>NC_056744.1:222221733-222279233 GCF_019279795.1 Protopterus annectens
GGCCATATGATCGACTTTCATTTGGTCGACAGTTCATTTGGTCGACAAGCAATTTTATGTGGGGGGCTTCGCCCCCCACACACCCCTAACTATATATATATCAACTCCAGGGTTGCACAACATTGGGGAGGGGGGCAAATCTGCCTGTCGACCAAATGAAAGTCGATCAAATGGCTTGTCGACCATCTCAGGTAGACCCATATATATATATATATATATATATATATATATATATATATATATAGACAATCCCCGACTAGGGGAATATTTCCTTTCCCTAGGAGTTGTGCGATCTCAGAATTAATATATATATTTTAACGAGGAGGGGTGCAGGGGGGCTTGTAAAAGCACTTGTTGATTTACTCCAGTCTGAGGTAATCTCTGCAGCATGCAAAGAATGTGCCACTATTGGGGCATTCAGCATTTGGACATCAATTAAATGTAGCTTCCCACAAGCTACTTTCCCCTACATTACCTTTTCCTTACTGCTAACTATACTTTAGTTTGCTCTTTTAATTAATTAAATCTCAGTCCCCTCATGTGTAACAGATACTCCTTCCACTAGTGTTCTTCTTTCCTGTCCTTTTCTTCTGTAATAACTCACACGTTTGACCTTATACACTTTGTTTCTATCTAGTCTCCTTACGCAATATTTTTCCTTTCCTATTTTATTTATTGAAATAATCCTTCATGTTTTATTTACTGAATAATCATACATTTATTATTTAGCAGAATTTCTTCTACTGTTAGCCCTGTTAATTTATCTGTTTAACGTATTTAGGCTTTTAGTACATGTGTATCTTGAATTTTAATTGGTAATAATTACTTCAGCTGTACTTTACTGTGGAACATTTCCCCTTAGGCCTCCAGTGAAAAGGGATATGCCAGTCATCCCAGTCGGACTTTCCCAGTAATCAAATGCAGAATAAATAAATAACTTGGGGGACTCTCACAAACAGTGGTTGTGACAGTATAAAACTTTAATTGTCAAAAAGAATATTCCTGACCAATCAAAAAAGAAGTAAATAAATAAATAATATTACTTATGAAGAAAAGCTACTTGATGTTATTACACTTCTCCCAGTTATGAAAACCGAACTATTGCTGCTTTAAATCTCCATACGTTTAAAAAGTACCATAATGCAATTCTTTGAAATATGCAGCAAACAGTAGTTTAAACAAAAAGCTGAAAGACAGATATGGTTGTATATAATATATGGGGATATCTGGAGACTTGGGTATAGTAAATTAATTATCTGGTTTCCTGGGGTACTGTAACTTATTTTGTGGCTCATGGCTTCACCATGCCTCATGAAACTTAATCCCAATACCCAGCATACCAGGTATTTAATTTATTATACCCTAGACCTCCACATATTCTATAAACATGCATACATATCAATGAATTAGTGGATTTTAAGAAACTGAGAAATATTCTGCTTTTGTTGTAAAAGTACTGATTTTAGTGTAAACTTACTTTTTATGTTATGTGTTACTGAATATGAGCTGCAATGTCTGTACTAGTTATTAAGATAAACAGAGCACACAGTGCCAAAGACTATGCAGAAATACCTGCTGTGGTGATCTCAGTAGAGAGAGTTGTAGCACTGGAATATAAAGAACATCATCTCCCAGGGAAAAGGGAAATGTTTAAAGGGGTCAAGAATCATGATAGTTTCCACAGGGTAGATTTTCTGTTTTACAGAAGACTAAGGAATAACAGGTAGAATCTAAAAAGAATTAAGTATAAAAAGGCAGGTTTTATTTATCCAAAAACTGTAGAAAGTTTTCCTGGAGGTTAAAAACTGAATTAACTATAAGAATTATGTGCTGTTGTATTGTTGCTGCATGAAATTTATGGTTCCATTTACTTAATTATCACTGCAAATAAAGTGCACTTATCTTGTGAAATGTGGCTCCAGTGTCTTTTACCAACAAAAAAATATATATTTATATGGGTCATCTATAGTTAGACAAAGTACATTGTTTTCAAATGCATTTTGTTTGAAATAAAGTGATCAAATGAAATTCAGTTTGAAATAAGTGAGTGGAAGGTCTAGTATTTGTGTGAGTTTGATGAATACTGGAGACAGGGGAATTTTCCTTTTTCTCCACTATTGTGAGATCTCAAAGTTGATAATTTAAGTTAGCGGGGGTGATGGGGATGCAGGGGGAATTGCCCCTGCAAAAAACACATTTTCAAAATGCCTTACTTCAATTTTTAGATGGGTAAAGGAAATTCAAGTATGTTTACTGTGATTACTTGACAATGCAAATATACATTTTACATATATTTAGGATGGGACAGATAGGTTTATAGGTTCATAGGAAGTTACTAGGCTAGTGGCCTTACCTGAGTTGCCTCAATTGTCCTTGGTTAAATGGATGTAATTTGCAGAGTGAGTCTGTGATAAACACTGACTACTCCTATCCATGAGAGACATGAGTGCCACCCCCAGGGTGAATTTGCGGTCTCCCATCCATTTATCCAGGTTGCATTTGAATAGAGTCAGTAGGAAGCGCTGCTTCATGTGAATTGGAAGCTTATTCCAGAGGAGTGACAATCTTTGGGAGATATATGGGTCTCTCCAGCATGTTCTGTTAATGTCACAGGCAGGGTTAAGATCCTTAGAGTTAGTGAGTCTTGTGCCATTTGACTTCTGTATGTGAAGCATTTCCATCAGGGCAGGGTCAGAGACTGCCCTGTAGGCCAGGCACAAGTAGCCTCTCAGCAGCCTGTATGATACAGAGTACAGTGACAGCACTTTCAGTCTATCCACCTAAGTCATGGTTTGGAGGCCCTGTATTTTCTTGGTGAGAAACCTCTGTGGTCTCTCCAGCTGCTGCAGGCATCTGGTGAGGTACATGCATAAATGAGCATTGTACTCTATTAATGGTCTTATAAGGTTTGAGTACAGTGGACTTACAACATCCTTAGACCTGGATGTGATGTTTTTACTTATGAGATTAGCAACATAGAAGGCTTTCCTTATCACTGTGGAAACTTGGTGGTTGAAGTTCAGATTGCTGTCTATCTGTGTACCAAGATCTTACATCACTGGATTTAAACTTTGGGGGGGTGCTTTCAATATTGTAATAAGCAGGAAATTCTGCTTTGCCAAAGAGGATAATAATGCACTTTTTTGCATTTGGTTTTAGACCGTGGCTTTGGCATCAGTCATTTGTCTGTGTTAGCCCCTCTTGTAATATTTTAACATCATTGGGGGACTCGATTGCCCCTAGTTTGCACTCATCAGTGAACTTGGAAAGCCAAAGACTGTCTACTTTAGCCTGGACGTCTGGGAAATAGATTCCAAACAGTAAAGGGTCCAGCACTGATATCTGTAGTTTGCCACTGGAGTTTGGTAGAGGTGGAGTCACCAACCTTAACATTATGTGTTCTGTTGGTGAGCCAGTTGGCTACCCATCTAGTGATGTAAGGGTCAGCCCCCAGCTGGGAGAGTTTCCCAGTGATACTTGAGTGGGTGACTGTGTCAAAAACCTTGGGTAGGTCAAGATAGGCAGTATGCACTGTCTCACCTTCATCCAAGGTTTTGGTGGCTTTCTTGAAGAAGTCTACTATGTTTAATAAGCATAATCTACCCTTAATGAAGCCAGACTGGGTTGTGTCTAGAGTTTGAAGATATCCTATGTCCTTGTTGATAAGGTCCATGATGATTCTTTCCAAGACCTTGCAGATGTAGTTGCCAGGGTCAGTTGATGGCCCCCTTTGTGCAAGGGGATTACTATTGCTGTTCTCCACTCTGCTGGAACAAAGCCAATTCTCAAGCAGTGGTTAAAGAGAATGCCAAGTGGGTCCCTTAATCCTCTTTTAGATTACTTAATAAGCAATCTGGGATGTTATGTGGTCCCATTGAGGCTGTGTTTTTGGCCTTGGAGAATGCAGATATGACCTGATCTCTAAACATACTAGGCAGAGGACTGGTGTCCGGTATTATTTGGGTATGGCTAATTGAGACAGGGCAGTGAAGTTTGTGCCAAATCTGTCAGATAGCTGGCTGGCAGTTTCTTCCAGTATAATATGAGTGGTGTCATCTACTACCAGTTCAGCACATAGCTGGCCATTCCCTTTTAGATTATGGGCATAGTTAAAGAATGACTTATCATTATTCTTAGCAAGGGACACTATTTTAAATTTGTAATTAGCTTTAGAGGATTTTGCAAGATTTCTGATTTGCTTGTTCAAGCTGTGGAGCGAATTATTCCTCTGATGAGTCAGTTCCCTCTTGTTCTTAGACATCAGTTTCTTCCTTTTGTTATATAATCTGTTTATACTTGAGGTCCATCAGGGTGTTTTTATTTGGGAGGACCTGGTTGTACGGCCAAGTTTATACACTTGCTTAAATGTTTATACAGGATATATGTGTACACCTCTACATAGAAGGCATTGTTATCTGTGATTGCGGGGGGTATACAACTTTTTATACCATCGCTTAGTAGGCTATAATTTGCTTTGGAAAAGTTTTTTAGTTTTTTGCTCCTGTGGTGGTGACAGCTTCAATAGTTACTTCGAATGAGACTGATTTATGGTCCGACCTTACAAAGGAGGGAATCATCACACAGGGGGAGTGCAGTGCCCTCCCCCCATATTGGTGAGTACTATGTTTAGGACATTTGAGCTCCTTATGGGGTGCAGGCTATCTGTTCCACAGTATTTGTACTGACAAAGTTTCGAACCTCTGGGCAAGCATCTCCATGCTCATGTATGTCATCCAGTTGATCGAAGGATAGTTGAAATCTCCCATGACTAAGGTGTTGGGCTGGATGGTGAGTCACTCTAGTAAGACCAGGTAGGTGGTGTGGTTTTCTTGGTTCATGGTGGGGGACCTTTAGCTAGCAATGATGTGGTAGGGTATTTTGCCTGTAGTTAATTGGGCATGGAGTAGTTCGAGAGAGTCATACTGTGTGACCAGTCTCACTGTGTACTTGGCTGTAATGAAGATGGATACACCTTTACCTTTGGTTCTTTCACACTCATTTTGAGAACTGAATGTGTGAAATGCATTGTAGCCTTGCACGGCCAGGGTGCTGTCTATAGCCTCGAACCATGTCTCAGTGACTGCACAGATGTCAGCCTCTTCCAAGGTGAAGAGTATTTCCAGGGAATCCAGGTTCATGTTTAGACTCCTAACATTAAGCAGCAGAACCTTGAGTTTGTCTGGAGTGGATTTTGTTACATCAGATATTTTGTTATTTTGACATTGCATAAAAAGGCACTATAGGGGAAGCAAGTGCCTTTGCCAGTATCTGAAAGCCTATAGGAGACAGGTGCAGACCCCCATGACTGATACCATGAGCTAAACCAATTGTAGAAGTCAATCATTTTTTGTTTATATTGTGGCATCATCCTGGATGGAGGTAGAATGCTGCTTAGGGCTAGGGTCATACCTGCCTAGGACACACAGTCTGAGAGTTCAGTCATGTCTGTCTTCATATAGTCCAGAGAGGTATGTCTCATGTCATTCACTCCAACATGGACTATGACAGAGTAATAATGGTACTTCTTGAGTGAGCTGAGGGCATGTATGATTTCACGGATACTGGCACTTGACAGGCAGCTGACGTGACCTTCTACTTGTCCGGATGAGAGAGGGGGACATCTGTGTGTGTCACTGTGGAGTCACCTATGACCAAAACATTAGGTTTTGAGGTGTTTTGCCATAGGGGCTTATTTGGTGAGACAGTGGTATATGTGGTGTTATGTGTAGTGGTTTCTGATTGCATAGCAGTGTGTGCAAGTGGTTTACATTTGTGACGTCTCAGATCTTTTGCTATGCTTCTAGTGAGTACGTCCCCGTATGTGGCTTTATGTGTCTTGACCTCATTTGTGGTGTGTTGTTACATGACAGAACTGATTCCAGTTTCATAATGTAATTACATCTCTCACATAAGGTATTTATTTGTTTGTTTTAGGAGTAAGTGGTTGTCAGTATATACGAGGCAATTACTATATTACCTCAGGATGCCCATGTCAATCAAACTGGCCAGTTAAATGATGGGAGACTATCCATCCATTATAACAAGTTTTTACTGTATGTACTATTAGGGAAGGGAGTGGGATACTTTGACCAGTTTTTATGCTAGGACTAACAAAGGTGCTTATTCTGTTAAAACTTATGGATAATAAGGGTGGCAACTCTGCAGAGTGTGCAACTGAGTTGCCCGTAGTGCACTAGGGAAGCTTAAATTGAGTTTCAAGGCATTTGTGTTTATACAGGGCACCACTAGCTCCTGTTGCATGGTGCGCTGCAACACACAAATGTGAGGCTTAAATACAGGCAAAATTAAAACACTTTTAAGCTAATCTACCAATAGGAAAGCACACAATGAACCTTTCTCCAGCAATCCCCAGCTCAAGACAAGGCTGGATCAACACTCTTTTACCACAAGGGTGCAGGTAGCCCTTCTTAATGTAAGATGGCTGGTTTGGTGCTCAAGTGTATCAATAACAGGATAGATTCAGGAGGTCTGAATCTTGTCTGTGCTATCTAGGTATCAGAACAGTGCAAATCAAGTGCAGATAATGAAGCAGGGCTAAAAAAGAAAAAAGAAAAAAAAACAGTAAAAAAACAGAAATTATGCAGCAGTTTGATAAAATACAGTTCAAAAGTGCAGAAGAATCACAAAATATACTTATCTTTTTTTTTTTAACCTTGGATTAAAGCAGAAACACTCTAGACCTCTGGCAAAGGACGCCAGACTCAGAGCAGTTCTGGTTAATTGAGAAGAAACCCACGCGATTGTGAGGATTACATACAGGTGAAATTGAACACTTTTAAGCTGATCTACCAATAGGAAAACACACAATGAACCTTCCTCCAGAAAGCCCCAGCTCAGATAAGGCTGGGTCCACAGACTTTTGCCACAAAGGCGCAGACAGGAATGGCCTTAGGCCAACTGGTGCCCTAGGCAAAAAGGCTCCATGGCACCCCCTCCACATGACCTGGTGCCCTCATCCTGGTCTACCTACACCAAATAAACACTGGAAAAGCTCCCCTGCTAGAGCCGCGCCCTAGGCGGCCGCCTAGTTAGCCTATGCCTAAGGTTGGCTATGGGCGCAGAGGAGCCCTTCTTAATGTAAGATGGATTGTTTAGTGCTCAAATATATCAATAACAGGCTAGATTCAGCAGGTCTGAATCTAGTCTATGCTATCTAGGTATCAGAAGAGTGCAAATCAAGTGCAGAGAAGTGCAAAAAAATAAAATACTTAGAGCACTTTTGTGTGTTTCCCAGATAGATTAGGGAAACACCTACTGCCACTAGATGAATAATCCCTGTCCTCCTAATGTAAAAAAGCACAGTAAAGGAGTGTCTGAAGTGAAATGCTACTACAAACAAAGTCAAAAGGTACAAAATGCTATCACAAGCAAACGTAAAGATTTGGATACAACAGTGTACTTTAAACAGCTTATAAAAGTGTGATTATTCAATAAATGTACTTCACTTTGAATGAATGAGCCATGAGCCACTCAGTTGTACAGAATTTATAAAGGTAGTAAAAACAAGATAAGCTGATTAATAAGCCCTCCAGCCAGTAAAACTATATTCATAAATCTTTATCAAGAAGACAGCTAGATAATTAAATCAGATGAGGTAGAACAGACAATGGGAGGCAACATAGTAATATGTAATTTCATTATAAGCACAAAGAAAGGCAAATACTTCTGGATATCAAGAGCAGTGTAGAAAGGGAAGGAGCTTATTAAGCTCAGTTTACATTAGGGAAGGGCAGCTTAAAATCACCAAGTTTAAAAAGAAGATCAGCAAAGTAGACGGTGGGTGGGGAAACACAGCAGGGAATCACCAGCAGTGCTTTAGTTTATTCCGGCTTGAAATCCTTTCAGACAAAGACAAAGGCCGAGAACTTCTGTGCATATTTAAGTTTCAATCAAGATTTAGTTTAACCAATGAAAAACACATGTGAAATGTGCAGCCTAGATAATTTAAGTGTCTGTCTCTTACATGGAACAAAAACTCCAGGCCAAGCAGATTTCTTAAAGCAGAAAACAAAATGGATCAAGAAACAGAAAGTAGCTCTATCAGTCACAGACAAAAAAAAAAAAAAATATATATATATATATATATATAAAAAAAAATATATATATATATATATATATATATATGTGTGTGTGTGTGTGTGTGTGTGTGTGTGTATATATATATATATATATATATATATATCTATATATGTATATATAGGTTTCTTCACCTAGCAGGGGAAACACCAGCAGTGCTTTACTTTATGCAGGCTTGAAATCTTTTCAGACACAAACCTAAAATTGTCTCCAGACTGATAGCTGAAGGAAGACAGCAGAAAGGGATTCCCTTTCCTCAAGGTCTTGAACTCCTGCATTCTGTGCAAGTCATCATCATCATCAACACCCTTTTTCATTTTCTGCATGGGGCCAGGGTATCATGTCAACTGTCTCCATCTGTCTTGATTCAATGCCAGTCTCTTACTATCATCGACAGTCATTCCTATCTATCGCAGGTCTTCTCTGACACAATCCATCCTTCCATCTCTTTGAAGGATGCCCTCATTTCCTCTTGCCTTCATCCTGTCTGTCCGAAATCTTTTTCATCAGACCATCTTCTGCTTTTCTGCATATGTGCCCAAACCACCATAATCTGTTTTCTTTGACTTTCTCTGCAATTGGAGCTACTTTGGCTTCTGCTCTGATGTCATCATTTCATCCTACTACTTGCTTAATGCACTTAATCTCCATCAATGTTAGCTTCCTCAACTGCTCTGCCTTTACTGTCCATTTTTTATACCATACAGTAGTACTGGTTGCACCACTATTTTGTACACCGGTCATATACTACCCCTGACACTCGATGTCAGTTGGCTGCAGCCCCTCTGATTCTAGGTTTGATCTCCTCATTCATTCTTCCATTATCCTCATCCAGCCTCCTAGATAATTGAAGCTGTTAACCTGTTCTGTTATTTTCTCTTCTGTCTCTGTTCTCAGCTTCTTCTGGTTTCCCCCATTTGCTGCCATTACATCTGTCTTATCTGTACTCAGTTTCATCCCATGTACCTTCAGTTTTGCATTTAATGCCCTATCCTTTGCTTAAGTTTTTGCCCAGAGTCAGCCTGTAATGTCACATCCTCTGCATACAGCAACTTTGTTGACCTGTCCCCGCTGACCTGTTTGCTAATGTAGTCAATCACCAGTATGAGCAGCATTGGGCTCAGAGCTGTATCCATATGCACACTCACCCAAACAGGGAACCCTTCTAAGAGTCTGAACACTGTTCATACTTGACTCTTTGGGTCTTTGTACATAGCCTGCACTAATTCTGCCAATGTTTCTGGGACTATGAACAACCACAGTACTGCCCAAATTAGCTTTCTTGTCACCTTGTCATATGCTTTCTCCAGGTCTAGGAAGGTCTAGCTGGAATCTTTCCTTATATCTAGCTTCTTCTCATCTGGCTACCTCACTGCAAACATTGGGTTGGTTGTGCTGCATCCTGATCTGAATCTGAACTGCTCATCTCCCGTTGTACTTTCTACTACTTTGAGTATTTGTTTATCAATCACCCTGTCCAGAACCTTTATGCAATGTGACAGATGTTTGAGACCTCTGTAATACCCACATTTGTGAATCACCCCTTTATTTATTGTACACTGGCACAAGTATGCTTATTCGCCAGTCATCTGGGATACTCTTTACTCTCCACACTGCTATGAGTACCCTCAGGAGCCATTTCTACCATCTCACACACCATCTTGATCATATCTGCTGTGACCTAATCTGAGCTTGCTGCTTTCCACTGACTTCATTTTCCCTACAGCTGTTCTCATTTCTTGTATGCTTGGCTCCTCTTCATCTTTCATTTTAGGCTGTGTCTGGGGCAGTACAGTTTCTTTAAGACATCTTCATTCAGAAGCTGCTGGAAGTACTCCTTCTATATGTCTTTGATTTCCTGCGAACTGATAAGCAGTTTGTTAGCATACCTTAGAAAGGGTGTCTGACTATCTTCTTTATTTTTCTGTATTTTCCTTGCAATCTGATAGAGTTTTTGTGCCCTCCATTGTCTCACTTTCCACAAGCTGGTAGAGTGCTTCTGATGCCTTGTTCTTTGCTATTGAAAATTTTCTCTTACACTCTTTGGTAGCCACCCAGTATTCATTCATAGCCTGTTCTGCCTTTTCTGTCTCCCACTTTTTCCTGCTCTCCACCTTTCTTTTGACGGCTTTGTGGAATTCTGCGTTCCACCACCAGCTTTCCTTATGTACCTTGCTTCTATATCTTGCTCAGGCACATATCTGCTCTATAGTCCTTACAGGTGCTGTTTTGAGGCACTACCATTCTTTTTATCTCCATCTATTTACTCTTTTTCCTGAGGTGGTAGAGCCCTGAGTAATTCCTTTAACTCTTGTGCTTTCTCTCCAGTCAATGTCCAGGTCTTCAGCCAAGTCTCTGTTGACTTTAGAGCTTTGTTTAACCACTGCTTGCAGCTGACTGTAGCAACCAGTGATTTATGCTGCAGGCTGACTGTTTCACTGGGAATAACTTTATAATCATTAATTCTACCCCAGTGCCCTTTCATCACTAGGAGCAAGTCTACCTGAGTTCCATGCTGGTCACTGTTGTGATTGTCGCTCTTGCTGAACCATGTGTTGGCCACCAACAAGCCATTTGCCATACAGAAGTCTAGAACAGCATCTCCTTCATTCTTGTTGCCCCAAACATGTAGACTCAGGTGGTCCTCATATCCTTATCTGTCTGTCCGTGTTTTCTGCTATAGTGTTACTGTATATTCTCATTGGATTAGGTTGACAGTTGTTCAGGGATCTGACAAATTAGAACTGTTCAAATTATTGGAGTTTATAGTGTGACTGATCTTTCAGCAACCTTGTTTTCCTCTGAAGTGTTTTCTGTGGTGTTGTTTATAACATGTCTGACCATAGGGAGAAACAAAAATCTGGTATCAAAAAGTGTCCAAAATGCAGGCAGAAGATGTCCATCACTAATGCCCATGTGAATTGTGTTTATTGTTTGGGGCCTGTTCACCTTCAGGAGGATTACTCTATCTGCCATTCCTTCAGTAGTAGTGTTTTACTTGTGAGACGAAGGAAGCTGGTGGATAGAGGCTTATTGAAGCCAGATTTTCAGGAGTCCTTGGACAAGGCTGACCAGACCAGGAACACTTCAGCCCAACACAAGGACCACAGACCAAGTGAAAAGATTTTAATGAATGGTTTAGCGCTTTCTTCCCCTGATAGGGACTTCCTCAGAACAACATACAATAATTTACCCAGCCCTTAAATACACTTAAGATAGTTAATTACATAATGATGAATACATAAATTAACACATAATCTACTAATACCTTCCATTTAGAAACATTTAAAATTCTAAAATGTTGTATATGTGTATACATATAAATACAAATATATAAACTTTAATGCACAAAAAATTCTAACAAACATATACATGTTATTCTAACCTAATAAATGCTTTAACTTTAAAATACAGGTCCTTGTGTTGGGCTGAAGTGTTCTTGAGTTGGTCTACTTTACTGTTCCTACAAGGCTGACCAGACCTCCAAGTCTTTGAAGGGGTCGAAGTCTTCCAGGGCGTCTTAGGAGCCCGAGTCATCGGCTCCAAGCCTTACCGTGAAGGAGCAGTTGCCGGCTCTGCAGTCTTTGGAGCCATGCACCAAGCAAGTTTTTCGGAGCCGGTCCCCGGTCTTGGAGCTGGTCTCTGAAACCTTGAGGTCGCCTATCCTTCAATCAGTGGTGTCTTTGGTTCCTTCGACTCATTCTTCGAGGACGCTTTCTGATGTGGATGTGGACCGGATGGTGCAGAGGCTTTTGGAGAACCCAGCACTGGCTAAATTGTTATCGGCTTCAACCCAACAAGACTCGGGGCCTAAGACCATCCCACCAGCTGTGACTACTCCTCCTCTGAGCCAAGTAGGGCCATCGGAGCCAGGGGAAGAGGATCTGATGATATTGGAGTCTTCGGAGCCGAGGCCTGTTCCAGTGCCTTCAGCTCCATCAAACCTGACTTCTTTGGTTCTACTGAAAAAGTCTGGGAGCTGACACTCTCTCGTCGGTTCCAGGGGGGAGAGTCGAACTGATGCGTCCATTCCGACCCTTCCTCTCAGAGCTTCAGCGCAGATGAGCTCGGCTCCGTCCTCTGGTTCAGAGCCCACTGTCTCTTTGGAACCGGTGGCTTCCTCGGGTCGGAGCAGTGGTGTCTCCGATGCCATGAGGCGGGTTATGTCATCTAAGATGCACACATCGTCAGATCCCTCCTCCTCCCCTAAAGTGCCTCTTTCGGCTTCAACATCGCAGGTCCCTGTGAAGCGCCGAGACCCGGAGCCTCAGGTAACCTTATTGGGTGACAATTGCTCGACTGAGACCTCACCAGAAGCCCCCACTGATGAGGTTCCCAGGAAGAGACTTTGTAAGAGGAGGCATTTAGATTCCCCGCAGGAGTCTTTGACATCAGACACTGACTTAGAGGAATTGGAAGGGTCCCCACGGTCCCCCTTGGAGGATATCTCCTTTACTGATATCCTGGAAGTCCTAAAGCAGAGGGGTGACTGGCAGTCCGTTAGCCCTATTGAGGATGAGTCGATGCTCCTGAAGGCCTTTGGGTCTCAACCTTCCACCACCTGGGTGACTCCACCCTTTGACGAGTTGATGGAATTGGTTGCTTGAAGGGCATTGGAGTCTCCTGATTCTATGGAACCGGTCCCTCGGAGGCCCAACAAGTTTATCACCTCCCCCCAAGACAAGATGTTCCTAACTAAGGGAGTCCTGGTTGATGCCATGGTGGTGGTGGCGGCCACCAAGAAGGAGATGTCAGAAACCTCTTCTACTGTCCATCCTCCTAATAGGGATTCCAGAACGATGGACAGATACGGGAAATGCATCTTTAGTTCTGCGACCTTTGCTATGCGATCGCTTAACTATTTGACTGATTTTACCCGTCTTCAAAGATATCTCCTGAAAGAGCTTGGAGATACTCTGTAGGGTACTACAGATGGAGCTGTCTCTGAGAATGTGACAGCACAACTTAATACCCTTAACTCCATAGTGAACTCGTCTATGCGGCTCATTTCCTAAGCAGCTGATGGTTTGAGTCGGGCAGCGGGTTCAGTGATAGCTCTTTGGAGACCGTCCTGGATGTGCTTATGCTCCTTTGCGGCAGCCTTCAAGTCTTCCTTTGTCAAAACCCCATTCGTTGGCTCTTCTCTTTTTAGGCCCAAAATGACGGAGACTCTCACTAGGTGTAAGCAAGAGGGAAAGACCCCATCTTCAGTAGGAGTCCGTTTTTCCACCTCTACCAGACCATACCCCAAAGGGCAGAAAGGTGGAAAAATGTGTTTCCGAAAGTCCCAAGGAGCTTTCCAGAATGCATGTAGTGAACCCCCCCTCCAGGGGCAGAGGAGGGGGTAATAATGGAAGATGCTGCCCTGGCGGCAGAGGGGGTTTGCAGAACCAGGGCGACAAGGATCAGTTCCTTGGTAAGCCCTATCAGCGCTCCTGAAAGGAGGCCCGACTGTCCTGCTCTGGAGGCAGTCAGGGGTCGCTTGGCTTTGTATCCAGATGCCTGGCTAGGAATTACAATAGATTATTGGGTACAAAGCATCATTACCAGAGGATACATCATTTCATTCTTAGAAAACCCATCTGTTAGGAAAAAAATCCCAGACGTTCCACCCAGTCTCAGGGATCAAGCAGCCATAGAAATCCAGAGGCTGCAGGAAAAAAAGAGTCATCCAGCCAGTCCCAGAAGACCAGATGGGATCCGGACCTTACTCCAGATTCTTTTTAATTCCAGAGAAGAGAGCAGACAGGAGGCCCATCTTGGATCTCAGCAGACTCAACACATTTTTAAAGATGGAGAAGTTCTGGATGGTCATGCTTCAATCTATTCTCCCATTCCTCTGAGTGGGCGATTGGATGTGCTCTATAGATCTCAAGGATGCGTACTACCATATCAAAATGGCCAGGCCATCCAGAGATCATCTGCATTTCTGGCTGGGAGCCACTCACTACCAATTCCGAGCACTGCCCTTTGGATTCACAACAGCCCCCAGAGTGTTTACCAAATGCATGGCAGTGGTTACGGCTCACTTGAGGTGTCTAGGATTCCGAGTGTTTCCATATCTGGACAACTGGCTCCTTACCGCCACCTCCAGGCATCAGCTAATTCTGTCCAGGGATCACACTCTCAATCTCTGCTCTCAGATAGGCATCACTATCAATTTTGAAAAGTCTGCTTTGTCGCCATCACAGCGTATCTCCTTTATCGGAGCAGAAATGGACACTACCACCACCACAGTAAGATTGCCCCTGGACAGAATAACAACTCTCCGAAATCAGGTCTCAGACATTTTTCAGAGAAGAAAAGTACCGGCCCATCAAGTACTGAAGCTAACTAGGCAACATGGCAGCTACGCTCATAGCAGTTCCTCTGGGACATATGCACATGAGGATTTTTCAGTGGTTACTATTCACCCAGTGGTCTTACGAACAACTTCCCATGTCATTCTTAATCATGATTATGGAATTTTGCAAGAATGATCTTCGCTGGACCAGCCAACAAGTTACAGTGGGTCGAACATTTGTTTCTCCCCCGCCGTCAACCACAGTGACCACGGATGCTTCTCTGATGGGGGGGGGGCTTTTTCAGGGAATAGCAGCCCAAAGCACCTGGTTGGAGACAGAGTCACAGTTGCATATCAATGTTCTGGAGCTGAGAGCGGTGCTTTTGGCATTGCAGCACTTCCACGACTCTCTGCCTGTAGGAACGATTGTGATACAGATGGACAACATGTCAGTGGTCTGGTACATCAACAAGCAAGGGGGAACCAAGTCTTACCCCCTGTGTCGAGAGGCCTTGAGAATTTGGCAGTGGGCTGTGTCTACTGGGCGCTTTCTGATAGCAATGCATATCCTGGGGAAATCCAACGTGATAGTGGACAAACTGAGCAGAGCCGTTCTGCTACCGCACGAGTGGTCACTCAAAAACGAAGTTGTGGAGATGATTTTCCACAGATGCGGCCAGCCTTGCTGTGACCTGTTTGCATCCCCTATGAATGCCAAATGCAGAAGCTACTTTGCCCTGAATCCCCCTCTGGAGTGACAGCCCAAGGGACTCGCTCGTAAACGATTGGCCCCTGGGACTCCTGTATGCCTTTCCACCTATACTCCTGATTCCAAAATTCTTGCATAAAGACAAAACCCTGGGAAGGATTGTAATCTTAATAGCCCCTCTTTGGCCTCATCAGATTTGGTTCCCCTTCCTCCGATTCTATCAGCTGGAGGAACCTTGGATTCTGGACCCAGTACCAGACTTACTGACACATTTGCCAGGGGCCCTCCATCCCTGTCTTCATTCCCTCAGGCTGACAGCTTGGCTGCTCCAATTCCCTTCCTAGCCAGGTCACACTATTTTTCTTCGGAGGTACAGCACATTCTTGTATCTTCGCATAAGGCTTCCACCAGAAAGTTGTATGCTAGTAAATGGAAGCGGTTTGCTTTTTGGGCTTCCCAGAATAATATTGATCCTTATGTTGCCCCGATTGCTAGTATCCTGGAATTCCTATCTAAACTTTTTCATGAAGGTGCTGCAGCTGCCACTATTAGAGTTCAGTTGGCTGCAATCTCGAATTTTCACCTCGGAGCTGAAGGTTCTAATTTGATGGCTCACAGATTATGTAGGGAGTTCCTTAAGGGCACTGTTCATCTTAGGCCGCCTGTTAGACAACCCTTTACTCCCATGAATCTAAATTTTATGCTGTCACATATTATTCTTCCCCCCTTTGAGCCTGTATCATCCTGTCAGTTGAAGTTTCTTTCTTGGAAGACTATTTTCTTGGTAGCCATTTCCTCAGCACACAGGGTATCTGAGCTTCATGCCCTTTCTATCAAACCCCCATATTTGGTGTTCCATCCAGACAGAGTATCTCTGAGGACTAATCCTTCATTCTTGCCAAAGGTGTGTTTTGAGACCAATCTGAACCAAACTATCGAACTTCCAACCTTTTTCAGTAATCATTCTAATAAGTTGGAATACATGTTTCATAAACTTGATGTCCAAGACAATTGAGATTCTATTTGGACAGGACAAAGGAATTCAGAAAATCTGACCAACTCTTTGTATCTCATGCTGACGCTAAGAAAGGATTACCAGTTTCTAAAGTTACCCTTTTTAAATGGTTAACTGACTGCATTAAATTTATCTTCAGCGAACCAAACTTTAGAGCATGTTGTATAGGCGCATTCCTCTAGAGCCATCTCCACTTCTTCGGCTTATACGGCTCGATTACATTTGGACACTATCTGTGCAGCTGCCACTTGGTCTAAGCCTCATACCTTTATCACTCATTACAATGGGGACAGGGCCTCCAGGGACAGGGCTTCCTTTGGTTCCACTGACATCAGAAATATAGTCCCTTGAGCCACCCAGGATTAGGGTGCTTGGGATGCTACCCATGTGTAAGAATAAATGACAAGATTGAACAGCTTCACATAAAGAAGTTATGTACTTACCATAATGTTCCATGTGAGTTGTTCATCTCGCCTTTATTCTTACATTCCCACCCACCTTCCCTCTCCAGGTCTCGAAGAACGGGTAGACTTGGCGTTTGGTGGTCTTGTTCTGAGACTTCTTACTCCGGCTGGAGTATTTATTGAGTTACACCTGTTCATGCTGGGTTCAGCAAACTAGATCTTAGGTAAGACATAGAGCATCATGGGATAGGGACCTGGCCTCGAAGTACTCTGAGATCTTCAGCTAATAAAGCAGCCGACTCGGAGCCAATGATTCGGCCCCGAACCCATGTTTAAGAATAAAGATGAGATGAACAACTCACATGGATCGTTATGGTAAGTACATAACTTCTTTTTTGCCCCTGAGGTTTCTTCCCTGAATTTTTTTCTTTATTGTTAGTTACCTTGCAGTTAACCCCTCATGTCACATTGATTGTAAACCTTCTCATATCCAGATCCTTCTTTTCTGTGTATGAGACTTGAAACTCTTTGCTCATTCTCTTTCTCACAAGAAAGACTGCCAAACAAAATAAATCTCGGGGGTAAAATGAGGATCTAAGCTGATTAACTAGAAAAAAAAATTATATACTTGGGTGGGGTGAACAGAAAGGCTGTAGATGTCATGACTTGTGAATGGGATGGAAGGCAGAGGATCAGAACTGAAACTGGCTGTAAGCATATTGGGAGTGATGGAACAACATATCGATGTACCATTTAAATCAGTATGGTATATCCTGCCCAAATTGGGGCACTTTCCATTTATGTCCTGTGTCATTCCAGTCCACCTGCATGTAATGCACACTTTTCCCTACAGGCCTTTATGTCACACTAATACCAACAGGTCAAATAGCTGACTCCTCTCTGCATCTCATCCCTATGACTTAGTTGTTTATGTGCTTTGTAAGGATGCACATTGTGTTTTCTGTTGTCTGCCTGTTTGTTGGTTGATTGCATTATGGCCTGTGTCATTTCTTATGTCAGCTTTCAGATCTCGTCTGCTGCACTGATTGCAGCATTTTTGTATAATGCATCCATAATGTAGCATGTTATATCTATGTATTTTGATAGCTTTGCTTTATTTCTGCCTTCCAGTTTTTCTCTGTTCTTTTCTGGTATGTGTTGTAAGCTAGAAAAATGGATTAATGTTGTGGACTTCAAAGCATGCAATTAATATTCGGGAATGAGATGGGTGGGAAGGTGACTCAACTGTATCACAAGATATAAACCCTCAAACAACACTATAAAACAATCGGAGTGCAAGTATGGTGAGGAGAAATCTACTACAGTAGGAATACTGAGTACAGAGAGCAGAACTCTTGAATTCGGTACGTTTTCAATCTTTGAACAGGCAAATGTAAAGCAAATGAGCTTACTTAAATTTGCAGACAATGAAACAGTTGTAAATATTTAGAGCGAATGCTGACTGTGGAGAAAACAGTTGCTTTGGATCTTTTAAACAGTGCCACTAACAGAGAGTAAGATTATAGCAGATGCAAAATCAGATTTTAGCATTAGCTGTAAGGATGCTTTTTTTTTGCAGCATCTACAAATATTCACTACTTGAAATTTGCATTAGATTTTCTACTCATGGTTAACAATTTAAATGTAATCAGCAATGATGAATATAGATATGGAGAAGGAAATGTAGATGAGGGCAACAGAAATGTGCTTTATCTTTACTAGAAGGGGCCATTTATAGACTGGATGAACTTAATACATACAATTTTGACATAAAAAGATGGGAAGGGTAGAATGTGGTATGAGCATTTTAGTACCTTAGAAGAACCAACCAATAGCAACATTGTTTTTTTTTTTTGTCAAAAACAAAAGATGTTTGAGAATAGAAGGACTTGGTATGAAAGTGCACAAATGTATTTCTTCACAGATGAACGGTAGATGATTATAACAGTCTTGCTGAGGAGGTAAGTAGGTTGGAATTAAAGAATGCAAGGGATGAACCTGATTATTTTGTAATGGAAATGGATGGAGCAAAGTAAGATGTGAGATAAGTAGAGTCTGCTACTCACCCATTAGGTAGAATCTTTTGTGTTCATTTTAATGCACACAAAGAGAAACCTCAGATCCTGACTTCTGTAGTCTAGATTGGGATACTTTAGCCATTTCTCTGAGAGACTTCATCTTGTGACTTTTTGTAGAATGCATTAACCTCCTGTGTGTATGTTTCAAGATGTCATTAAAAAAAAAAACTTTGAGTCCTTTTTATCTAGAATTTAATAGCACAAAAGTGGAGAAAATTAAAATTATTATGAGAAAAGGACTTCTGAGTGCTGAAAACAGTAGCCCGAGAGCAGCTTTAAATACATTCACCTAATTAAATAAAGAAACAGCGACTACAGAGAGCACAAAACAGAATATGTGCATTACACTGAATGATGTAACAGCAAATGTAAATACCTTGACTACTTCTCTACCACTAGAAAAGTAATGTCACAAAATCACATCTGCTAAATCCACAACAGACACTGTCTACATAGTGGTAGTGTTAAGGCAGGGGGTTTTAGTAATGCAAAGTGTAGGGTAAGGGTTAGCCCAGGTTAGGGTAGGGGCTTTGCCCCCTGCACCCCCTTTCTCATGTGTGTTAACCCTAATCCGAACCCTACACATTATGTTTCTTAAAATCTTTTCCTAAACAGTACCGCTGAACTGAACACACACAGACAGGTACCAGTGCAAAGCATAACACAAAATTGATTCTATTTCCTTATCCCGTACTCAAAATCGAATCCAAGAACACTCGCGCATACACACGCACTGCTGAGGCATAATCCTGCACACCTTCGCCCCAGCATCGCTCTAGTTAAATTCTTTCCTTTCCATACTCATCATCTGCTACATTTAAAAAGTTAATTTGACCTTACTTCAATTGCACAAATGAGTGATTACTTTTATGTGTAGTTGCTCTTGTTTTTCACACACATACAAGTCAGTTCACCAAATGTGTAGCCAAGGTTTTTAATTACACACGGTCAGCTGTATACTTTTGATAGTCTGACTGTTGCCTGCTGCGCTTTCCCCTGCACATCTCCCATAAAAGGTTACTCTGTGAATGCAGTGCCACTTGCATGTTCCTGGTCTTTATGCTGCATCTTCTCTGCTGTGGGTGAGATTGGTATCTTCTCCTCAAAATGGGAGGGCAGAACTGGCTGCACAGTTTCACTCTTCCCCACCTGGCTCCTGCCCAAGCCAGCAACCATTCTTGGGTCTTCTGGGTCACAGTCAGGGCTTCAAACCCATGTGCTTCTTAACCAAGCTCAAATGTCTTTTGTGGTTTTGATTGTCCCATTTCACAGTAATAGATGTATCCATACTGTTCATGTTGTTTTTATAACTAACAACTTCCTATTAACTTAAACTTCTCAGAATTTTATTAAAGAGGTTAGCTGCTGCTGTTTGAGGCCTGCGTTCATTGTGGACAACAGTCTCCATATTTGGATAATACTTTGTAATATAGGAAGGCATTTTTATGTTATTTGCGCCTCTCAGCAATTTTTTTTTTTTTTTTTGGTCAGAAGGGTTTTTTCCAAGTTATGCAGAGGATGTGATTCAGTCTTTTGGGCTTTTAAACAGTCCTTTCATACTGATCAAAAGTCTTCTTTGCAGTGTGACTTGTGCCAAGAAGCCATGTCAATTGAGATGTCCTGATGGACAAAAAAGGCATCTGTCCTGGGTAATGTCAAGCAGCCTTTAGAATAGTATAACAGTTACATTCTTCTAGTCCTGGTTTGAGTGTGGCTGTGAAAGCTGCTCCTTATGATGTGGATTTTCACCCTTTAACCACAATGGTCAGCGTCCAGTCATTTAGAACTTTAGACCCAGGGGAGCATTGATGGTGTGAACATTATCTTTCAGGTGTGATTTCTGTTGTCTTCTGCCCATCACTAGGACTGGTAATTATTACCCCTACTGAGCCACTCCAGGTCAGGCAAAGTGATCCTGTCCACTGTGACATCCGTCAGTTGGTTGTCATGTTCTGCTTCATCCCTAGTGTTGTTTTGATTTTCTAGTTCATATTTTACTGTCCCAAGTATTTTATGATATATTGATAGCATCTGTCCTAGATTGTCAATCTGCTTCATCTGAGTAGATGAACCGTCATCACAGAGTATGAAAGTTTTAGTTTACCAAATGAAGTGTCATGCCACCACAGTAGCAACACTCAAAGCAGTACAGTGCATGTCTATCAAGCAGAGTTAAACTCTGCCAAAGTATGATTTGAGAATATATTTTGTGTGGAAAATAAAGGTTTGGATCCAGTCATTTACTTGACCTTTTCTTAGTGGAGTTTTATAGATAACAAGATAAAAGCATAATTTCAGAAACTCCATCACATATCGACAGTCTGGTTTCTTCGCTGCAGATATTTGGCCTGTATGGTAATCTTCAGTATGCATAAGTTAATATGCAACCCACTGGAAGATATTTTGCCCTGATACTTCTTTAATGATGCTGAAAGAGGCAGAAAGAAAAAAAAGTTTGCAGTAGACTTGCTAACTTTCTAAACGTATTGCTTCAGAGTGAAATAATCACATTTCACAGAGAAGGCCCGCTAGTCAGGTGAGAGTTGACCAGAGAGCAGCTGCATTTCGGATTCCTAACACTGGTCTCCATAGAAACTGCAGAGTACGTCTTCTTTCTGGTGTATTCATTTTAACTGCATATCTTCAGTATGTAAAATTCCTGTTTTGGTAGATATGATGTTTAGTTGTAATAATTATCTTTATACATCTATTCATTTGTTCTGCTAGTTTCACTTCTCAACTAATTTCAAGGAGAATGTATTTCTGGAATTATGCTGGTGTACTCTGGCCTTTCCGTCTCTGAGTTTGTCAGCCTATCATTTCCTGAAACCCTGATGTGCTTGTTGAAGCACACATATATTAGTGGTCCTCATGCGCCCTGCCACCACTGCCCATCAGTCCTTTTGTACATTGTAGTATGATTTGTGGTATTAATCCTGTAAGCATCACTGAACTGTTTGTGCTGGAATTTTGTCTATATCTATTGTCAGCTTTCATCTGCAAAATATCACTCGAGAGCTTAACATTAAGTTGATGGGGCTGTGAGATTTGCATATGTTTTTCGAAGCTTAAGATTAGCCACTTAGTTGTAGCATAACTTCCTTAAAGCTGAATCCTGTCACTGAGGTATAATTTATCACATCTGGTAAGTACAACATGACCCATGTAATTTGCCATTTTTTAAATCTTAAGCTACAATTAATGCATATCCTCATCAGTAAGTCATCATAAGGAAACTTTATACCTGCCATTTTCATTGTTAAAGTCTGCCATTGTTACTGAATCCACATTATCCTCAACAAGACTGTTTTAATCCCACAAAACTCACTGTGAAGTAATGCTTTATCGTATATTCCCTAAATCACTCATCATGTATCCTTAGACAGTGTGTTCTTGTTTTTCCTCTATCAGTGAAAAACTAGTAAATCTGTAGACTGTTTGTATTTCCTTGAAATATTTAACTCTGATGTTGAATTTTCTGTCTGCTTCAAACTGTGGATTAT
Source organism: Protopterus annectens (assembly GCF_019279795.1). Lineage (NCBI taxonomy): Eukaryota > Metazoa > Chordata > Ceratodontiformes > Protopteridae > Protopterus > Protopterus annectens. Next base: position 222,243,823 of record NC_056744.1, read on the forward strand.
CAGACACTATCAGATATGAGGTCAGCAGATCAAAATTTTCAGCTCTGAAGCTCCACCTCATATCCCATAATGCACTGAATTCTAAGCCTCCTCAGATCTCATTTGCCACTTACATGGTTAGACATGCTCGAGCGAAGTTCTGTGCAGCTAAATGTATTTTCATATTTGGCTTTGCCTTTCTTTAGTTGTTTCATTCTCTCCTAATTCATATTATTAGTTGCAGTGATTAGTTTTTCTCTTTTATGCAGTAATATTTATATTTTTGCCTCTGTTGTTGTTAGTACTGATAATTTAGAGTGGATGTATTTGTAGGTACCAAATGTAAGGGGAAGAAACAACTCCAACCGACGACTAATAACCTAAAAAAGGTGCTGTTTGAAAAACAAAGTCCACGGACCATGGTGTAATAATCCGTTATTCCAAACACAGATATTAACACTAACAATTCCCAATACGTTTTCGTCTACCAAGACTTCATCAGATAACCCCATTCAACAAACAACAAGTCCTTAAATACCCCAAAGAATTACAAATTCAACCAATAAAAGCTTGACATCAATTACCAATGTAATAAAATGTGTAAAAAAAGTAAAAGAAACAAAAGCACCATTTTCAAACATTCATTTACTACCAACGACCTTTAGTATATAAAATGTATATTAAAAATATATAAATATTAAAAAGTACTATAATAAATAATGCATTAAAATATATAAAGTATGACATAAAGTATGTTTAAAAACATTTCTTTCAGCATAAAAAACTAATGCAATGCTACCCTCTAGTGGCTCATATTACATCATACAGCTTTTACAATCTGGCTGCTCTTAACTTCAGTAAAGGTGCCAGGGAAATACTCGCATTAAGACCGGGGTATCTCCCAGCATCCAAGAAAACCTGCCAGTACAACTCACGATATTCAAGACGGGTTTACCACGAACCCCCTCTAGCATCTTTATGAACAACTTCAAGTACAAAAAATAAAAATTTTGCTTGGACACAATTCTGTAGGTATTTATATAAGGCATTTTTATCATTGCTTCTACTTATGTCATAAAAATGTTCATAAATACGCCTTTTTAAACGTCTTTCAGTTTTCCTTACATAGAAAGCACTGCAAACTTTACAGGTCACTAAATAGACCAACCCACTAGAAATACAATTACTGTAACAGGTACTTCTAACAAATTTATTCCTGGCTTTAATAAACACCTGGTCAGCATTAGCTACATATTTACACTGGGCACATGTCCCACATCTATAAGTACTAGGTCTTTTACCCCTATATGTGGTACTCCCGTTTTCCAATAATTCCTTCAAGCTGGTACCTTTCTTAAACAAAATATTTAAAGGTTTGCTTTCAATCACCTTTAGATCAGTGAGGGACGTAAATCTATCCCACTCTTTTTTCACCACATCAACCACCTTTTGTGAATCACTGCTGTATTCCATTGTAAATACCCTATTAAACTTGCCATCCTTTTTCACACCATTAATGAATATAAAATCATCACCTTTACCTAAAAGGGGCATAAATCTTGTCTTCTGCTGGTTTTTAATATAAATAATGGTGTCATCCAGTAACTTACCTGGGTATCCCCTTTCCAAAAATAGTTTTCCCAAGAAGGCACATTCTTCCTCAAAATCTTCATCTAAAGAGGTGAGCCTACTAGCTCAAATGTTTGTTTCTTTTACTTTTTTGCACATTTTATTACATTGGTAATTGATGTCAAGCTTTTATTGGTTGAATTTGTAATTCTTTGGGGTATTTAAGGACTTGCTGGTTGTTGAATGGGGTTATCTGATGAAGTATTGGTAGACAAAAACGTATTGGGAATTGTTAGAATTAATATCTGTGTATGGAATAAAGGATTATTACACCATGGTCCGTGGACTTTGTTTTCCAAACAGCACCTTTTTTAGGTTATTTATCTACTTGGTAATTCATTGTTCACTACTTTTACTGACTCTGTGTACTTTGTTTTACTGTTTATTACATTATAGGTAAGGCCACGAGATTTAAGAAGTGTCTGGGCTATGCACGTAAATTGGCCCCAGGGCACACATGACAAATGTGTTTATTGCCTCAGTGTTGCCCATTTGGGCACCAGTTGCCAAGCTTGCACAGCCTTTGGAGTCAGAGCTCTGACTGACCATCGAGCTGTCAGTCTTAAAAGGCTTGCTCCATCCATCTTCTGTTAAGCCTGTCCAGGCCGCTGTGTCCCCTACTTCTATCAAGGATTATGGTGACAAGAGGAAAGAAAAGGAAGAAGATAAAGACAGGAGGGAGAAAGACCAGAAAAGGAGTGAAGGGAAAAGATGTTAGACAGAAAAAGAGCTTCTGTGTCCACTCTCAAGGGACAACCCCAGGCCCTTGGCACCTCTTATTTCTTTTAATCCAGAATTAGCGCCATGCCGGCACCAATCTCCATTATCGCTCACTCATTCATCAGATCCATCCAAGTTGCTGCATTTGCACATTCCTAGTCTTCTGTTGTCTATGGCTCCAGTATCCAGTCTGATTCATTCTCTGTTTATGGCTGCTACTCCAGAGCCAGAGTTTCCTCCACAGTCCTCACCTCCTTGGATCCAGACTTCCCCACTTTTGGACCCATGAAGTTGTTCAGCTTAAGCCTCGACCCAGCAAGCCTGCTTCTATGGCTTTGTCACAGTCTGTGAGGTCCTCTCAAGTGTCAAGGAATTGTATCTGGACCAGCTAATGTGAACCTTCCTGAAGGCCCAAATGGATTTGGGGATCATCCCTTCTCCTTCAGTGCAGAGGATGGGGGAACATGTTTTTCATAGCCCCAACTTTTGCTGCTCTTCCAGTGACCCACCTTTCACACTGGTGTTCCTTGGTTCAGACTATACCTTTCAACTTCTTAGTGCAAAAGTTCTGGACAAAGCCAAACATAATGGGGGAACAAAGGCCCAATATCAGAGAAAAAATTAAATATTGCTCTTACAGATTTAGAAAGTTGATAGAATAACAGGTTTTGCCTTACCATGCATTTTCTGAAGGATATGAAATCTCAAACTCAAATGTTTGTCATTATATAGTGACTTCAGTCCTCAATGATTTGTCAGAAAACCAAAAATGTTATGAGGAACAGATGAAAATCTGAGACTAAAATCTGGACATTCTGTGAAAATCTAGACAGTTGAGAGACATGGTTTTGAAACTATCCCTTGTCACCCCATCATTGGTGATGACAACTTGACTGCCTTCCTCAATTACCTCTGCATTGAAGTATTCAACTCCAGTCCATTCTGAGCTGAATGCATCCAGGAGCTGTGGTATTGGGGTTGACTCTGAGGTTATCAGAGCTGTCTCTGCCCTTGGTTGCTTTGGCTGTGGACAGCTTGGCTCTAATCTCAGTGTTGGACCCAGCTGGATCTGCAGTTTGAAATATGGTTGCTATTGGCTCCACAGATTGAGTAGATTCCCTTTCTGGTCGTCCAGCCATGGAGTTGACGTTTGATGTTATAGAGAGGATTTGGTCTCAGTCTGAAACTGGTGCCTCTCTTCCGGTGTCGGATGTGTCCCAATCTTCAAACCAATCCAGCATCTCAGTTTCACTTAAACTACCATTGGGACAGCCAGTACTGACATGATTTGAGCAGCCCCAGACCAGGGGTTCCCTTGCTGCTTTCTTGTCCGCCCCCAGCACCCCCCCTTCCCCGTTAGGTGCACAGGAAGAGCCAGGGCATGAGGAAGCACTTGGATTTTCCTAAATAATCCCTCACTGAGGACTCATACCTTGATAAAGAGGAAGGTTCCCCCCTAAATCCCCCCATCAGGACACCTCTTGTAATGGTCTCCTAAAATTGATGAGACAATGGGGAGGTTGGACCACCAAAGCCCCTTTCCTGGAGGAGTCATTCTTTCTTGAAGTCTTTGGCATGGACCCATTCTTGTCTTGGGTGGTAACCCCACTGGACACCCTTGTTAACCTTGTGTTCTGGAAGGTTTAGAGTGAACCTAACATGGTGGAACCCATTCCCTGCAAACTTGACACGGTGTGGGTTCCCCTGAGGGACAGGTCCTTTTGGAGCCAAGGTCCTTGGTGGATGCTATTGCTGTTGCTGCAGTCACTAGGAAAGAGATCTCAGAACTGAGTGCTTCAGTCGATCCCCCAATCAATGATTTGATGTGCTGGACTGGTTTAGGCAATATGCTTATGCTTCAGCCTCATTTGTTCTTTATGCTTTGAATTCCATGGCACATTTGACTAGACTTCAGAGAGGTCTGATTTCTGAAGTTTCTAATTCAGTGGCATCTCACCCCTCAGTAGACTTTAAAGACTCAGGTGGCCACTTTGCAAGCCATCTGAAATGTACCCACGTGCTGCATCTCAAATGCAATGGATGGTACAGCTCTTGCAGCAAGTACCGAGCTTAAGGATACTTAGCAGGAATTTAGGCCCAAGTTTAAGGACACTTAGACTGGGAGTGAGCAAAATGGAAACATTGTGTGCCATTGAAGTGTGCTCCTGCACCCTGCGAAATAGGTGGAGGGGTGGGGAGGGGTAGTAGAGATGTTTTTAATCAAATCACAATAATTTGCCTAGTATGCTCCAGTGGAAGTTGCACCCCCCCCCCCAGGGCAGAGGTAGAGGACATATCCTTTATGGATTCCGCCCTAGGGACAGAGGTGGCCTACAGAACCAGGGCCTCAGAAGACCCTTTTCTGGCAAGCCCTTCAAGCATGCCTGAAACTTTGCCTATCTTCTGCACTCTGGAGGCTTTTAGAGGGTGCTTGATTCTCCACCCAAAAGCGTGGGAGGTCGTGATTTCCAGAGGCTACATGATACCTTTTCAGGCTTTTCCAAAACCGAGACAGAAATTCCTTCCAAGCATGCCACCCTGTTATTGATGGGACGCAACAACAGAAGTTCAAAAACTGCTAATAAAGCAAATCATCCAAGAGGTTCTACCAGACTGGATAGGATCCAGGGTCTATTCATGACTCTTTTAGTGCCAGACAAAAACAAGGCCCTTAGGAGAGTAGTCCTCCTAGCAGTGTAGGCCTTTCAAAACCACCTCCCCAAAGGTGTTATAGTTATGTAGACTGACAAAACTGCATTATTTGGTACATAAACAAGAAAGGGAAAACCCAATCCAGTACCCTATATAGGGAGGCCGTGAGGGTGTGGCAGTGGACAATGTCCTCACAATGCTTTCTGATAGCAATGCTAGTGTGCAGTCTGAACAGAAACATTTTGATCCGTCAATCCAACAATGGCAGTGCATATTTTCAGCAGCTGGGGCCAGCCATCCTGCTGTGATTTGTTTGTCACCCTCTTCAGCACCAAATGCAACAGGTCCTTTGCCCTGATCTCTCTCAGGAGACAGTCTTTGAGGGATGTTGTTCTGCATGGTTGGCTCCTGCGGTCAGGGTTGACTCTGAGATTATCAGAGCTGTCCCTGCCCTCTAGTGCTTTGGCTCTGGACAGCTCAGTTTGAGTCTCAGTGTCAGAGCCAGTTGGGTTGGAAATTGAAAATGGGGTTGCTCTTGGATTCTCTTTCTGGTTGTCTGGTTTCATTGTTGATATACAATATTGTAGAAATAATTTTTTTCTCAATCTGGGAATGGTGCCTCTTTTCCATGGTCATATTCATCATGATCATCTCACCAATCCAAGATCTAAGTTTCACTTGAGCGACCATTGAGACAGCCCTCACCAGCAGGCTTTGAACAGCCCAAGAACTGGGTCTTGCCTGCTGCTTCCTTGTCCAACCCTGGCATCTCCTGTTACAGGCACAGGAAGAGCCATTGCAAGAGGGAGTACTTGGATTCTCCTGAAGAATCCCTCACTGAGGACTCAGAACTTGATGAAGAGGAAGCGGGGCCCCAGACTGCCCCTTCCATGAGGAAACCTCTTTTTGTGACCTCCTGGAATTGATCAGGCATTTTGGAGGTATTGGACCACCAGAGCCCCTTCCCTGGAGGAGACATTCTTTCTTGAAGCCTTTGACATGGCTCCATTGACATGTTGGGTGGTACCCCCTACTGGATGTGCTCGTTGACCTTATGTCCTGGAAAGCTTGGAGAGAACCTGACATGGTAGGGCCTGTTCTCCATAAACCTGAAAAAGTGCTGGTTCCCCCCAAACATAGATTCTTTTTGAGCAAATGCTATTAGCGGATGCAATTGTTGCTGCACCACCAGGAAAAAGATCTCAGAATTGAGTGCTTCAGTCCATCCCCCAATCAGTGAGTTGAGGGGCTACCCTGTACTACTGCCCATCAATGCTCTTAATGATACAGTTTCTGCAGAAGGCAGCCAGTTGCAGAGCAATCATTATCCTCATAACTCCTTTCTGGCCCAGACAAATTTGGTTCCCCTTTCTATGGCCTCATCAGTTGCACCCTCCTTGAGTTCTGATCCCATGCCAGATCTGATTTCCCACCCATCGTGCCAGCCTCACCTGACTCTGAAATCCCTCAGGTTAACTGCTTGGCTCCTCCAGTTCCAGTGACATGCAAGGATCCCAGGCTTTCCCAGGCAGTAGTGCATACTCTCTCCTCAACTCAGAAACCCTCTACAAGTAATGTCTATGCTAGTAAATGGAAGGGATTTAATATTTGGGCCTTTTGTAAGGGCTTGGATCCATTCCCTGCACCTGTAGATGCAATTCTGGATTTTTTAATGCACTTTTTAATTCTGGGCTCATTTACTCAACTGAAGTTTAAATGTGGCTATTTCCAGTTTTTATGTGGGTCATGGATACTTGCCTATTGTCAAGGACTTTTGCCTCTTGCATTCTCTTAGGTTATCTAAGGCCTTTTTGAAGGGACCTTCTTACTCAAACCTCCTGTAAGAGGTCCTGTTCCTCCTTGGGATTTGCCTTCATTGTTCAAGCTTTGACAGCATGCATAAATTCAACTTTGTATTCTATTCCTAGAATGTATTTTAGTAGTAATGAAAGTCTTTGTATGTTGTGAATTATAATACTTTAACTTGTGTTCTAAGCAGAAGAATTGTATAAAAAAATTGGCAACACATAATGAGAATTATCAAATGACAGTCAAAATAAAATAAAATAAAAAATATTAGCAATAACTACTGTTTGTGTTTAGAAGTGCAGTCACTGGTGAACTGCCCATTTTATGTGTTCAGACTTTCAATCATGTTAGTTTAATGTATGTGATTCAGAAGAAAACTTTGTTTATTTTGTAAAAGTAACAGCCGTGCTTGTGATACATAATGTAAAGCATAATTATTCCAGTATGTCATTGCTGCATGTGCCTGGATTTGTTTATTTGTGCTGGGAAAACATTTTAGCTGTATGGCTTACAGACAGTTGGAATGAACTTTCTTTTTGGTTTATGTGCATGTGTGTGTGTGTGTGTGTGTATATGTGTGTGTGTGTGTGTGTGTGTTGTACTGATTACCTACCCCAGCAAGGGGAGACAGCTATTTAAAGAGTGCAGTACTCCTGCTCCCTGGGCAAATTCTAATCCATTGATCTAGTTCCCATCCATTAACCATGACAATACAGCTGTGGTACTACTGGGCCAGCTTTGACAAGTACAGTATTACTGGCTATGAATGTGTTTTGCTCACTCTGATTTCATCTGATTTTGTTCAGCTCTTGACATTTTACTAGTAAGTACTAAGCACAAAAGCCTCAAATCAACAAATGCCTAGCATGGAAAATACAAAAGTATAGCTGTTAACAAAATGTATTATAAAATATAACTAATATTTTTGTGGCAACTTTCAAGACTTTATAGTGATTATTCTAAAATTAGTATAGATAGTTCGTATTAAAGTTTTGTTTTGAGATTTGATGAAGTTTGAGAAAGGTAGTGTCATGTTTTCAGTGTATAGCAAGATGATGCATGTCATTTATAAATGTAATGCTGGGAAAGTAAATCACAGACAGCTCTGATTTTTTTTTCTTTTTGGCTCTATCTCTCTCTTTCTCAGTTTCTCTCATTTTCCCTCTGGTGGTTGGCTCTGTAACTCTGTTTTTGTTATTCAGCCATCAAATATAATCACCAGTCATTTCATTTTTCTTTTATTTGCCATTGAACAATTTGATAGCTTTGTTGTTATCGCAGGCTTCCATACTGTGTTCTTTGTATGGTATATGGCACAGGATGATTAAATATGCCTCTCTCTTATTTCAGCAAATCAGTATTGTTTTCTCTAAAGGAAATGTTCCAAATATTGACTGTGTAGAAAAAAGCTGCATCTGAACCATGATTGCTGTTTGAGTCATTCAGTACTAACTTTCAATAACTAACTTTATTTTTCAGGTTATCAGCATTTTATGTATAATATCAGCAATGTGGCTACCTGCTCGTAGCCTTCAAAATAACAGTTGTGTTGGAAAGAGAAATCTGAAAGGCAAATGTAGTACAAACACTAACTCATGGCAGTCTGTTCTAACAGACATCAATTTTGTAGTCATCTGTAAATAATAAGACTGCATTATATAAGTTTACTACGGTGACTGCACTTGGGAGGTTTGTCACCATTTGTACATGAAGAACAAGGGAATACATAGCTTTAGTAGAACAAAGAGCTAGGCCTTATCTTTTGTAGTGTTCAGTCTGTTAGTAATAATTTATAGTGGTGATAATCTTTGGAGGCAAAAAGTAGAACATTGCTTATTTAATCCTGACATTTCGTATTCTCAGCCATGGTAAACGGCTGTTTGCCACTTTGTTGTCACAGTTAATAGTCATTGTTGTAGAAATCAAATAGCTTCTGTTCTTTCATGTGACATTAAGTTGTTTTATATACAGTATCGCAATTTTCTGCATAGTTTAGAAGAAAATACATTCCTTTTAAGCTGTGCATCCATTTGTTTTGTGTCATTTTTTTACTCATGAGATACACTTTTTTAAATCAAGATTGAAGCAAGTGAGGTGGTAAGCTTAACAGTGCAAAAATTATTCTGAATTGTTAGTCCCACCTGCAGACTATAAGTAAAGCTGTGGGGTCACGTATATAGTTAAAATTAATTCTGTCATACAGATTTTTCTTCTGTGTTTTTTTAAACCTCCACGTCTGCTAACAGTGAAGCTTCCCCCTGTAGGTCCTGAGCCCATTTGTTCCACCATATTGGGTATCCCTAACAGATTTCTAAAGTGTGCTTTCAGTTGAAGGTTTCTTTCACTAAGTTTAGCTGTAGTCAACTGTTGCTCTATTGACTGTAACTGTTTTATGGAGTTTCTGCATTGTGTAGACTTGGAGATTAGGGTGGGATGATTAAAAGTTTCCATTTAGATGTTATCTCAAGTTTCCTGTAAGTTAGCAGGCGAATATAATGGCAGTTTCTGAAGCTTTCCTTAGTATGTTACAGTGAGAGAGTAAACTGTTATTTCAGAAGTGTACCCGTTGATGTGTTCTCAAATGCACGTGTGTTTTAGTGGTTTTTTTTCTTTCCTGTACTTAATGATATACTCAAAACTGTTACCTCTGTGGCAGTAGTAACCAGGAAAGTAAATAGCTAATTCATTCTCATTTTTATTTTGTCAGTATGACAGTGTGCCACTGTATCATTAACACTTTTATAACCATATATATAAGAAAATATGAGAATAAATCATTCCCATGGTTGCAACAGCCTTCAGGCTACATGGGTTGTTTCTCCTGCCCAGGAAACAATTGGTCAGCTTCACAAAGCTCTGCCCCCCCCCCCCAACACCTTCTCTCTAAGAGATGATTGGTTAGCTCCAAGGAGGGAAAACAGGAGAGTGAAGATTTCTTCAGTACTTTTTTGCTGTCTTGAAGAGAGGCATCTCTGGGGCTTCTCAGGAGCAGCAGTTAGCTAAGAGCTTCATTTCTGGAAGACAAGTCCCCATGGGGAACTCCTCCACACATTTGTTGCCCTTTTAGGAAATTATTATTTATTTTTTGTCTAAAAGCAGTATTTCTCCTTTAAAAAAATGTAATTATCTATAGAGAATTACTGTTGTATTTTACTTAAAAACTAAAAGAATAATCGATGCATCTTCATTGCCTTACCTATTCAGCACTGAGCTGTCCAGGGTGCTGAAGTACCGTGACTTGCATAATGACTGGTTCCCACTAGAAGTAGGTGAGAGCTGAATAGTTGAGGAACATGACAAAACTACAGAGCCACAAAGCCAATTTCAGTAAAAAGTATTCTCATAATAATAATAACAAAAAGGGTGCTGAATCGGAATTTGAGTGCTGCTTATGCGTTTACTGTGTGTAGGGGCTGGAATAAGAATTGTAAGTATGTGTGTTGCTTGTGTACAGTAAGTAACAATTTACATTCCAAATAACTTACTGCAACAAAGCTTATTGTATTTGGCCTCTCCTCTTCCTCTACAACATGGATACTTTCACCGGTCATGCTGGTTCCACTCCCACTATTCCAAGAGATAAAAAAGCAGTTACCAAGGAGCTATTGTCACTGCCTTTGCCTCAGCTGATAGTGAACAAACCTTTTGTCATTGGTTGTTCCTCAGACCACTCAATTACCTCTCCAGCTTCATCTGATGTAGTCCTTTCAGCCACATCCTCTTCGGGTGTTCCAGTGTCCAGTTTCAGCATGGGAAACTGTCTTCTCTAGGGCAAGGAAACATTACTGGAGATTCTTCACTGGGCAACCAAGGCAAGAGACTGTTATTCTGGTCAGTCTGCCCTCTTTTGAGTCAGTCTTCTTCCTCAGGGACTCCTATAAAGAAAAAAAAAACAAAAGATTAACATTGTTTATCTCGAGAAGTAATTACAGCTAAGAAATCTAATTTTCTTCCCTTAGCAAGGCATGCAGTCCTATGTAGGCTATCAATCCTGGTGTCTAGAAGCCATCAGAGGTGAGCAATCCTTTGTAAAGAAATTTCTGGAGAAATAGGATTTGATGATTCTGATTATTTATTTATTTATATTTTCATTTACACTTTGTTGACTAAGTTTGTCCACTAAGCTAATGGCCTCTTTCAGGGGAGAACCAAGATAGTATTCATACCAAGTAGGGGGAAATTTGGTTAGGACACCAAGGAAATTCCTCAACTCCATTTGGTAAGTGCAGTGGAATCTTTTACATCCACCAAGCTACCACCAACTCCGGCAGATGGAGCCTTGGTTTAACTTCTCAGTCTGAAAGACTAGCAGAGATGGTGCTTCTTCCACTGTATAATCACAAGCTCAACTTCCTGACTGTGTAGAAAATATTAACACTTATCTTCACAGGGAGGAATTTTCTTTTAATCAGACCATGGCCAGGATGAATGAGGTATTTTTATAGGAAGAAGTAGATGTTGCTCCTGAGCTGAGGAGATATGATATGTTCCAGATAGATATCACTTATTCCTCACCCATCCCTCCTGTACTACTTTTCCTGTAGGATATTTTGAATCCTGATACCCAGCTGTCACTCTCTAAAAATGCAGATAAGATATACAAAATACCTCAAACTAATACATTTGTTTTCTGACCTTAGATTAGACCCAGCAGATTTATCTATTGCATCAACTGCTGGGAATAGGCTGTTATTGAACACTAATCCTTCACTTGGTGTCAAGGAAAGCAAGGTGTTGGACTGCCAAGGTAAGAGATTGTTTTCTTCTTGAGATAATTTGCAATTTCACTTCTTACTGCAGAAGAAAGTTCTTTTTTTTTAATCAGACTGTTTCTACCTTGTCCCAGGTATCCAAACATGCTTTGAAGAGTGTGTATGGTTGTGCAAATACAGTATCTAGGGCCACTGCTACTGCTACACAGTTGAGAAGGTATATTTGGGTAAGTAACCAAAATTTTGATGAGGCAAAGTCTGAAATCTTAGATTCTGCTTTAGATTAGGAGGTATTGTTCGGCTCTTTTGCTACCCAGGTTCTTAAACAATTTGATGAAAGTGGAATGTTGATTCGAGGAGTATATTAAGATTTTTCATGTACCCCAATACAAATATTTTAGACTTCCCTCGTTTCACTAAAAAGCTAAATAAGTATAACCAGTCATATACTGGGAAACAAGGCACAAAAAGAGATGACCGGAAGGAAATAAAGACAAGAAACAAGCATCCTTTCAGAAAAAAAGACAGGCATACAGCACAGAATGACTATGAGAGCGTTCCTTTCCCCCTTCTCTCTCCTCCAGCCAATATCTCCACAATACTGTCCCACAAACTGGTCCTCAACATCCATCTTTGGCAAAAGATTGTTTTAGACTCTTGGCTGTTAAAAGTGTTGCAGGAGGGTTACAGATGGCACTAGATACAAAAAAACTCCTTTTAAGGGAATTCCTCCCCACCCTTCAAACCAGATAGAATATTTTCCTCAGGTTTTTCACTTTTTACATGCCCAAGCAATCATAGAGCCAGTGCCTGTAAGTCAGGGGGCAAATGCTTTTGTTCCAAAATGTTTCTGGTACCAAAGAAAATGGCCCCTTGGAGACCAGTAGTAAATCTTTCCTTTCTAAATATGTCTGTGAAAGTGCCAGAATTCAAATGCTGACCTTATAGAACTTGTTAGCCCTCACTGCATGTCATGAGTTACATAGCAGCAGTAGACTTAAGTTGCTTATTACCACATTTTCATGCCCACAAGTTTCAGGAAATTTTTCATGTTCTCCATTTCTGGGTCACATTATCAGAGCTCTGCTTTACCCTTTGGATTATCTGCAGCTCCAAGGGTGTTTACGAAATGTCTAGCCCCAGTCATAGCTAAATGCAGACTGAATGCCATTCACATATTTCCTTACTTAGACGACTTATTTACCTTTGCAAAGTCTTTATCCAAATGTGAAGAGCCATTAAATGAGTTTTGTCTCTTGTGACCAATCTAAGCTTCCAGATAAATGTTCTAAAAATACTCCTTGACTGTGAGTGAAAGGATTGGGTTTCTCATCTGCCTTCCAGATACCTCCCTTCAAAAGGCCTTTCTGACACTAGAAAAGGTGAATTTTTATCTGGATTCTTTTCTAAGCTTCTCCAATCAGTCTCATATTTCTAGAAGAGAATTTCTCAGAATCCTAGGGTTTATGGCTTCTATGACTCTCTGGATTCCTCTAGCAAGGTTGCTCATTAGTGGAATGCAATGGTTACTAAGAAACACATGGATCCAGCATTTACACCATCTGGAGTATCAAATTTCAGTGTTGGGCTTTCTAAAATTTGAACTGCCTAGGTGGAGACTCAAATTCAGCTGAACCTGGGTCTCCTTCTTTTTCATCAGACTCAAAACCAGTCTCTCACCACAGATGTTTCAGATTTTGTTTCGGGAGCAGTCTCCATGTGGGTAAAGGTGCAAAGCCTTTATAGTCATTCAAATAGACCAAAGCACATCAATATAATGGAGATGTTGGCTGTGATACATGCCTAATGAGGTAGTTTCCCTGGGTGGTCTGTGATACAAATGGTACTGTTATACATTTCTTGGCATTGAGTTTTAAACCATGACATTGGCACCAGTTATTTGTCTGTGCTAGACCTTCCTGTAAGAAGTTAGTGTCTTGGGGGCAGTGGGTTCTACAATTACTCCTAGCTTGCAATCATCTGCGAACTTGGTAAGTGAGAGGTCCTTGACATTGGCCTTGACTTCTGAAAAAATAGGTGCCAAAGAGGACCAGACCCAGCACAGAGCTTTTGTGGACTGTATTGGTGACTGGCCTCTTTGAAGAGATGCTTCTCCAGTCCTAATTTCAGAGTCCCCTTTGTGAGCCAACCGGCTATCAAGCAAGTTACATAGGGGCTTAGGCCTAATTCTGTGAGTGTAGAGTATTGTATCAAATGCCTTAGCAAGGTCAAGTTAGGCAGTATGCACCATTTTGCCCGCATCTATTGCCTTTGTGGCCTTCTCAATAAAGTCTACCAGGTTCAGTAGACATGACCTTCCTTTGACAAAACCAGACTGAGTTGGGTCCAGTGTCTGAATTGTTTCCTGTATCATTGTTAACCATTTCCATGGCTTTGCATATGAAACTAGTTAGACTAGTAGTCATGGTTTGTTAATCATGTCCTACTCTGACAAATGTCATATCCTTCTAGAATGACAGTTCAAGAAATGACTTTACTGGGACCATTCTCTAGGGGCTCCGGAATATTAATCCTTCCTCCTCCCATGTTGAATAAGCTATGATAATCTACCAATATAGCTAAGGCTACTGCAGCAGTGATTTGTGATGAATATAGTACAGTTGTGTAAGTAACCGTACCATAACAGTAGATGCTTGATGAAATCACTGCTTTATTAACTGCACCCTCCCTCCATTCCCTTTTTCTGTGTATGTAGTTATGTTTTTACACAAAGCTATGTGTTTCCAACTTTGCATTTTGTCAAACAGTATCGTCTTGGGGGTAAGAAAGTCCTGAAAGGTTTTGGTACACAGGCAGTCATTTTCTCCTTTTGGAGCAGCCTTTGTACTTGTGTTGTGGGAAGCAAAATCTATGGAAGTAGACTTCAATAAAGCAGTGGCAACCTTGATTTTTGGTCACCTTGGACATCCTTGCTGTTGTCCTTTCCCGCCTAAAAAATGAAGCAGTTATCTTTTCCTGATCCCACCTTATGGAGAATCTCATGCTGGTCGATAATTTAGCCATAGGACTCCTTTACATTTTTCTGCCCTTCCCTCCAATAATAAATTTCTTCAGAAAGCCATGAAGCTCAAGGTAAACATTATTTCCATTGTACCCTTTTGGTCCTGGCTGGTTTGATTCCACTTTATCTAGCCTCATCTGAAACACCCTTCATGGGTGCTGGGCTCACTTCCAGATCTTCTTTCTCACTCATCTGGTCAGCCTTATGGAGACTTAAAAACTCTGAAAGTGACTGCATGCGTCTTCCAATTTTCATGGTGGCCAGAGATGCCTGGCTCTCTTCAACAGTCATTCAGATTTTATCATAATCACAAAAGCCTAATACTAGGAAGGTCTACCCAAACAAATAGAAAAGATTCACCATATGGGATTCTTCCACAGGTTTGATCTCCTCTTCTATCTTATATTTCAGCTAAGACTTAAAAAACTGAGACTTCTGTGATGATTGCACACTGATCAACAGCTTGATTTCAGTGCTTTAAGTGTGAAAAAAGAAACTGAGAGATAAGGGTCAGAAACTCTGCAACTTTTAGTAAATTCAGTTTTTCGCTAGTAAAGGCACTGCCTGGATGCCAGCAAAGAAGAAACTTAGCCGGAAAGAAAATCAAGTGGAAAAGCTGATGAGAAAACACTGACTGGGAAGAATCCTGCAGCTGTTCAGCAAAAAGCAGTTCAAGATCCAGCTGTGGTGTAAGATATGGCTTCCAGTAATCTAAAGGAAAAAAATAAGATAAATATGCTCGGAGCTCATTATAATAAACAAAACATTTTGAAAGAATATATAAATTCAAAAAAAGGCTGGAAAAAATGGGAGGAACTTTAAACAGCTATTCAGATGAACTGATAAAACTGCAAAAATCAGAGGCGAAATTCGGAAAAGGCTGGGTGAGTATGAGACTTATCAAAAATAGCTGTTTCAAAAAATGGCAGAGAGAACACACACAAATCCTGAGGTTTTCTGCTGTACCAGATAAACTAGAAGAAATGGACTGTATTATTTTTATGAAAGCACAAATAATCCACAGCAGGATTTGTTAATTGAAAGGGGTGTGTGTGTGTGTGTGTGTGTGTGTGTGTGTGTGTGTGTGTGTGTGTGTGTGTGTGTGTGTGTGTGTATATGTGTGTATGTATTCCAAACCTGGCCATGAGAAAGCTGCCAAGATCTGTATGAGTATCATCGTATTAAAAATTGAATGCAGTGGAGTGTTTATAGAAAATGAATATTCACTGTACATCAGGCAGAATAGAATAAATTTTTCAACAGTTGAAGATTATAATGCCTTCCACACATTTAGACCATCAAACAGGACAATGCACTTGAGTTGCTCCATGTTTAGATCACCATATGAGAACACTTCTGCATATGCAGAACTGTTTGCAGAAACCCCGCACAAGCATGTTAATAGCTACATAGAGGCAGCTTTATCAACTAGGAAGAAGTACAGAACTAACTCAAAAACAAGCCACCCTGGTGGAATCACAAAATCAATTGGATGTATAACAGGAGGCAGAAAATCATGGCAAAAATTAGGAGGTGCAGCACCCAGCAGGATAAAAGTACCCTCATCAAACTAAAGAAAAAAAAATCAGAGGACAAATAAAGTCCACCAAAGCCTAATTTGAGGTATGTTTGGCCTCCCAGACCAAGGACAGCCACAAAACATTCTTTAGCTATGTCCACAACCTCAAAGGCAATACACAGTTGTGTGCACAGCTCATTGTAAATGGAGACACCTATACAAACCTCCTGGCTGATACATTCAGCTCTAACTTTACTCTTCTCTCCCCTTCAACCTTCCCTCAGGAAATATCATCAAATATAACTCCTCCTACTATCACTAGGGAACAGGTCCTTAATGCTCTCTCTAAGACCAAGAATACTGCATCAGTGGGCCCAGACAATATCCCAGGATGACTTCTAAATAGCATGAAACATGACCTATCGGGGCCTCTGGAATTACTATTTAACTGTAACTTCCAAACAGGCTTCATGCCTCATGAATGGAGAAAGGCAACAGTCGTCCCTCTGCACACAAGTGGGCCAAACTACAGACCCATAAGTCTCACTAGTCCTATATGTAAAGCCATGGAAAGAATTATCATGGAGATGATCAGTAGAGATATAGTAAATCTCCAGACACTAGACCCAACCCAGTTTGGTTTCGTCAAGGGCAGATCATGCCTACTCACCCTGGTGAACTTCTTTGAGAAGGTCACCAAAGCAAATGATGAGGACAAAATTGTTCACACTGCCTACCTTGACCGGACCAAGGCATTTGACACAATACCCCAGTCGGGCATTGTTTACAAACTCAAGAGGTTAGGTACAAACCCATATGTCACCCAGTGGATAGCCAACTTGCTCACAGGCAGGACCCAGGAAGTTAGAATTGGGGAGTCCACCTCTACAAAGAGGCCAGTCACAAGTGGAGTCCCTCAGGGATCAGTCCTTGGACTGCTCCTATTTGGCATTTACTTCTCAGAAGTCAAGGACACCGTTAGTGGTCTCTGGCTGACTAAATTTGTAGATGATTGCAAATTAGGAGCTATCATTGAATCTCATACTGACACAAATGTTCTCCAGGAGGGGCTGTCACAGACAAACAACTGGTGTCGGAGCCATGGACTAAAACTAAATGCCAATAAATGCATAATAGTATCCTTTGGGAAGTCATCCATCCCTGGTAACTGTCATATTGACAACACACTGATTAGAGATGACCCAGTAGTTAGGGACTTTGGGACACACATAGATAGTAATCTAGCCTTTGATCATTACGTGTCTGCAGTGGTGAGGAAATCATTCTGTGTTGCGCAACTTATAAACAAAGGTATGGCATCTAAGTCCAAGGAAGTCATCATGCCACTGTATTCAACATTCGTCAGACCTATCAGTGAGTACAATGCCCCTTTGGTATGTATGTAACTAGGCATATCCAACATCTGGAACGTCCCACAGAGGTTCCTCACTAAAGAATACAAGTAAGTAATACATCCTATGCTGACCACCTCATGGCCTTATGCCTATATTCTGTCTCCTACAGGCTTTTGAGGGGAGATTTATGCCTGGCATACAGGGCATTGTCAGACCCCACTCTGATGGACCTCCTGCATATCCAGAAAACAAACAGTACCAGAATTACCCATTCTAAAGACTTAGACCTTGCCTGGGATGTAAATAGGACCTGCTGGAGGGATAGGTATGTATCCCAGAGACTACCCCATCTATGGAACAGGCTCCCCATCTATGTGAAGCAGAGTTCCTCCCTAACCCAAATCAAGTGCACCTTGGACATTTGGATGGGAAACCAGAAATTCACCCCTGGTTTGGCACCTATGTCTCTAATGCAAATAGATAACCTGTAAATGGTTTATCTCCCAGGCCCATGCTTACACTTATCAAGGGTATCAGAACAGAATGTAACATATTTGGGATGCATGGCTAGGCTTAAAAAGGCCCTTGTGGTTGTTAGCCTAGTAAACACCTATGAACAAAAGATTGTCTAAAAGAAGTGAGCCATCTGGACTGCAGGTTAGTGACTTCCTTCCCTATCAAGGATTGATGTCAGAGTATAGGCAAAGAGAAAGGTATAGGGGAATTCTAAGTGAAAGACTTGCACTAGTAGAGTATTTAGTTGAATGCAGAACAGCTGCTGCTGTTAAAAAGGAGATAATTAATAGGGCATATAAGATATCGCATGATAACAATAGGAATCAATCAGGAAGAGGTTAGAAAGGATTGGGAAGAGAGATTGGATAAGCAATTCACAAAGAAACAATGGGAGGATATGTGTATGGCTCCCAGATGTGCAATAAAGTCTAGAAGATTTTGGATTTTTGCTTGGAAGTTTTTAAATAGGTATTTTTAAAGCTCAAGCAGATTCCATAGAATTTTCCTCAGGTAAGATAGATTGCAAATGATGGAGGTGTGACAGGGAATAATGGGGTAACTAGGAACATGTTTTTTGGGAATTGTAATGAGCTGTCAGGCTTTAAAAATCCTTTGCAGACTTCTCTGTCAGAAATACTGGATGAGCAAATTGGTGTAACTAAGGAAATTATTTTTTTAAGCTGGGTTACAGGATCTGAACTGCCTAGACATAGTAAATAAGGCCTTGCTACGTTTATTCTTGGTAGTGGCCAAAAATAAATTACTAGAAAATGAAAATCAAATTCTAAACCAACATTTGAAGTAGTGAATATAGCAACAAAGGTAAAAGAACTGTAAGTAGAATCTTTAGAAACGATAAGAGCAAATTACATAAAAAAATGGGAATTTTGATAACAATGCATATAGAATAATGTTTTGGAGGAGGTATTAGGTTTAAAGGAAGGGAATAATTCAGTGTGATATGTAATGTTGGATTACAATGACTGTACAGAAGATTATATGTGGTGTATAATGTTTGTAAGTTAGAATATGTCAATATGGTTTGTTTACATTTATATAAATGTTTGATTGCCAATGTCATAGGTGATAATTCAATAAAGATGATTAAAAAACGTGAGCCATCAAACGGATGGAGACTGTGCTTCTCATTCATCTGATAATAAAGCTAATAGAAAAAATTTGCCAGTGACATATTTTCCAGTGTGTCAAAGGAAAATGCTTGACAGACAGAAAAATAAAGCACAGGAACTGATTAAAAGAATTGGGAGTACCTTGGGCTACAACTGGAGTCTGGGGTTGGGAAGTAGAGATGAACAGGATGAAAACAAGCAACATTGAAATTAATGAATAAATGTGAGATTGTAAAGGATCAATCACTTCTGTAAAACATGGATTTACAAGAAAAATTGGAAAGACTGAATGTTTGTTGATTTTGTAAATTTGTGGGGGACTGAAACAAATATGCTTCAAAAATGTCATAAAAGTTTGGAAAGACACTGAAAGGAAGGTCTAAGAAAAAAAGAAAAGTAACTGTAAATAAAACAATTTTTGCTCTTAACAGCATTTGTATGGGACATTTTATTATATAAATCGCATGTTATATAGTAAAGCATTTTCAGTTATTGTTTTATGTGATACAGTTACTAAATTAAACAAGTTATTTTTTTAGTTTAAGAAACACAAACATTGAAGTGTAAAAAGAGAACAAATGCTGGACAAAAATATGCTTATATTAATATACTGTCATCCTGAGTTATTGAGGTGAGGGATGGGGTGAAAAAGTGTGCAGATTATAATATATGCAGATTATAATATGTTCTGCCTTACTTTTGTGTAGGCAGATGTCTTCATTAAGACCTTTGGCTTAATCTAATAAGTTTTTTTGTGTGTGTAGGCAAGTAAGAGTGCACTGAGTGTAATGAAACATTTTCCTTTGTCAAATAAATGTTCATTATAAGTTGAGAGGTTTGCAAAGCTGTGCATTTGGTACTTATGTTTCCATGGAGCAAGCTGACTATAGGGGCTAGCAATAAAAGTCAGAACCCTTTTTATAAGGATAAAGATTAATGTTTACTGAAAGCATATAAGCTCTTTTTCACATCTGGGAGGGGAAATAAGATAAGACAAGAACAGACAGAAATTAATGTAAGTAGGAGAACAGGCTTAATGTGCGTCTTAGCATTGAAACCTTAATGTTACCTTATATTTCAAACTATATGTACTCGTATCCCTACCCTATTATAATTTCTCTTTCTACACTATTACACTTAACTATCATACCCCCTCTGTCTTAGTAATCCTACACTTAAACCTTTCACTCTTCAAATCCTACAAATCTAACTACAACTTATACCTAAAATGATTTAATTCACCACCTTTCAAATATAAGTCAACCTAGTATCCTAGACAGACTTGACTGTAAATTGTTAATCTAGTTACATATTAATCTACATTATATCAATAACTGTAAGTAGTACTGTGTTAAAGTTATACTATTTTTCACTCTAGTAGAATGTAATTTGTACACACAATCTGTAAACTGTAATAATGGCTGTATTTTATGTGGAGCTTTTCTACCCGGGCCTCCTCTGAAAATGGGTCTCTGACCCAGTCGGACTTTCCCCATCACTAAATGTTAACGAATAAATAAATAAATAAATAAATAAAATAAATTATGCCTGTGCATGCAGCTCTCAGTTTGAGACAATTGTTCATTATTTGAAGATGTACTTTGTTTTGAGTGTTGGATAGAGTTAGTGTTTGTAAGTTAATATGTTATGGGGGTGAGCTGGAGTGTGACTGATATTTGTTGAAGGATTTTCATTAAAACAAAAAGTCTTGTAAAATGTGACATAGGTTCAGATGAAGATGACAAGAAACAACTGAATAAGTGGTCAAACTTCCAAATATTAGTGACTGAGTGTAACAAAACAGCTGGAAATAGATATTTAAAAAGCTGACTTATATAATAGGTGAGAATAATAATTTTTCATAATGGCTACATTAAACATATTATTTTGGAATGCGAATGGCCTCACAGGTATAGACGAAATGGTAAGATTATTGAATTGTATTAAGAAATGCAGAGTACAAATAGCAATGCTAAAAGAGACACATTTGGACAAAAGTAAGCATGGAAATTTGATAAAGAGAGGATATCAGCATTCAGCAGAATATTAAAGTCTAAAGAAAAGGGGAGTACTTATATAATTGCTAGTGGAGCTCCACTTGTGATAGAAGAGGAGAAAAAAGATAGCAATGTAGATTTGTTTTAGTAAGGGAATAGTGGCAAGGGAGGAGGATTATACTGGCTTCTATCTATATTCTACCTGAAACTATTGTGGAGCTTAAGAAAAATATTGGACAAATAATCAGCTTTCAGCAGGAATATTACGTATAGGTGGGAACTGTAACTTATTTGCAAAAATAGGGATGTATCTGGCGGTCCTAGAAGGAAAAATATAGCAAAAGAGGGTAGATTTCTGAAGAATTTATTGAAATATTTAGTATGGAAGACATGAGTTTAGTAGTAGGAACTCTAAGAGAATTTACATATTATTCCCAGTTGGGCTAGACTGTTCATCTAATTGAAAGCTTCTACATACATCAGTAACTATTTCAATTCCTGCGCCAATAGCAGCGAAGATAAAAATACAGGATAATGAAGTAAAAATGGGACACTGGTGTTTCCCCACCTACCTGTTAAAAAGAGAAGAATTTAAGGAATAGGTAATGGAAAATTTTCAAGAACTATTAGGGAAGATAGAAATTTCTTCAGAAATTATAGTTAGTGAGTGGGATAAAATTAATGTAGTTTAAATTAGGGTAGAAATAAAAGAAAAAGAGATCTGGTTAAGAAGAAACAGGAATTAATGAGATTATTGTAGATTAAGGAGAATCTCACAGAAAATGTGAAGAGGAACAGCTGCAGTGTGCTAAATAGAAAAAGGCAGTATTTGGATAATATGCATGAGTTTAAAAAGATTACACTTAAGCAACTGTTTTTTGATAATAACTCCAGGGCACAAAAACTTTTGGCACACCAATTTAGGCAACAGAAAGTAGAAAGAGTTGTTACCAAACTTAGGCAGCCTATAACAAAACAATAGTCAGAAATCCTGCAGAGGTATTAGAGATATTTTGGAAATTTTATGAACATTTGTATAAATCAGAGGAATATAGAAATAAAAAATGCTAATGGGAATATTTATGGAAGCCAGGGTTAGAGGTATATGTGGCTCAACAATTAACAGTTAAGATATGTGGAAATGATATAAACATGGTGACATATAATGAATTTGCAGGAAAGTCTCCAGGGATAGATGGTTTTCTTGTGGAATTTGGAAGCTAGGAGGGAAGACTGTGATAAACATCTGGAATGTTTTGTTTAATGGTATTTTAAAAGGTGTGGAACCACCAACATGGTAGAAAATCATGGTGGATGTAATACCCAAAGATGGTAAAAACCCATCAGACCCAGCTTCATATAGGACCATTTCAATTTTAACCATGATTATAAAGTGTTTATGTCTGCAATAGCAAAAGAAAGGCAAATGTGTTGCCAAAATTGATAGATATGGATCAGTGTGGTTTTGTGGGGGGATGTAAAAAATCGACAACATTAATAGCAAAAATGAACCAGAGGAAAGCAGAATGTAAGAAAATACCACTGTTGTTGCTAAGACTTGATGTAGAGAAAGCATTTAATGGAGTAAGCTGGGATTTTACAAGTAGGGCAATGGAAGCATTTGCATTCCCTGATACAAAGTAAGATTAATTAGGAGCATATATGAGGGATTGGAGGCAATAATTAACGTGGTAGGGTTCCTCTCTAATAGGTTGTGTTTGAAAAGAAGAACCAGGCAGTGGTGTCTTTGTTCTCCTTTCTTGTTTGCATTATATTTAGAGTCATTGGCAAAGAAAATAAGGGACTCAAGGAACAGGGATAACTGGTATAAAGTTGGCTTTATTTGCAGATGATATTAGTTGTACTGATAAAACCAGAAAATGGCATTTTAGTGTTGTGAACATTGAGACAGTTTCATTTTTTTCCAAGATATAAAATTAATGCAGGCAAAACAAAGGCTATAACTGTAAACTATGTACACACAAATGAATTAGTTCAGCAATACCCGTATTTATGGGAACACAATAAAATGAAGTATTTAGGCATATGGGTTGAACATGATTCTGTTTTGGCAGCTAAGGATATGTGAGAAGAGTCTAAACAATAGATAATACAAAAACTAAGAAACTGGAAGCTCTTGTTTATGGATATGGATAGCAAGATACAAACAGTGAAAACAGGCTAGGCATATTTTTATCAACCATAGGAGATTCTTTGGACAATAATTAGTAAAGAGTTGAAGGATTTATCTGAAAGGAGAAGAAGGCAAGGGTTGTGTAGGATAAGTTGATCCTTCCAATAGAACACGGTGGTTTAGGATTACCTTATTTGAAGGGATATTTTTGAGCCACACAGTTAAGGCTCATATACATAACACAAGCAGAAAGCTATAATTCAGAGTAGAAAGGGATGATGATGATGAAGCAGAGGGAAGATTCAAGAAATAAGGAGAGAAATGGATTTTGGATATAGATCCTTAAGTAGAATAACAGCAGCCATACAGAGTACTATATTCTTAAAGAGGCCGAAACCATTCTAAGAACTAAGCCAGTGCAAGAATGGAAAAGGGAGATTCTGCTGATAGGGGTACAGAGAATAGGCAAGAGGGGGCTGAAATTTATTGGAGAAAACTGGCAAAGGAAGGAAGGTGTTTGAAGAAAATAACTAGAGAGAGGAAAGGTAATAGACGGGGAGGAGGCCAAGAAGACATTTGGACTGCAGACTAGAGACTACCTTCCATATCAGGAACTGATATCAGAGTATAGGCAAAACGAAAGAGACAGTGGTATCCTAAGTGAAAGACCTGCTCCGACTGAGTTTTTAGTTGAATCTAGAGAAGAAGCTGATGTTAAAAAATGGATAATTAAGAGGGCATGTAAAATATTGCACAATAATTATAGGAATCAAGCACAGGATTTTAGAAAGATTGGAAAGAGTGATTGGATAAGCAATTTATAAGGAAACAATGGGAAGACATCTGTATGGCTCCCATAATTGCAACAAAGACTAGAAGATTTAGGATTTTTGCTTGGAAGTGTTTGCACAGGTATTTTTAAACTCTAAGCAGACTCCAAAGAATTTTTCCTCAGGTAGATGGCAAATGTTCATGTTGTGATCAGAAAGAAAGAGGTAACTAGGAACATATGTTTTGGGAGTATAATAAGTTGGCAGACTTTAAAAATTCCCTGCAGAGTACTCTGTTTAAAATATTGGGTGAGCAAATTGGGTGTAAGTAATGAAATGATTTTTTGAGCTGGGATACAGGATTTGAGTTGCCTGAACATAGTAAGGCCTTGTAAAATTTAATTACAGTGGCTGCCAAAAAAAAAAAAAACAAATACTAGGAAATGGAAATCAAAGTCTAAATCAACTGTTCTTGAAGTAGTGAATATTTATAACAGAGATAAAAGAACTGGAAGTGGGATCGTTAGAAAAGGGTAAGAGAAAAACTACATAGAAAAAATGGAAATTGTGGGTACAATACTTGCAGAATAATGTTTTGGAGAAGGATTGAGGTTTAAGGGAAGGCAGGAAATGAGCAATTTATGCAGTGTTGTATTTATGATAACTGTATAAAAGCATGCATGTGATGTGTAATGTTTGTGACTGTGAACATGTTAACATGGTTTGTTTTCTTTTATATACATGTATGTTTGCCTACGTCTTAAGTGATAATTCAATAAAGGTGTTAAAATGGACTTAAAACCCTGAAATTGACTGCATGGATTCTCCAATTTTAATGGTTGCCAAAGATGCCAGACTGTCTTCTCCAGTCATTCAGATTTTATCATACTGTCAAAAACCTAATACTTGCAAGGTCTGTTTTAGCAAGTGGAAAAGGTTTATCATATGGGCTTCTTCCAAAGGTTTGGCCCCTTTTTCAGCTCCTCTTCTGTCTTAGATATCTTAGAAGAATTGTTTCAGAAATACACTATTTTTTCAGCTGTCCAGCAAGGGATCCTCTTCCCCATGAGATATTGCAGTCATGCTACAGACATTAACTATGGCCGTCTTCAGTCCCACATCTTCAGTGGTCCTCAGTGTCCTGACTTTGAATATAACTTTTTTAGTGGCAATCACTTCCATTAGGACAATTTCTGAGCTACAAGGAATGTATTGCAGACCTCCATATCTTGTGTTTCATGAGGATAAGGGTATATCTTTGGGAACTAATACTCATTTCCTCCTACCAAAATTGACCTTTGAAGCAAATCATAATTAGATTGTCAGTCTGTCAGTGTTCTTCCCATCTCTACTATAAAAAAAACACCTGCAACAACTAAAACCCTCTTCCTTAGCTGCTAATAATCTACCTTCAGAATAACTTTCTATGCCAGCTAATGCCCTAGCATACCCTATAACTACCCTCATTAATTGTTCCCTCAAATTATGTCAAAAGCCTAATATCTGAAAAACCTATATAATCCCATTACATAAAGGAGGCACATCCACAGATTTCTATAACTATAGACCTGTTGCCATTTTCCCCATTGGCAAAGATCCTTGAAAGATGTGTACACACCCAGATCATGACATACCTAACCTCTAACAATTTAATCACAAATATTCAACATGGCTTAAACCCAAAGATAGTACCACAACAGCCCTTCAGAGTTTACTAACAATATCAATAAAGAAAGAAAGGTAACTATGTCTCACTCTTTTGCATGCATTAAAGGCTTTCAGGTTTGTTCCACTCCCAACAACTTCTGCCTGAGCTCTCCACAATGCACTTCTCTAAATCATATCTGTAAGTGGCAACACATGTGCTCATTCTTTCTTCCATTTACCATAGGAGTACCTTGGGATTCCCTCCTTGATCCTCTCCTAGTCAGTATTTACACTAAATCTCAAGACAAAACTTCAAAAGATGCCCTCATTAATTTAATATGTAGATGACGCCATCCTTATCAGTTCTGCCCCTTCCATTCTGTACTTCAAAAAATCAGTCAAGACTCCTGTATCTCTATTGAAACGTGCCTATCAAACTCTCAGCATCTTCTTAACCCTAACAAAACTTATGCTGCTTACACCTAAGAATGCTCAGAGCTTATTCAGTCCTTTAACAATAAAATACCACTTCATCTCATACCTCTCAACTGTGCAGATTTTCGGCTCATATTTTTGGCATGTTCCTCATACAGTCTGTGGTTTTCTGGCAAATCACTGGGATGGTCTGAGGATTGAAATAACTAAATAATGACATACATTTGAGTTTCAGACTTCAAATCCTTCAGACAATGTATGTTAAAAACAAACCATATTACTCTAGCTACTAAGTTTATAAGAGCAATATTTAAAATATGTCCCCCATTTTGTCTGACTTTGTCTAGATTTCTTCACTAAGAGGTTTAGATGTATGCTTGAAATGGTATCTCGTACCAAACTGTTAGATGTCATACTAGATGACAGTCTGAAATATGATCATCTTATAAGCCATGTAATAAAAAAAAATCAAAAACTTTGTAGCCTATATATTATCTTACTAATAACACAAGAAAGTATAGTAGCTGTTACCTGCTACCAGCACCACTCTATGCTACTTCAATACTTACCAACCTCAAATCCAACTTTATAGCCAAATTAACATCCTGGTATAACAAAATTGCTAACTTTGCCTCAAACCTTTCATCTTATTATCACCATTGCATTGCACTAAAAAATTTAAAATGGATGGAATCAGCAAATCAACAGACTCCCAGCTAATAACAGCACATGCCTTAATATATCAAGCATATAAATGTCCTACACTCCAAAATACTCTATCAGACTACTCACCAACAGGATAACTAAGATTAATTTCTCAGACACTCCTTAGGATCTCCAAAACAATTAATGCTGCAGGCATCTCATAAAATCTTGGAATTATATTCCCTTCCACATAAAGCACATCTCAAACCTACCTGTTTTTAAAGTTCTTCTAGAAGATATGTCTTGGTCTTGGCTATGCTGTTGCCATGCTCCTGATTAACACCTAATCATTTTCTGAATAATACACGTCTCCCTCTTCTACCCAGTCCCATATCTGCTTTATACCTGACTACACACTTTCCAACTCACCTTTCCTACTTATAACTGTTATGTCTCCATCGGTACTGATTTGATGCAGCAAATAATTGTTATAATACAGTAGCTGCTTTTCTTACACTTTTGTAACAGTCATCTTGTTCATCTTCACTTCACTCCCTCTTCTTCTCGAAACTTTACTTCTTAATTCCCCTAGCCACCATTCCTACTTATAACCTCCAAATTCGCCCATTTGTTATCCAATCTGTCAAACAGATGTTAGTGCACAGTAGATGCTTGTCTTGAATATCCTTTGCAACAGACTTTGCTTTCTTTAGTTTTCTCTTTTTTCTGAAATTGACTTCTCCCTATACATTTTAAACCACATTCTAGATCAGTCTGTATCTTTTTCATTCTGCTGTATTTTTCCTGTTCTGCCCCACTTTCTATACTAGTCTGCATCTTTTCTTTATGCTGCAAGTTTATGCCTGACATTGATTTATATTTCTCTTTTATACTGCTTTTGTACATCTTATAAATATTTATATTTTAAGTGTGTTTTTACCTTTGTATTTTGTTCTGTTTTTAACAAAAGTCTATATGAAAGTTATATGTAATTTTATATGCAGCTTTCTCACCAGGACTCTGCTGAAAAGGGGTTATGCTTGTCATCTGAGTTGGACTTTGCCAGTAAACAAATGCTAAATAAATAAATAAAAATGCTCAAACAAAGGGGAATTTACTCTGGGTGATTCATCGTCAACTTTGGTTTTATTTGCATCGAATGAAGGATATCAGAAAATCAGACCCGCTTTTTATATCCTTCTCAAAAGCTAAATTGGGGCAGGGAGTTTCTAACGTAACACTGTCCAGGTGGCATTCTGAATGCATCTCCTTTGTTTATGGCAAAATGGAGTTAACTCTACCTGGCAAACCAAGGGCTCATAGACTACAGCTGTGGCTATCCCCATGGCTTTCTTTGCTAGAGTTCCTATTGATGAGATTTGTGCTGTGGCTACTTGGTCTACAGTTCCTACTTTCGTTTCACATTACAGATTGTATATACAATCCAGATCTCGTACATTCTTTGGCTCCACCATACTCAGAAATATATTCTGTGAGACCACCCGTGTTTTTCAGGTAGCTTGGGAATCTGTTCCAACTGCTGAATTGGATGAAAAAGACAACATCGGCTATGAAAGTTATGTAATTAACATGACACTAGATCTGGGTTGTCTTGTTCCCTCTGGTCCAACATTCCCTCCCTCTGTCCCCCATCCTATGTTATCATTTTGTGGCTCCTGGCTGATCAGTTGGACCTGATCAGGAGCCTTGTCTTTGGACAGTCTAATGCTTCTATTCGTATCCTTTGCTCAGGTAGGTTTAGTTTGTTAGGCCTGCATTGTTTTTCTTCAGGTGTTTTTATAGCTATGATTCATAAGGGATGATTCAAAGTCCTGCATCAAAGCTCTTGAAAGAGTGCTGAAATTGGATCCGACAGCCCAAAGGTTGAACCGTATAGAACAAGACAACATGGATCTAGTGTTATGGTAAGTACACAACTTTAGTTAAACAACTAGTACCTTTGAGGGACTCTCAAGTGTGTGCCCACCATTAAAAAATAATAAGCGTTTCTATTAAGTAAATGCAGTAGCTAATGGTAGTAATGCCCAATAGTGAAGTAATACTATATGGACCAATATGTCCTTTCTGCAGTGCACTGTCTTAAATACAGTTATTGTTTCATATCCTAGTAATGAGGCACCTGCTCTAATTTTATTTATTTATTGATTTATTTAGATTTGTAAACTGGGTAGTGCACCCATCCTCATGAGACCTTTATCAGGCTCAGCCTGCATATGGAAGCATAGCAAATTTTCACAACAGGACACAAACAAACACCAGTTGGTTTACAAGGTAGTCTGACACAAAGTAAAGGTATAAAATATAAAACATAAATGCTATGTATATATTACTGGCCTTTCTAATATATGTGTTAATATAGTAATTTTCACATATAGGACGTAATGAGATGCAGGTTAGTTTCATAGTGTTGATACAATGTGAAAGCATAACATGTCTGCAGATTCTAAATTCTCTGCTCGATTATAACATGGTGATAGCAAGCAGGCAAACAGAATATAAGAGTACTGAGAGGAATACAGTATGACAAGCAAATTGGTTTATAGATTACATGAGTGGTTCAGTGAACAAAGACTTAAGGTTAGAGGATTGCACACTACAGTGAACGTAAGGTGGGAGTAGTGATGAGAAGTGTCCTAAAGCTCAGCACAATCCACACTTCAGACTGCAAACATGTAGGTGTCCTTTTCGAAGAAACCTGACTGAATTTGGTTTGGGAAGATGCAGTGAATAGTCCTGTCATTCTAGCAGTAATCTTTTATTGGATTTAAGCCTGTAGAGTAAATGCCACACTACTGCTCATTAAGCATTCTTCAGCTCTATTATAAAGACTGTTAGGGAAGGGGGGAGTAAACTGTGTCAGAATAAAGCTTGTTAAGGGTGTCCTTAAGGAAGTCATTTTGTGTGCTGTATCTGTGGAGCAAACTGTAATTGCGTAACGTAACTCAAGTTAGGCTGTTGCAGATAACACATCTTCAGGTCTCCACTCTCAGTGTTTATATCATGCTGCAAAAATTTGACTGCTCCTAAGCCGTACATCACGGGTATTTTCACATCACTCATAAATCTTTATACAGGCCTGTTAGATAACATGCTTACAAAGTCAATTTACCTTCCTGTGTTTCATTTCTTTTTCCTCCACTGGGCTTAGTAGATAAAACCATACTTTAGCCCACGCACTAGTTTGTACTTGGACACAAACTTTATAATCCCTTCTGAGTTTAGTTCATTCCTTTCCTTTCCATTCTGTGTATTTTATGATTCAGTAATAAACTCGGAGCTGTCTCAGGTGGTAGTATAGTGAGTGGAAAAGCTCAATCATGCAGCAGAATGCATTATAAGTCACTGGAGGCTGAGTGACGTGTTCTTATTTAGTAATTCATTTACTAAAGTTGTGAATGATGCTGGACTTGGCATCAGCTAACAAGGCTTCAGTCTGCTGTCTGGCTTATCCAACTTTTGCACTCATAGTGTTCTGTGTTTTTTATCTTATTTCCTTATTAAATCTAGAGACAGAAACAGATGCTGCTACCAGAACTATAGCTATGTCAACTGGAATCCCTGCCAAAGCCCCTTTCTGAACCACATCCCCCCACCAAAAAAAGTCGTCCAGAGTTTGGGACACAAGAAAAATAAAAAGGTCTTCTGCTCTAGTCAAAGGGCTAGTATATATCTACGTCCTACCTGTTGGCTGCACCTAAAACATCCGGACACACACACACACACACACACACACACACACACACACACACACATGCATTTTTAGTGACAAGGGTGCATTTGTCACTGTGTATCCGCTCTAGGCAAAGGGCTATTGTATACCTATATACTAGCTGTTTGCTGCACTTAAACATACACACTCTTACACACAAATGCGTGCACACACACACACACACACACACACACACACACACACACACACACACACACACTCTCATGTGTGCATTCATAGTGACAAGAGTACATTTGGCGCTGTGTAAAAGTTGTCGATCAGTCCTTGACTAGCCGGTCTGCAAGCTTTACTGAAAATCATACTACTAGAAGACTTACAAGCTACAGACAGACTGACAAGCTGCAGGATATACAGACATATAACAAGCCAGACACTCTGGGTACAAGTTGTTAGGGACACGACTGGGGCTGTAGAAGAGGCGCCATGTAAGCAGTGACGGTCATTTAACCAGCCATGTTTACCATCGCAGCTGCATTTCTTGCATGCAGGGACCAGTCAGCACATGTTTTGCTGTGCTCATCATCACACCATAACAACTTACATCCAAGTAGCTGCCTTCCTCATCCTACTCTTGCTGTTGCTGGAAACTATTCCCAGTCCTAAAAAAGAGAAATAACGTGTATCTTGAAAATCACTTGCTCACTAGTGTTAGAGTGAAATAAGTTTTGGATACAGACAGCTGTGGGCTGTTTTGGGGACTTCTCTGTCTTCTCCAATTATGTATGATCATTTTTATATATATAGATGTGGTGAGTGTAGGGAGAACAGGAGGGCTTTCCTCAAGCAAACAACATTTATTTTTTGCTGTCCCACTATTTTACTTGTAATGGGCAGCTTTTGAGATCACAAGACCATGTAAGCAAAAATGGCACACACAGAGCTGGAGAGCAACAGATGCAAGTGAAAAAAGTTAAATGATGTCGCCAAGTAGATTTAAGCACAAAAGGTTTTATTCAACACACAAATCCACATGATATGCACACGCTTTCTTATCTGCTCAGTCAGGAACTTCCTCAAAATAAATTAGTTAATAGAATCCACATCATTTAAATAGTTAAATAGCAATAATCAGTCTTAAAACACACACCCCTTATTTATATATTTAATTCAGTATACCTAAATAAATAAATGTTATCTCTCATAAAGAAATGTTAATTAAGTATAAATACAATAACCAAGTAATCTAAAACATCCTATTTGTTATAAAACATATAAAATAGTTTTGTATAAAACTCATCCTTCCAAGCTTTTAATTTTAAGAAACATGCAAATGAAAAGCTGTCATTCAACCCTGGCCATTGTAGGGAATTCATCCTTAATTGCCATAGGGCTTCTTGTTTTTCTAATATTAATGCCCAAGGTCCACCCCTAATATCTTGTATAATTACCTCTAGTATTCCAAATGTAAAAGTATGGTCAGGGTAATCCATATTATGCCTAGCCAAAGCATTTGTTTCCTTTTTTGTTCCTTATGTCCCTTATATGTTCATAAATTCTACTCTTTAATTTCCACTCTGTTTTACCTATATAAAAACAGGGACATTTTGTGCAAACTGAGCAATACACTACTTTCTCTGTCGTACATGTACATCTACTAGTTATTTTCACTGTAATATTATTAATATTGAGGGAACTACCCTCATAGATATAACAGCAATAGTTACATGAACCACATTTTTTCATGTATCCATTTTGTGGGTTTGAATGTGTATGTTCTAGAATATTTTTTATGGTTCTACCCTTTTTATATATGAGGGTAGGAAATTCGCCCACTATATATGTCTGGTATCTCTATTATTAGTCAATACCACCCAATTCTTAAACAAGATGTCAGCAACATTCTTACAACTTTTATTAAAAATTGTAATAAGTGCACTACTAAATTTCCTCTCATCACATATCTGAAAATTTAAATCTATTTCATGAACATGAGGTTGAACATCAGCACTATTAAGAACCTCCCTATCATTCCAGATTATTTTTCCTTGTTGTTTTGATATAATAATGGCTTAAAATGTCCCCTCTCCCTTTTGTTTACCACCTCTAACATCAACTCGTTTATTAATGAATTAGGGTATCCTCTCTTCTGGAACATATCTTTAAGATGGTCACACTCATCCAGAAAACTTTCAAAATTAGATACCATCCGTGCAGCCCTTACATATTGGCCTTTCAGCATGGCTTTCTTTTGTTTAAACGAGTGAGAGCTACTGAAATGTAAAAAATTGTTTGAATGGGTTGGTTTTTGATAGATTTCAGATTTAAACACCTTAAATACATTGTCTTTCATTAACCTCACACTGAGGTATGGAATTTCATAAATTCCAACCATGCGTGTAAATCTTAGAAAGGGGGTACATCCATTTAAATAATCAAGGAACACAGGTATGATATCACCTGGGCCCTCCCAATACATAAAACTGCCATCCAAAAATCTCATATAGCATGTGCAATGGGAGAAATAATTTGAATTAAACAGATATTTTTTCTCCCATTGTAACATAACAATATTAGCATATGTCCCCCCACAAGCTGAACCCATTGAGATGCCCTTTGTTTGCAGATAGTACTCCTTATCAAACAAAATAAAGTTGTTATGCAAAACAATACTTAATAGATGTTCAAATTTATTGATTTTTACCTGTGGTATATTCTTTTCTAAGAGATATTCACAAAAACATTCTACCCCTATATTATGGGATATAACAGTATAGAGGTCTTTTATGTTGGTGGTAATACAATAGCCACCATTGGTGTATTCTAATAAATGTATTCTCTGTAAAAAGTCCCACAAATATTTGCATACACTCTTCTCCTCAGAAACAAAATTCTTCAGTTTAATATCCAAGTACTTTGCTATGGGTTATATAGTGGAACCAAGGGCATCTACAGTGGGTCTTATGGGGGGATCATGCAAGTCTTTATGTAGCTTAGGTAAGCCAAACATACAAGAAACTTTAGGGTGGGGTACTAGCATATAATTCAGTTCTTCTATAAAAAGGTCATTAATTTCATTTTTTACCTTCCTTAAGGCACCATTGAATTTGTTTAATGAAACCTTTGTATAAAAACAACCTTCAAGTATATTTTTCATTTTCATATTATAAAGCTCCATACTCATAATAGCAATCCCACCCCCCTTGTCTGGTTTCATCATCGTCCTATGACATTGAATAGATCTCAGTAATTCATTTTCCTCACTAGACAAAGTATGGGGTACATTCATAGGATTCAGAGTTCCTAAACTACGAAGATCTATTTCACAGAGATTTTCAAATAACTATAGGGAGGGATGTATGGGGGGTTGTATGTACTTGATACATATAAGGGATTTCTTATGTAATTTACATTATGGAACAACACATTTAAATTCAATTTTCTGACATATAATTTTAGGTCTACTAATGTTTTACTTATATTTAATTTTTGCTCAGGTACAAAAAGACCCTTTGAAAAAATGTCACATAATTCCTTACAAACAGGTACATCAGAATAATTGAACACTTTAAAGTCCTTAGTAGAATTTTCACTAATTCTAGGGTATAGCCTAGAAGTTAGTTCCAAGCACGGTTCCTCCCTCTGTAGTTCCCCCTCATATTCCCCCTCTGATGATTGTAATTGCCTCTCCCTCCCCAGTTCGATTGAGGGGCTTCTTTCTGGAATGCATTCTGATTGTTCCTGGCTCTTAGGCGTTCCAAACACCTCAACAGTGGAAACTCTTCCTGTTGGTCTAAAAAATCATTGTTACAGTCATTATCAGTAGTTGCCAGATTATTTCTATGCCTAATGCCCCACACGTGTGATCGTGGAGGTTCTGGATAGGCAGAGTCCACTCTATCTCTCTCAGTCTTTTTCATTTTTCGATTTTTTATACTTTCCAGCTGACTTTCAATACTTTTGAAAGTACGATTATATTCATGTAAATTATTTGTGTGTAATGAATTGTTAACAGTGGTTTTATACAAATCCTCAGCTTCTTTACAAAGAGTTGCAATATTGGCTTGGTTATGCTTGATTACCAGCTCTAAATATTCAAAGCCATGGCGGTCAAACATATTAAGTAATTCTTTGTGGAAAGAAGAATTACAAACCAAGCCTGTTGGGTAACGCCACATTCTAAGCCCTTTGGGCACTATTTTGAGGCGGAAACATTCTCTAAAATACATATTGTCCATATGCAATTTTTTTAACTTTTAGAAGTAAACTGTCTAGTTTTTGCAAACTATTGAGATAGTTGTCACTTACAGGATTTGTTTCATTGCCAGGTAGAAAACTTGGATCCACATGTAGCCATTCAGTGATGGCAACAGCTTCTCATCTGACTGCAGAGCCGTTTATCCTGCTTGAATTCCGGTCGCTAAAGTTTTAGTTAAATTCTCATTGTTCTGATAATGTTGATGGCCAAAAGCCATCAGTATTCAGTCCATTTTGGTGCCCAGAAATGAGCCGTTGTGTTCTGCTGCTTGTTCGAGCTCTGGGGGCGTGCACTACATGAAAAATGTGGTTCATGTAACTATTGCTGTTATATCTATGAGGGTAGTTCCCTCAATATTAATAATATTATAGTGAAAATAACTAGTAGATGTACATGTACGACAGAGAAAGTAGTGTATTGCGCATTTTCAACAAAATGTCCCTATTTTTATATAGGTAAAACAGAGCATAAATTAAAGAGTAGAATTTATGAACATATAAGGGACATAAGGAACGAAAAGGAAACAAATGCTTTGGCTAGGCATAATATGGATTACCCTGACCATACTTTTACATTTGGAATACTAGAGGTAATTATACCAGATATTAAGGGTGGACCTTGGGCATTAATATTAGAAAAAACAAGAAGCCCTATGGCAATTAAGGATGAATTCCCTACAATGGCCAGGGTTGAATGATGGCTTTTCACGTGCATGTTTCTTAAAATTAAAAACTCTGGAAAGATGAGTGTTATATAAAAGTATTTTATATGTTTTATAACAAATATAATGTTTT
>NC_056744.1:222281733-222341733 GCF_019279795.1 Protopterus annectens
TTACCAGGAACTCTGGTATTCAAATTTTTAGCTTTCTAAAAAAGCTATTGACAAAAAGTCTTTCAACATACTTCCCAACACAGATACACTGAGACAATTTGCAGTTTGACAGAATGTCCGACAGTCATATATGTATATATGTTTGTGTGTGTGAGTGCTTTTTGAAAAGGGGAGTTTGCACTACATTTCTCTGTGCCCTGGACTGCTTACTGATGTATAGGGTATGATACATGCTAAGAGCACAGTGTGGCAAATCAGTGAAGTCAGCATTAGATAGGAAAGTCTCTGTAAACCTAGGCCCTGACCATTGACTGATAATGTGGCATCCTTGTGATCTGTTTTCTTTGAATCCTTGTCATATTTACTGTCACAGAATAGCAGTCAAGAATGGGGACTACCACACTGTTCTTCAACTAAGGATGCATTTGGTAAGTGAGAGGTGGCAGACAGCTGAAGTCAGAGCATGGTAACAGCATATTCTAAATTGTGCATGCCAGAAAACATTTCCATTCCCACTAACTTTTGGGAACAAAATGATGATTATTATTATTATTATTATTATTATTATTATTATTATTATTTTTATTATTTTAAGTGGGTATTTAAGTTTTGCTTTGTGTATACTGGTTCAGAGCAGAGGATTCTGCTCAGAATTTTGTTTTTGACTCTTTTCAGAAGTTAATATTAGCTAAAACTGTTGTGGGGAGGGGATAGTGTCATGCTGGAAGTGACCATGTAGAGGTGTACCTTAGTCAACATGCTTTCCATCTCAGAATGGGAAATTCTGCTTTTGAGAATTTATAGTCGATCAAGAGTAGCACGTCCCACACTGCTTAGGTAAGGTAAGTTGTCTACTGGGAAGTGATGTGATTCATAATCATGCAGAATTTGCATGGTGCTGAATTGCATTCTTACATAACCTGCATGACTGAAAACTACTCAGCTAAGAAGTTTAAACAAGTACATTATAGTGTGCTTTACCATCTTGTACAGATAGCTCAGGGACCTACAAAGAAACACACAGGCACACAGAGCATTCCTCATCCGGGATACACACATGCCGACACACAAATTCACAGAAAAAATATTCACGCATGCACCAACAAATCTTACAGAGAATTACTTGCCCAAGTGGTTGCCAGGCAGGCTGTGTAGTGTTGAGCCACTGTAGTTTGCATTGCTCAGCCCCTTTTGTGACGTAATATAGACCACAGACAGGCAGACAGACAAGCATACACACATCTACTACCAGCATATTCTGCAGCCACAGTCTTCCATCCATACCAACTACAGGTCATTTCAGGCAGCAGGTCCCAAATCATACGCACACATGTATACGATCGATGTATGGTGTCAGGCAGATGCAATCACACTAATTACTCATGTGCTGATCCAGTATACTCAGACACATAAGCATATACATTGTCTGTCTCTTTTTCTCACAGACACACACACATACTGCATTCCAACACTTACTTGGATCAGCAGCATGAGTAAGGAGACGTTACTTGTGGTGGTGGTGTTGCAGTAGCGTTGTCGCCTCACAATATGATGTTGTCCTGTTTGATTCTCAGCTAGAGCGTCTTCTGTGTGGAGACATGCGTGAATGGGCATACCTTCATTGAAGGTTGTGCATCAGAGTTGGCAACTCGGCACGTAAAAATCTACTGCCAATCATTAGCGGACCGGAGTTCCGCTGTGGTGACCCCTAACCAGGAAAAAGCTGAAAGACACAACAACTTCAGTTCTCCCATTTCATTTTCTTCTAGTAGAATGCATGGGTTCAACACAGATAATTCCCACACACAGTTTTGGATTTTGTGCATAGCTCTGCACAGTTCTTGATTAGAAAAGATGTTTCTCAATCACCATACTATACAAGTAGACTCCTGCAAGGTCCTTGTTGCAGTTACTAGCACACTAACCAATTAGGCACATTCATTTAAAGAGCCGCTGTGTCACCATAGGCAGTGAAGAGCTGTACTGCATTCATGCCCTATTGGCAATTGCCGATCATACCCCCATCAGCTTGCACCAACCTAGAAATGCAGTGTAGTATGCTTTTTTTTGTGTATGTTAGGGTAGACCAACTGCTGTGAAGCCATATCCTGTTGAGAAAAACAAATGTACAAGACCTGCTGGGGCATTCCTAACTAGGTCATTCAGCAGATCTATCTTTTGTGGTAACTTAGCTGCTCTTTTCAAGTTTTGGACCACAACAAAGTAAGATGCCTGCCTTTTTATATGGATTTAGGCAGAAGTGAGTTTAGTACCAGAAGGGTTTATGCTCCATTGGTTTCTTTTTTGAAAGTTACCATTTATATTCCATGTATAGTTAAAAAAGCACTATTAGATGTGGAGTACCTCAAAAAAATATATTGAACAATTCCTTAGATGGTTTACAAAAGTAGCAGCTCTCAGATGTCTTCCTGTGGCAGCTTAACCTCTTCACAGTTTTTCTGTGATATATTCAATTTGTGGATGAGATTCATAACAGTTTACAGTACCCATTCATGGTTGTGAGCTACTGGATTTAATTTGGGAGTTCTTTTGTATTCCCAATACTTCATTTTTTTGTAATTGAACCCTTTAGCTGAATGCTCCTTTTTCTCTTTGCCAACCTTCACATCTCTCTCTGTCCAGAATTTTTCCTCTGCTAGCCCATTGTAAGGCAATGGCTATTTGTGGATAACAGTGTGGAGTTTCAGAAACTTAAGCCCACCTAGAATAATGGCCAGCGTTTCACTGTGCACAGATTATATAATTTTCCTCATTCTAGTTTGACAGCCACAAACTAAGAATAAATAATCTGCCTAAGATCTGGGCTGAATCATTAAATGGTTGTTTTGCAGGAAGCAAGCACCCCTACACCCCCGACTCCAAATCACTGAATAAACTAACTCCGATATGTGTAGTATGTCTCGTTGCATTCCAACAATCCAAAGCACATTTGCTTGTAAGAGGGAATGCAGAATTGTTTCCATAAGTACCTAAGAGATTAGCCTACATATAGATTAACCCACATGTACTTGAAGAAACTATGATTTCCTAGAACTATACAACACGCAATAACATATATTTTTTTCAAGGGATCAGTGAATTCAGCTACCTTTCTTTTATTATTTTCACAGCAGGGTCACTGCATCTTGTTGAGAGAGCATTAATAAAGATAAAAATATATAAATTAATTAATAAATATAGCATTCCTTGCTTTTTCTCCAAGATGAAGCGTTCTCAGAGAAAGATGACAGAATAATACTAAAAACAAAAAAAAAAAAAACGGTGAGGAAATAGACAATTGCAGCAATCTGTGGGAAACACACTCAACCAATACATTTCAACCAAAAATAAAAGAAGAGAAGATGAAACCAGGTTCTGTGTAACCAACAAATACATACAGTCCAATAATCACAAATAAAATTTGTTGCAATAACAATGAAAAGAAATTCTGTAGGTATCGACACAGAGGCAAAGTGTAGACATGGAAGACCAATATTTATTAATTAAACTACTTTTACTTATTGCAAAAATAAAAGAAGACACAAGTAATTTACATTGGAAGATATGATGGCAAACTGAAGATATTAATTTAAAAATGAAATAGCAGAATCTGAAGTAGGAACTTCATTTGTCAGCAACCTTTGGGATACGGATCCAATCTCGGATCTGAGCCGGCAACTTTTACCACAGCATAGATCCGAGCTCCTAGCTCCTCCCTTTACCCATAATCCCCTGCCAACCCTGACTGACCTCAGATCTAGTTTGCCACGCTTCAAGCCTACAAGCTGGATTTCGAGCTCCTGGTAGTTCAGTGAATTTTGTGAGAAAAACTTGCCTTTTTTTATTACTTTCTCTTGTGTGAGTGTGTACAACTGTTCAGGTTCCCTCTTTTATATCTTTTATGTAGAATTCTTTCCTCCCTACCCTCGCTGGTTCATAGTGTGTGTTTGTGGTGTGTGTAGGGGCCTAGTGAGTGTGTTTTCTGTACACCATGTCGGAGGCCCCTAAAGCCATCTTTTCAAAATGCACCGAGTGTGGCCATAAGCTTTCACCGGTGGATGGCCACACCCGGTGCGTTAGGTGCCTTGGGGTTGAACACCTCTCTTTGGGATGCACGATTTGCGCAGCGTTCAACCCCAGGGCACTTAAGGACCGGAGGTCGAAGCTGATCCTGGCGGGCCTTTTGCCCCCGGACTCGCCTCCGGTTCTTCTGTGGCCGCTACCCAGCCCTCGGTGGTAGCCACCCCTGTCTCCTTCCCTCTGGTCGGGACTCAACCTCCCGTTTCGGCTCCAGAGAGGGAGGCTGGAAAAACCAAAAGGAAGGAGAAGCACCATAAGCGGCGGGCCGAGGACTCTTCCTCGGCCCCACCCACCAAGCGGGCTTCTCCATCCAGGGTTTCTGGATCACCTCCTCCTCGGCTCCGGTCCCCTTGTTTTTCACCGGGACCTGGGGAGGAGGGGACCCGGTCCCCATCAAGGTCATCGAGGTGACACTCTAGGTCTGCCTCGGTGGCCTCGTCGAGGTCCACCTTCAGTATGTCAAATGCAGACATGGACCGGATGATGAGGAGGTTCATCCAGGCCCAGCTGCAGATGGGAGTGCTCTTGCCTCCCCCCCCCCCTCCGGGGGGGGAGCTCGACCCCATTTTTTGCTCCAATTGCTCCTTCTCCGTCCTGCTTCCCGGGTTCGGAGCATTCGGAGCCGAGCCGCGTCGGATCCGGGGGTGGCTCGGAGCCGACAGTACTGGTTACTTCAGCTCCGACTGGTCCCTTGAGTTTGTCTGATCCGACCTCTCGGAGCCGTGGGCTGAGCTTCGGATCCGAGGGACTTTGTGTGACTTTGGCTCAGTCCTGGTCGGAGCACACGGGTCCTTCGGATCCGAGGGTCTCGGCCCCGGATCCGATCCCCAGTTTGGATCCGAGTGAGAGCCGACTCTCGGAGCCTATCGAGAGTGGCTCCCCCTCGGCTTTCGTGGTGGTGGAGAGGGCACTGTTGAGTGCATCTGGACCTCCGGTCCTGGCTTCGGCTTCTCCCTGCACTCCCTCTCAGCTGGTCCGGGCTCCCATCACCCGGCATTTGGGACAGCCTGCTTCAGCATCTCTTGGTGTTCCTTTGGAACATGATATTGCTGGTGAGTCTTCCTCGGACAGCCCCCCCAAGGAGGTCCCTCACAAAGCCAAGTGTAAGAGGAGGCACATGGACTCACCCGAGTCCCTTACGGAAGATACGGACTTAGATGAAGGGGAAGGCTCCCCAAGGTCACCCCCCGAGGATGTCTCCTTTGGAGACATCATGGAAATGCTCAGGATTAGGGGAGGGTGGTCTGCCCCCAAGGCTTCCTCCGATGAGTCCGTATTCCTAGATGCGTTCGAAGCAGGGCCATCTACCTCTTGGGTGTCCCTCCCCGACCCCCTGGTGGACCTTATTTCCACCAGGGCTTGGAAGGAGCCGGACACTGTAGAGCCAGTCCCCAAGCACCCGGATAGAATCCTGAGTCCCCCTGCTGAAAGAACCCACTGGAGCAGAGGTCCCTCCGTGGATGCCATGTTGGTGGCGGCGGCCACCAAGAGAGAGTTGGCTCAGGAGAGCTCTGCGGTCCACCCACCGAGTAAGGACTCTCAAGCGATGGACCGCCTTGGGAAGTGGGTCTTTAGTTCAGCAACCTTCTCCATGAGAGCACTGAACTATATGGCACACGTCATCCGGATGCAGCGAGATCTAATAAAAGAATACCCTGCATCCCCCCCAGAGTCCATGTCGGAAGGAGACAAGCAACTGTACTCCTCCCGAATGTCTACTCTACGTTCAGTTTCCAGCACCTCTATGCGGCTCTTGTCTCACTCCACTGAAGGAGCTACTAGAGCTGGCGTAGCCGGCCTGGTAATTAGGCGCCAGGCCTGGCTCCGACATTGTGACTTCTCAGAACCCTTTAAGGCATCATTCGCGAATGCCCCCTTTGATGGTTCTGCACTGTTTGGCAAGACCGTTCGCGACACTTTAGTCCAGAGCGAGAAAGACGGGAAGATGTCTGCCTTCAGAGTCCACTTCTCTGCTCCCCAGAGGTCCTTTTCCAAGAATCAAAAGGGTCAGAAGAAGATGTGGTTCCGAAAATCGCATCAGTCCCAGTCTGCTCCGGACAACCAGTCCTCTCGTGGCAGAGGAGGATAGGGAGGACGCCGCCCAAGAGGCAGAGGGGGTCCCAGAAATTTTGGGTCCAGAGAACCTTTCTCTGAGAGGCCCACGCAGAACCCCTGAGGGGTTGCCCGGCTGCTCCACTCTGGAGGCAGTCGGGGCATCTTCAAGCACCTACCAATGTGGGAGTCCATAACAACAGATCGCTGGGTGCTTCGTATCATATCCAGAGGTTACCAAATTCCCTTTATTGTAACCCCCAAAACCAAAAGCCTCCCCGACATACCACCCAATCAAAGGGAGGCGGCTGCTACAGAAATTCAGCAGCTTTTGCAAAAAAGAGCCATCCAACCCGTCCCCCCCAGATCAGTTCGGATCGGGGTTTTACTCCAGGTTCTTTCTGGTGCCAAAAAAGAAGGGGGACTTGAGATCCATTCTCGATCTCTCTCTCCTGAACCTGGCAGTACCCAAAGAAAAGTTCTGAATGGTCACTCTACAATCTATTCTCCCCCTATTACGGGAGAACGACTGGATGTGCTCGATAGACCTCAAGGATGCGTACTACCACATTCTGATGGACAAACGCTCCAGGAGGTTCTTCCGCTTCCAGCTGGGAGCCAGTCACTTTCAGTTCAGGGCCCTTCCCTTCGGTCTCACCTCAGCCCTCAGGGTGTTCACCAAAGTCTTGGCGGTTATAGCGGCCCACCTGAGGCTTCAGGGAATTCAGGTCTTTCCGTACCTCGACGACTGGCTCCTCATCGCCCCAACAAGGCATCTGCTCTGTTCAGGCAGGGATTATTTCCTCAACCTTGCTCCACGTCTAGGGTTGACTATCAACATGGCCAAATCCTCTCTGGTCTCTACACAGGTAATAGATTTCATAGGGGCGAGATTGGATTCCAGAATAATGCTTGCCTTCCTGACTCCCGATCGGCTTCAGAACCTGAGGTTGCATGTCCAGGCCATTCTCAGACTTCCTGCTCCATCGGCGGAATTGATTCTTAGGGCTCTAGGGTCCATGGCGGCAGCTATTCCTCTGCTGCCCCTAGCCCATCTAAATATGAGGGTCCTGCAGTGGACCCTCCAGGTACAATGGTCCCTGTCTCGCAACCCCCTGTCCCATCCTATTCCCCTAAGCAGGGCTTGCAGAGGGTCGCTCATGTGTTGGCTCCAGTCCCCGAGTCTCCACACGGGACGACCATTCTCGATGCCTTCCCCCGTTGTCACAGTGACCACGGACGCCTCTCGCCTGGGGTGGGGGGGCACTATTCAGGCAGAACGGTCCAAGGCACGTGGAACGACACGGAGACCTCTTTGCATATCAATGTCCTAGAGATGAGGGCGGTGCTTTTGACATTGCAGGCACTTCACAGCCTTCTTCCGATTGGGACAATTGCAGTACAAACGGACAACATGTCGGTTGTCTGGTACATCAACAAACAGGGGGAAACCAGGTCTTATCCTCTTTGTCGCGAGGCCATGAGAGTGTGGGAATGGGCGATATCCACCAACCGCTTTCTCATTGCAATGCACATTCCGGGACGGTCCAACATCATAGCAGACAGGCTGAGTCGCTCGATTCTGACTCCGTACGAATGGTCTCTCAATCCTCTAGTAGCGAAACAAATATTTGCCCAATGGGGGCAACCCTGTTGCGATCTTTTTGCCTCTCCTTCAAATACCAAATGTAACAGTTACTTCGCTCTAATCCCCCCCCCCAGGGGGAGTCCCCAAGAGACTCTCTAGTACATGCTTGGCCTCCCGGTCTCCTTTATGCTTACCCTCCATTGCCCATGATGCTGAAACTCTTACAGAAAGCCAGTCGGCTGGGGAGCAAAATGATCCTCATTGCCCCATTCTGGCCTTGTCAAACATGGTTCCCGTACCTGTGGTCTCACCTGATTCATCCACCATGGATTCTGGATCCACTCCCAGATCTCATTACTCACCCTCTGGGTCTTCCGGCTCCCAACCTGGTCAACCTCAAGCTGACTGCTTGGTTGCTCCAGTTCCACTCCTGATAAGGACTCCCAGAATCTCCTCACCAGTCAAAGCTATCCTAGTAGCAGCACATAAAACTTCCAGCAGAAGAGTCTATCGAAGTAAGTGGAAACGTTTCTCCATCGGGGCGGAGCACCATCACTTGGATCCTTTCACGGTGCCTCTTATGTCGGTTTTGGATTTTCTAACTACCCTTTTTCATCAAGG
The DNA here is from genome assembly GCF_019279795.1 of Protopterus annectens. Lineage (NCBI taxonomy): Eukaryota > Metazoa > Chordata > Ceratodontiformes > Protopteridae > Protopterus > Protopterus annectens. The sequence continues at coordinate 222,290,075 of NC_056744.1, forward strand.
GGCTAGCTGCTCTACAGTCAAGGTAAAACTAGCAGCGATTTTGCATTATCATGTAGGGCATGAATCAGGCCCTCTAATTACTTCCAAGCTTTGTAAAGCTTTCCTCAAGGGTACCTTCCTTCTCAGACCTCCGGTCAGGGAGGTAGTACCCCCATGGGATTTGTCTTTGGTTCTCCAAGCCTTGACTAGCCCCCCTTTCGAGCCGACGGCTACAGTTGATCTTAAATACCTCTCTTGGAAGACTGCCTTCTTGGTGGCCATTACTTCAGCTAAAAGGGTCTCTGAACTTCAGGCTCTATGTGTTAAACAACCGTATGTAGCCTTCCATCAAGATAGAGTTTACCTCGGGATCAATCCGTCCTTTCTGCCTAAGGTATCTTCGGAAGCTAATATTAATCAAGCTATTAATCTTCCCGTGTTCTTTCCCAATTACCAGAACAAAGGAGAGTACAAACTGCATTCCTTGGATGTGCACAGACAATTACGCTTTTATATTCATCGAACTGTTGGTCATAGGCAATCTGACCAGTTGTTTGTCTCCTTTGCCAAAACAAGTTTAGGCAAGTCGATTTCTAAAGTTACACTATCACGGTGGATAGGTAGTTGTATCCTCTTAGCGTATCAGAATTCGGGAAGGCCTGCACCTCAGGGAGTCCGAGCTCATTCTACTAGGGCCGTCGCTACTTCGGCGGCTTTTAAATCTAGGATTCCCTTAGATGATATTTGTTCCGCAGCCACTTGGGCCTCATCTCATACCTTTATCAGCCATTACAAACTGGATGTTGTCTCCAGAGGTAGGGCATCCTTTGGCTCTGCAGTGCTCCGGAATATTCTTCCATAAAGACCACCCAGGATTCAGGTAGCTGGGGACTCTGTCCCAAAGGTTGCTGACAAATGAAGTTCCTACTTCAGATTAAGAAGTTATGTACTCACCATAACTTTCCATCTGAGTAGGTATCTTCATTTGTCTGCAACCATCCCCCCCTCCTTCCCCCTGTCCTATAGGATCTGTCTTGGATAAGCCCCTTCCGGGGCACAATAACAATGGTTATATCGGGCAAACTTGATCTGAGGTCAGTCAGGGTTGGCAGGGGATTATGGGTAAAGGGAGGAGCTAGGAACTCGGATCTATGCTGTGGTAAAAGTTGCCGGCTCGGATCCGAGATCTGATCCGTATCCCAAAGGTTGCAGACAAATGAAGATACCTACTCAGATGGAACGTTATGGTGAGTACATAACTTCTTATTCTAAAAGATAAGGATAATATCAATCAAAACTGAATACATTCTCTTCTGGATAACACGCCTGCAGATTATCTCATTTACTTTTGTAAGTAAGAAAGATGTGCAGGCAACGGAAACAAAGTCATCGTTATAGCAGTGTCATGGCACAGGAAGACATCAATAACTTTGTAAATGAAGGGAGATCAGGTAGTTTTCAGTATGCCATTCTCGGTGGTATTTGGTTGTATTTTAGGCCCTATTTCTCCTTATCAGTTTGTTAGAACAGGACTGGGGGGTACTTTTTTCTCCCCATTAGTAGCCTTTCCACCTTGTACCTGGCTCTTGAAGACATATCTGATGCATTTTTGTAGTGTCAAAAGAAAGTTGTGTTTTTAGCATCTGGTAATACCTGAAGTAGCAGCACATTGAAACTGAAAAGACTAACATTACTGGTTAGACGGGCAACTTCTGTACTTATGCCTGTTCTCGTTTTCCTAAAGTGCATCTGTTACTCGCTTTAAACTTCTGTAAGCAACCTACAAATCATACAGTTGACCAGATAGATGGTATCAATGAAACAAGTTTTTGTTTTGTTTTTTTTGCCAGCAAAGTACATTATACATTTTCATTTCTTAAATAAATTCATGGGATTGCCTTGAAATGTAAAGTCTGTTTTAGAAAAAGTTTAAAAATCACCTCTGCTTAACAGCCAGCCATTTCATATAAACTAGAACTTTTATGTTGGAGAAAGAATACTTTTAAACTGCTGTTACATTTGCTGAAAAACTTTCAAGCTTCAGGCCATCTGCTGTATAGTGACCCTTTGTTTATAAATAATTAGTGTCTTTATGCAGTGATTTTATATTTCTTCCTTAGGACCTGTTTGTCTTTGCTTTGAATTAGCATGTCTACCTTCTTGTTTTTTTTCCAGAACGTGCCATGACTGCTTAAGGGGAGCATTGCTCAGTATCTGAAATGTGTTCAGCATTCTTAATTATTGTTTACTTTGATCTTGCTGGGTCAAACAGCTTCTTGTCTTTTTTTCAAGTAATAGCTCTGAAACAGGTTAACCCATTGTATTTCCTCTATTGTGCCTTTCCTAGCAAAAAGCCTCCAAGCCAGATGGAAGCCCAATAGAGAACAGGTGCAGTGACAACATCATAGGGTTACCATCTGTCCCTCTGTGAGCAAGGCAGTCCCAACTTGGATATTTGTGTCCTGCAAAAAAGGGCAATTGTCCTGAAATTTTAGGACATATTTATTTTCTAACTTTTCCATAATAGTTGTATAAAATAATTACTATGTATCTGAAATGTCTTATTATGAAACAACAGAAAAAAACTCAAATCCAACTAGAGTGAGCTTTTCTTTGGCAAAAAATGATGCCCACTCTTTTATACTAGCTATGAATATGGTTTGTCCAGCAAAATCTCATATTTATGTACAAAAAGTTCCACTTTAGGCATCTGAAAAGGTAGCAACCCTACAAGAACCTAACTATAGGCACCACAACTTGTGAGCCCTTTATTTCTCTGGATAGTCTAGTGTGGATATAGGTGTAGTATATCTGATGCTACCAGCACCCACTTACGTGTGAGTGGGGTTCCAGCTTTGCATTTTGTCTTCTATATTTGAGCATCAGTTTAATGACAACTGTAGACTGTTAGCAAATTTCGTTTGATTCAGGCACAACAAACTGGCACTGAGTCTGGCCAATGTGAACAAGCAACTTTTCCTGGCAGTCCAGCAAATGCAGAAAAAAAATAACTTTAACTCATTTGTATTTTTTAGAAGCATCAATCTGAACTTTACTAGGGCTCAAGTAATACGAGCTTTGTAAATTTGGAAAGGTGCCCCTTGTTACGAGGCAACTTCCAGTTATATGTGTTCTGTTTTTTTTTTAATAGCTAAGCAAAAAGGTTCTTAATGGATGAAACCATAATTAAATAATCAGCAGTTACGCTATTAAAGACAACCATTCTTTCTTGTTGCTATATCAACACTAAGTAAAGCTGTATAACTAAAATCTGTTTATACAATACAAGGCATAATATCGACATTTCATTACAGCCGTACAGTTTTAAATAATTTAGCTTGTATATCTAATAACCGGCTTTTCATTTTGACAAACTCAGTCAGTCACTTCCTTTGTTTTGAACTTTAACATTTTTAACCATGCAAATCAGATGTAAGCATTCCCTGAACCCTGATGAAACCTAAAAGAAAGTTTGCTGTTAGCTTTATATTTATAGCACACAAAATCACTCATATTTTCCTGAACTCTAAACTTGAACTTTCTTATAGCTTGCTTCCATATATATTTTATTGCAAAAACACGGAAGTACATGAACAACATAAGTAACCGTTCATGTGATATGCCCTGTAGTTTTAACATGGTTAACATAATTGGCAACTTGTACATTATTATAAGATGTTAATGTACAGTAAAAGAAACAGGTCTGACACTTTCCGGCAGGGTTCATAGATTACTGTGAGGCTAACTGCCCTTGTGGGCCATTTTAAGTATAACCAGTTACCCCATGTGAGAATCAAACCCTGTATCTTATGTCTGTAAGGTAAGCACCTTAAGCATTATGCCAAAGTCCAACCTGTAGATGGAGGGTATTAAGCTGCTGTGAAGTAGGGACTGAAAAAAAACAAATGGTCTCCATTTTTTTAACTTGATAAATGCAGCTTTGCTGTTTAGGGAGTGTAAATAAAAAGGAAAAAAATGCTAAACTACAAGTACTTGCCATTTTAATTGCCCATGGTTTGTGCAGTTTAAAAATCTGCATTTAATGAGGTAGAAAAAATTTAAAAAAAAGTAATACATTTGTGAGAGAATGTGTGTGCGCGTCAGTATGTGTTAGTGCGCGTGTATGAGAGAGAGCGAGCGAGCGAGGGAGAGCACATGCCTTTCAACTTCTTTGCTCAAGAATTCAGATCTGCTTTTTATCACTGGGCATTATCTGAACAAGAAGAAGTATGAAACTGTCTACCTTTACTGACTGTAATCCTCAGCGATTTACCAGAAAGGAACATTTCATTAGAGTGGGAGCAAGAATATGAAGCAAATCAGAGACATTTGTAAAATTAGGGATACCTGCAAACCTTTCAACTGTCCAGATTTTTGCCACATGTTTTCAGCCTGTTACTCATAAAATCAGTGGTTTTCTGGCAAATCACCAATGACTGAAGTCATTAAATAATGAAAGGCTTTTGAGTTTTAGAATTTCTATCATTCAGAAAAATGCACACTAACACAAAACCTGTTATTCTAGCAACTTTCTAAGTTTATAACAGTGATATTTAAAATCTGTCCCAATTTTTGGCACCTTGTCCTCCCATTATTTTAGGCTTTGCCCAGATTTATTGCACTAAGAGGTTGAGAGGCATGCTGGGGGTTTAGAATGCCTTGCACTATATGATTTTTTTCATTTATTTGATCACAGTGACGGGTGAAGTGCATTCAGTCAAGAAAGTGGCTACAATTGCTGGATACATTTGTATATAGGTGTGTTTATAAAGGTCTACTGCTTTTAGTCGAATTACATTTGGTCGAAAATGATTTCAGGCTGCCCACTTCACTGAAAGCTCATTTGGTCGAATATGGAATTAAGCCCCTGCCCCACTGCAGTGCGACCCTAGAGTGAGAATATAAAGTAAGGGGTGGTGTGGGGGGCACAGCCCCCCACATTGGGGGGTGTGGGGGCAAAGCTTCCCACATTTTGCAACTAGTTGTTACTGACGTTATATGTTTGCATGTATTTTTAATGGATACACATGTATATAATAGTCCATACATTGCAATTATGTGGGGGGGCTTCTTCCCCCCCACACCCCCCACACCTCCCTTACTTTATATTCTCACTCCAGGGTCGCACTGCAGTGGGGCAGGGGCTATATTCCATTTTCGACCAAGTGGGTTTTCAGTGAAATACATTTTCGCTGAAGTGGGCAGCCTGAAATCATTTTCGACCAAATGTAATTCAACTAAAAGGAGTAGACCGGTTTATAAATATATGTATGGATATATATATATATATATATATATATATATATATATATATATATATATATTTGCACATGTGTGTTTGTTTGTCTTTATCTATGTGCATGTGTATATGTGTGTGAGCCTGCCTGTCTGTGCCTCTGCATGTAGGATATAGATCCTTGTGACTTTGTGTGTGTGTGTGTGTGTGTGTGTGTGTGTGTGTGTGTGTGTGTGTGTGTGTGTGTCAGCATTAATTACTTATATAACTTATATTTTGGATATAAAATACTTTCTCCAACAAAAATTACATATACTACCGCAACTCTGAAACTTTAGGTGAAGGAATTATTTCACATCAAAAATATATTAAAAAATGTATATACTAATACAAACGGATAGCACATTATCTAAGTGGAATAAAGGCCTCTAGGGCTTGTGTTATTGGGGAACTAATGCCCTTCTAGGGGTGTAGAGGGTCTCAGCCTGTGGTGTTGGGCTTCACAACAACTCATGGGTAGGCACGATTTCATCAGTTGCACCCACTCTGTCGGACATTATTGTTTGCTTAAACAGCTAATACATTTATTAGTCTGCTGCATGCTTAACACTTACAAAGTTCCAGCATTTCAAAAACATGTACTAAAAGAAAGCAGAGTGGAAGCTCTTGTGAGAAAAAAAAGCTCCTGTGAAATAAAAAATAGATGTGAAATTGTTCAATCTCGCCGTTTGTTCTTACACATTGGTTCGGAGCCGATTCTCGGCTCCGAGTCGGCCGCATCACCAGCTCTGCATCTTCGAGAAAGCTCGAGGCACAGTAATATCCCATGATCCTCAGGTGCTAACCCTCAGATCTAGTTTGCCGCTAGCAGCAGATCGCATTGAGAGGCTCGGGCCAGTAAACTTTTTTCTATTTTTCTTGTTATATACTTCTAATTTTACAGATTTATACTCATTCTTCATAGTGTTTGATAAGTATTATTATATAGTTGTTGTTTAAGACTAGTTTAGTTAGTTTGTTACTTTAAAATTCTTAGTAAAGGCCTTAGGCCATTTTCTGTCAGGATTGACAGTATTTAAAAAAAAAAAATAAATAATAGTTTTTTGCCTTTAACTTTTTCTATTCTATATATATATATATATATATATATATATATATATATATATATATATATATATCATAGTGTGCTGTGTGTGTTTTATATAGGGATTTTTTCTTAAGTGTGCTGTGCTTTTTCTTGGATTTTTCCCTTTCTTTAAAAATGTCAGAAAAGACCAAATCTGGTTTCAAAAGGTGTCAATGCGGACAGAAGATGTCCATTACTGACAACCACTCATCCTGCATCTACTGTTTTGGCCCTCTCCACTTGCAGGAAGACTGTTCCATTTGTCATTCCTTTAGTGGGAGGGTCATGCTGGAAAGACGCAGGAAGTTGGTTGTCAGAGGGTTGCTTAAACCCGAGTTTCAGGAGGCCCTGGACAAGGCTGAACAGGTTTTAAAGTCTTCGAAGGGGTCGAAGTCTTCAAGAGTGTCGGAGCCCAAGTCATCGGCTCCGAGCACCTCTTTTCAGATTCGGACACCGGCTCCTATGACTTCGGTGCCGGGTGTCGAGAGTTTATCTCTGCATGAGGCTCAGGTCTTGGAGCCGGTATCAGAGGTACCACCGTCTGCTATCCTTCGCTTGTGACGGCTTCGATCCCTTTGACCCATTCTTCGAGGCCACTTTCCGACTCCGATGTGGACCAAGTGGTACAGAAGCTTATGGAGAACTCGGCTTTGTCTAAATTAATTGAGGTTTCGAAACTCGAAGCTATTCCAGTTCCCTCAACACTTCCTCCTCTGAGACCCGTCGAGTCATCGGTGTTAGGAGTCGAAGAACCGATGATTGTAGAGCCCTCATTGCCGAAGCCTCCAGTAGTGCTATCGGCTCCGTTGACCTCGACTCCTTCGGAACCAGCCGGAGAGTCTCGAAGCCGAAGATCTTTCCTGGGTTCCGGGGGGGATATCGGTTCCGACTCTTCCCCTCGGTGCCTCGACTCAGATCAGTTCGGATCCGTCCGCGGTGTCGGACCTCCTTCTTTGGATCGGGTCGGATCTTTGGGTCGGGGCACCGGTGCCTTTGACATCACGAGGAAGGTCTTGTCTGATCAGACACATACTTCATCAGTATCTTCATCCCCTTCCCCAAAAGGTCCGCGTTCTGCTTCTGTGCCTTTGGTGCCTACCAAGCGTCGAGACCCAATGCCTCAGAAGTCCCCACAGGGTGACTCTGGTTCCTCAGATGCATCCCCAGAAGCTCCTGCTGAGGATGTTCTGAGGAAACGACTGTGCAAGAGGAGGCACATAGATTCCCCTCAGGAATCTCTCACATCTGATACGATTTAGATGAAACAGAAGGGTTCCCACGGTCCACCTCTGAGGATGTCTCGTTTGCAGACATTTTGAAAATCCTGAAACAAAGGGGGGACTGGCAAACCCTTCTGTGGATGAATCGGTCTTACTGAAGGCATTTGGGACTCAACCTTCTACCTCCTGGGTGACTCCACCCTTTGACGATCTCATGGATCAAATAGCTCGGAGGGCTTGGGAAACACCTGATACAGTGGAACCAGTCCCTCGTAAAGCAAATAAATACATGACGGCCCCCCAAGATAAAGCTTATCTTACAAAAGGAGTTCCCATAGATACTATGGTGGTGGCGGCGGCCACTAAGAAAGAGATGTCTGAATCAACTTCCTCTGTCCATCCTTCTAATAAGGATTCTAGGACAATGGACAGATATGGGAAGCGCATATTTAGTTTAGCGACTTTTTCCATCTGATCGCTCAACTACCTTACGCATTTCATGCGTTTACAGAGATCTCTCATTAAGGAACTGGGAGATACTCTCCAGGGACACACAGATGCTGCTATCGCCGAGAAAGTGACAGCGCAACTTAACACCCTAAATTCCATAGTCAACTCTTCCATGAGGCTGATTTCATACGCAGCCGAAGGGTCAAGTAGAGCGGCAGCTTCAGCGATCGCCCTGAGAAGGCAATCCTGGTTGCGCTTATGCTCCTTTGTGGAAGCCTTTAAGTCTTCCTTTGCCAATGCCCCCTTTGATGGTGCCTCCTTGTTTGGGCCCAAAGTAAAGGAGACTCTCACGAGGTTTGAACAAGAAGGGAAGACCCTGTCTGCCGTAGGGGTCCGTTTTTCCGTTCCATCTAGACCCTACCCTAAAGGGCAACGAGGAGGAAAAATGTGGTTCCGAAAGACTCAGGGATCCTTTCAGCACACCCAAAGTGACGCCCCCTCCAGAGGCAGAGGAGGGGGAAGAAACAGAAGACGCCACCCAGCCGGCAGAGGGGGTCCGCAAAATCAGGGTGACAGAGAGACTTTCTCTGGAAAGCCCATCCAGCACTCCTGAGTGCAGGCCCGGCTGTCCTACTCTGGAGGCAGTCGGGGGTCGCTTGGCTTTATACCCAGAGGCCTGGCTAAATCTTACATCAGATTCCTGGGTAAAAAGCATAGTTACCAGAGGCTACAACATTCCCTTCATAAAAATGCCACCCAACTCCAAAAAACTCCCAGACGTTCCACCCAGTCTGCGAGACCAAGCAACCATAGAGATAGAAGGTTGCTCGAAAACAGAGTCATCCAACCAGTCCCAGCGGACCAAATAGGATCCGGAACTTATTCAAGGTTCTTTTTAGTTCCAAAGAAAACAGGAGACTGGAGGCCAATTTTAGACCTCAGCAAGTTAAATACCTTTGTGAAAAAGGAAAAGTTCCGGATGGTCACGCTTCAGTCAATCCTCCCTTTTCTGCAGAAGGGCGACTGGATGTGCTCTATAGATCTCAAAGATGCATACTACCATATCAAGATGGCCAGGGCGTCCAGAGATCACCTGCGCTTCCGGCTGGGAGCCAGTCATTTCCAGTTTCGCGCTCTGTCCTTTGGTCTCACCTCAGCCCCCAGGGTGTTCACCAAATGCATGGCAGTAGTAGCGTCTCACTTGAGACAAAAGGGATTCCAGGTGTTTCCTTATCTAGATGACTGGCTCCTATCCTCCACCACTGAGTATCATCTTCTACAAGCCAGGGACTACACCATCAGTCTTTGCTCTTCACTAGGCATAACGGTGAATTTTGGAAAATCTGTCTTATCACCGTCACAGCATATCTTATTTATAGGAGCACAGCTAGACACTTCCCTGGCTCAAGTTACTCCCCCCCCCCCACCAAGAGTATCAGGCCTCAGGCAAATTTCACTCCTTCTTCACAGCAGGAGAGTCCCTGCACGACAAATATTAAGAGTGCTAGGCTTGATGGCAGCCTCCCTTATTGTAGTTCCTTTAGGCAGGATGCACATGAGGATTCTTCAATGGATGCTATTCGCCCAGTGGTCATATCTACAACTTTCACTGTCTCACGAAATCTTGATCACGAATGCTTGCAAGAAGGAGCTCTTGTGGTGGATACACAGTCACGAGCTAACACTAGGACGACCGTTTGTATTACCCAGTCCGGTAGCAACTCTAACCATGGACGCTTCCCTGATAGGGTAGGGGGGATTCTTTCAGGAAAAACAGTCCAAGGTCAATGGTCCAACTTGGAGTACAATCTGCACATCAATGTTCTAGAGCTGAGGGCAGTGTTTCTAGCATTGCAACTCTTTCACAAGTCCTTACCTCAGGGAACAGTGACAGTTCAGACAGACAACATGTCAGTGGTCTGGTACATAAACAAGCAAGGGGGAACCAGATCTTACCCGTTATGCAGAGAGGCCCTCAGAATTTGGCAGTGGGCAAAGTCCACTGGACGCTTTCTGATAGCAACGCACATCCCGGGGACTTCCAACGTAATCGCTGACAGGCTGAGCAGAGCCATCCTGTTCCCTCATGAGTGGTCCCTCAAACCTCAAGTGGCGGAAGAGATCTTCCGCAGATGGGGCCAGCCTTGCTGCGACCTGTTTGCATCCCCATTGAATGCCAAATGCAGAAGCTATTTTGCCCTGTTACCCCCTCCAGGGGGTGTCCCCAGGGATGCACTGGTAAACGAATGGCCCCCGGGTCTCCTGTATGCTTTTCCTCCTGCTCCACTAATTCCCAGGTGTTTGCAGAAAGCCAAACGTCTAGACAGGACCATCATACTAATAGCCCCATTCTGGCCTCGACAAATCTGGTTTCCCTTCCTTCAATCTCATCAAGTGGAGGAACCATGGATGCTGGACCTGGAGCCAGACCTGTTGACGCATTCGTTGGGAGTTCCTCACACCTTTCTCAAGTCCCTCAAACTGACAGCTTGGCTGCTCCACTTCCCATTTTAGCCAGGTCGGAGTTACTATCCCCTGCAGTACAGCAAATTATTGTATCTTCTCACAAACCATCTACAAGGAAATTGTACAACAGCAAATGGAACCATTTTACGTACTGGGCCTCCAAACAAGGTATAGATCCATTCGGGGCTCCAGTACATAAGATACTAGATTTTCTTACCACACTTTTTCAAGAAGGAGCATCAACATCCACTATAAGGGTTCAACTGGTGGCTATATCCAATTTTCATATTGGCCGTGAAAATGGTTCTCTTATGTCCCACAGACTTTGTAAAGCCTTCATGAAAGGTACCTTTCACCTCCGTTCCCCCCTTTCATAATCCAATAGCACCTTGGAATCTTAATCTCATGCTGTCGCAACTCATGTTGCCCCCTTTTGAACCAGCAGCCACAACTTCGTTAAAGTTCCTGTCGTGGAAAACACTTTTATTGGTTGCCATCACTTCCGCCAGGAGAGTTTCAGAGCTACAGGCTCTATCTATCCAACCCCTGTACATGATTTTTCATCCAGATAGAGTAACCTTGCGCACCGATCCATCCTTCCTTCTGAAGGTTTGTTCGATTCAGAACATCAATCAATCTATCAAACTACCTACCTTCTTTAAAAATCATTCCAATAAGTTAGAATACACATTGCACAAGTTGGACGTTCACAGGCAACTAAGATTTTACTTACATAGGACAAAAGAGTACAGAAAGTTAGATCAACTATTTGTCTCATATGCTGACCAAAGAAAAGGACAGGCAGTAACGAAGGTTACCTTATCCAAATGGCTCTCAGATTGCATACATTTTTTATATGCTGAATCGAAACAGCAAATCCCTTTCAAACCCAGAGCTCATTCTACAAGGGCGATTGCTGCCTCTTCAGCCCATACCGCTCGTTTGCCTTTAGATACCATTTGTGCAGCGGCAACTTGGGCAAAACCACATACTTTTATTGCCCACTATAAGCTAGACAAAAGCTCCAGGGACAGGCCGACGTTTGGTTCCACTGTACTCAGGAATGTTCTCCCTTGAGCCACCCGGGAAAAAGGAGCTAGGGACGCTACCCGTGTGTAAGAACAAATGGCGAGATTGAACAATTTCACATTAAGAAGTTATGTCTTACCATAACGATCCATGTGAATTGTTCATCTCACCTTTGTTCTTACATTCCCCCCCTCCATCCCCCGTCCTGCAGTCTGGGAGAACGGTTTCAACTAAATTCCTTTTCAGCCTTTTCTAGATATGGTTAGCATGTTATTGTACATTAGTAATGGCATCTTTTCTCGTCTACTTGACAGTAGGGTTCCAGACACTGTGTAGTATCTGTTTATAAGTGTTCTAGACACAGTTCTAAAAGGGATTCTTCTGGTATAGCAAACTAGATCTGAGGGTTAGCACCTGAGGATCATGGGATATTACTGTGCCTCGAGCTTTCTCGAAGATGCGGAGCTGGTGATGCAGCCGACTCGGAGCCGAGGATCGGCTCCGAACCCGTGTGTAAGAACAAAGGCGAGATGAACAATTCACATGGAACGTTATGGTAAGACATGACTTCTTATTAAGATTAGTGGTGTTTAAACACTCCTCTAGTTTAAGTCACAAAACTTCTACAACTTTGAGATCACTTAATAGCAGATACCATAGTGTATATGTATGAATTGTATTCTCCGTTTTACTGCCTTCCCATTATTTTTAGTAGGAAAAGAACTGAACTTTGATTTTTTTCACCTTTTTTATCCTGTATAGCCTACAAGCATTCAAATGCAGTATAAACCATTAACTTAATATTAACAACTGAACTGAAAAGTGGAAAAACAGCTGTGCAGGAGTTAACTTCACCACCGGGATGCACTCTGTTGTTATTTCTCCTTTCTCTGATTTACTTGATAGCTCCTGAATGCTAAGTTTCTTATTTTACAATTTAGCTTATGTTTTGATAATGATAGTGCACTTCCCCCAGTTTTCCACATGTCCATTGCCTCCTCTGTGTTTTATTTCTTTACACCATCCAGTTCTTCATGCTCCTGTCATTGGCATTCCCCTGATTATAAAAGCTGTAGAACAGCATATCCTGTATTTGTTCTAGATGTTGGAGGTCACTTTCTTTTGACATTCTGCAATGCATACTCTTGCACTGCATTATGGTACACACAATTGGAACTGTTTTCTACTCAAGGCAAAGCTTTTTTTCTCTTAAGGTAGGACAAATTACCTGCATGTAGGAGGCAGAAGGTCAGTATACTGTAACCAAGGGTATGTTTGAACTTCCAAATTAATGGTTATGACCACTAATTTTAGAGGAAGCAATGTGCTCTTGACATCTATGATTTCATTCGTCTGTTTTTCGTAGTCACCTTGGTCTTGTCAATTCTTTGATGGTGGATGGATTCAGACATTCTACTTAATGGATTCCCCTGTATTTTATCACTTTTGTTGAGTCCCTCTCATTTGACGTATGTTTGAAAAGTTCATCTTAATATAATTGAGAAGGCCCATCTTTAAATAGAGTTCTTAGATTTGATAGGAGTTATTTATATATTATAGACCTACTAGAAACCTCTCTGATTCTCCCTCAGCCCTAACTTTCTTTTAGTAAATTTAGATGGTCTACATTTTCTCACTTGTACCTGTTGTAGACTAGGACGAGACATGGTATACATGAGTCTGTAGACCAAAATAGGTTATTCCTTTTCTAAGAGTTTGAATCATCTTTATGAGTATTCCCTTTTGATCATTGCTCCTGAGCTCTGGATGAAAACTGTTAGTTTTGTTTACTGGAATAGGTTCTATTACATAGTATCGGCCAAATCAGGACATTATTTTCATTGTTTCACCAAGAGCAAAATTGTCATATTTCTGTTTGCTGGATCTGGGTTTTCGATTCTTGTGATGGGATGTGTTGTCTTTTTCTTCATAATCATCATCAACCACATTTTTCCCATTATTCTACATGGGGTCAGGGTGTCATGTCAACTCTCATCATCTGTCTCTATTCAGTGCCACTGTCCCTCATTTCCTGTTGACTTTTTCCTGTCTTTCCCAATTCTTCCTCAGCAGATGGTCATCTGCTTTTCTACATATGCGCCCAAACCACAGTAATCTGTTCCCTTTGACCTTTTCTGCAATTGGAGGTACTTTGGCTTCTGCTGTTATGTCCTTATTTCTTCTTGTGTTCTATAGTGCACATTGTACCACCCATCTCAGGCACTTCATCTCCATCACCTCTATAACTAATGTGCCTTTACTGCACATGCTTCTGTACCATACAGTAATACTGGTCGCACCACTGTTTTATACACCTTACTTTTCAGCTTCTTTGGCATTCTTCTGTCATACACTGCACCTGAGACTCTGTCCCAGCTGGCTGCAGCCCCTCTGATTCTAGTTTTGACCCCTTCTTCCAGACTTCCCTTCTTCTCAACCACCCCACAAAGATACTTGAGGTGGTTAACTTGTTCCACTGTTGTCCCTTCTTTCTCAATTCTCAACTTCTTCTGATTTCCCCCATTTTTCACCATTATAACTGTCTTATATGCACTCAGCTTCATCCCATGTGACTTCAGTTTTGCATTCCATTCCCCTACCCTTTACTGAACTTCTTGCTCAGAGCCTGCCTGTAATGCCACATCATCTGCATACAGTAACTTTGTTGATTTGTCTCCTTCAATCTGTTTGTTGATGTAGTCCATCACCAGTATGAACAGCAGTAGGCTTAGAGCTGAACCCTGGTATATATCCACTCCCACTGGGGAACCCCTCTGTGAGACCAGACATGTTCATACTTGAGTCATTGGGTCCTTGTTTATAGCCTACACTAATTTTACCAATGTTTATGGGACTTCAAGCCACCTCAAGACTACCCAAATCAGTTTTCTTGGGACCTTGTCATATGTTTTCTCCAAGTGTAGAAATGCCCAGTTGGACTCTTTCTTCATCTCTACTTCTTCTGAACTATCAGTCTCACTGCAAAGATTGGGTCAGTTGTGCTGCATGCTGATCTGAATCCAGACTGCTTATCTCCCATCTTACTTTTTATTACTCTGCATATTCATTTGCCAATCACCCTCTTCCATGAGTTCCTCCTCCTCTTTCATCATAGACTGCATCTGGGGCAGTCCAGCTTCTGTTGGATTTTCTTCATTCAGAAACTGCTGGAAGTACTCCTTCCATCTGCCTTTGATGTCCTGTGGACTGGTGAGCAGGTTGTTGCTGGCATCCCTTATGAAGGGTGTCTGACTGTCTTCTTTATCTTTCTGTCTTTGCCTTGCTACCTGATATAGTTTCTTTGTGCCATCTACTGAGACACTTTTCAGAAGCTTGTAGAGTGCCTGTGATGCTTTGTTTCTTGCTATTGGAAATCCTATCTTAGCCTGTTTGTTAGCCAACCAGTAACCTACCTAGCTTGGTACGTCTTTTCTATCTTCCACTTTTTCCTGCACTTCTCCTTTCTTTTGATGCCTTCCTGGACTTCTGCATTTCACCACCAGCATTTCCATATCTGGCTGAACTGCGTATCTGTTCTGTAGTCCTCACACATGCTGTTTTGGGGCATTGCAATTCTTCTTCATCCCCACCTATTTCCTCCTCTTCTTGAGTTATTAGAGCCCTGAGTAACTCCTTGAACTGTTGTGCTTTCTCTCCAGTCAACTTCCAGGTCTTCACCATGGTCTCTGTTGACCTTAGAGCCATGTGTGACCACTGCTTGCAGGTGATTGTGGCAGCCAGTGGTTTATTCTGTCGGCCAACTGTTTCACTGGGTATGATTTTGTAGTCACTGATTCTACCCCAGTGTCGTCATCTTACTGGGAGGAAGTCTACCTGACTTGCATGTTGGCCAGTCTTGTATGTGGTCTTGTGACTGTGTCTCTTGCTGAGCCATGTGTTGGCTACTATCAAGCCATTTGCCAGACCGAAGTTAACAATTGACTCTCCTTCCTTATTCCTGTTCCCTCACCCACGTGGACCCAGGCATTCTTAATACCCTGTTCTGTCTGTCCCGATATGTGCATTCAGGTTACCCATTATCAACACCAATTCATATTGCCCTGCTGTATCTAGTAGGTCTTGCAACTACCATCTGAATGCACTCTTTTTCCTCCCTATCACAACCCTACTGTGGGTTATAGGCTGTGATTATGAATACTGCCCTATCATTGCACTGGAGTCTGATTGCCATGAGTCTGTCACTAATTGTAATGACATCCCTCACTGTCTTTTGAAGCCTCTCCCTCACCACAATTCCTGAGTAGTAGACCCTGGATCCTAAGCCAAGTGGCTTTGCTGCACTGCCTTTCTATCTTGTCTCCTGGTTACACAGGATGTCCTGCCTCCTCCGTAACATCATGTCATCCACTTTCAATCTATGTCCTGTCAGTGAGCATGCCTTGAGTGTAGAGTTCATATTTGGCAGGTTGATTTGTTTTATGTCCAGCTCTCACTCAGCAGAGCTATCCCAGGTAACCCAGTCTTTGCAGGTGGGCACTGATGGGTCAGTAACTTATTGACCAGGGTTGCTGGGTTTTATGGTGGGCACATACTGGACAATAGGGGCATATCTACTCCTCCCACTGTTAGCATGGGTCCCTGGATTAGGCCAGGTCCTCAAACCACTTATCACTGGCAAATGCCCATACTAATTTGGCAACATTAATCAACATGAATGACTCACCTAGATGCATATTTTACATCATTGAATGGCTAGCCCTGCCACTAATATAATATAATATATCATATAGTATAATATCATATCATATCATATAATATAATATCATATAATATATTGCTAATATTTTTATCAACCTGAAGTGTATATGCATTACACTTTTCATTCTATAGTTGCCTTTCTCTGTGTGCAGAGGTAAGGGGCCTTCACTGTGACTCAGGTCCTGAGGGTTTGATTAGTAGCCACTGCACTGGAGGAGCCAGGCAAGGAAGGAAAATTGAATGGGGAGCACAAAGAGAGGTCAGATTTCTCCAGAGGAGCCTGAAAAACTACATCCCATGCTTGTGGTTGGTGGGTGAGGTTGCTTGCTGGCATCCCTTGCAGATGTGAGTCACTGCCCAGTTCTGTCAGCCTATTTCATGTCCCATTATCCCAACATATTCAACCATGTGCAAAGAAAAATAGGGCATAAAAGAAAAAAATAAACCACTCCTGTTGGGAGCATCAGTAGTGGGCCCATCCCATCTGACCCTTGCCCCAGTCATGGGGAGCAAATGGGCCAGTGGACTAGGAGGGACAAAGTGTGACAAAAAAATAAAAAATTGGAAGTCCTTACTGTGACTCTGGCTTTTGATATTGACTCATGTCTAAGGATTGCATTTCATCTAGCACCCAGATCCAATCCACCTGCCTGTTTTCTAGTTTTAATATGTTGGGTCTTCTCTTACTGCATTTCTTAGGGTATTCTGATTCAAACACCCCATCTGTTTCCACAAATTTGTTAGAACTTCTGATGGACTTTTGTCTTGTCAGGTGTCTATTGTCTGACTCTCCTGGCTTCAGATGCTGGAGTTTTACTTTTCATGGACAGAATTTTGCATTTCATGGATTCTTCTACTGTTGTCTGCCAGACTTCTTCATGGTGTAGATCTGCACAGCTTCAGAGACTTTTTTAACTTTACAAAGGCCACCATTAAGTGGCAGTTGTACTGACCTCATCAATAAGATGCACTTTTATTACTGACTACACCTGACGTCTTGTACTGTTTTATTTCTGGATCCTTTTTTATTATCTCCAGACCAGCTCAGTGGGGGAGGTATGCTTTGTCTCTTGTATTTCCATTCTGTATGTCCAGGTTTTTGCCTTCATCTGTTTTCACCTACTGATTATTTTAAGTTATACTAATACAGGAGGCGTTCATTATTACTGAATAAGCAGTTATTGCCTTCTCTTAAAGGCTTTTGTCATTGCATAGTTTCCCTTTGGTTTGTGGCTTTCGTTCCGTCAGCCCTGTTTAGCTATTACATAACTGCAGTTATTCAGCTGTATTTTTAAAATTTTAGATTATAATAGTTTCTGGTTTACCCAACATATATTTCTAATTTAGTGTAAAATTTGATTTTCTGTCCAATTAACTTATTAGTTCTGAATAGTTAATTGCTGTTTCACTGTCATTATTCTGTTGTTGACAAGGCTTTACTGATTTGTTTTAGATTGTTGCATTTTCCATTTCACCCACCATTTACTTATTTGCTGTAATGTTTAATTGCATTTTCCATCCATTTAGTTCATTAGTTCTCAGCTATTGCATTGGCATTTTCTTGTCATTGTTAAAAGTGTTGATTTGTTGATTAAGTTGCTTTTAAGTGATTTGTTGATTAAAAAACCAGTAGATCAAACCAAAATCCGGCACAATGAAGGTTGTCCAATGTAGGCAAAAAGGTACCAGTCGAGTTAGTAAAAACGAAGATTTATTTCCAGCAAATAAAAACCATCAACAACGAACATCACCAAATCCTTGGTATTCCATATAGTACAGGATACAGAGATAAAGATTGAGCGCTTTCGTCTCCACCACAGGAGACTTCTTCAGAATAAAGTTTGATAAATATAATTTGCCTTATATACAAATTGCACTCCCTCATAAATCCATTTGATTGTTAAGTTGTTAATCAATTAAATAATTAAATAATCTATTCTGCATTCTAACCAATTAAAATAACTAAGCAATGTCTTGCCTTAATTTTTATACACAGTGCCCAAAGTGAGCTATAGCTACATTTGGTAGCATTTTCATTGTTTTACTTTTGAATTAATACAGTAATAACATAAATGAAAAATTTGTTAAGTTTATCTGTTCTTAAAGCTATGACTAGGCGCAATCTTAAGGTTATGCAAGAGACTAAGCATGAGATAGACAAACTTAATAGTGAAATTATGAATGATTTGTTGTTTTCTGTTGAAGAACACAAGCAAGTGTATTACAGAGTACTGCATGATACTGACATTTACACTAACAATAATATTAGTAGGAAACTTAAAAAATTTGAAAGAGATATATCTGAATACAATGCAGGAACAGCATATACTCTGGGAGAAAACGTTAGAGGGCAAAATTTTAGTGGTGGTTACCGCAACCCACAGGTACCTAGGGCTAGTAGAGGAGTTTACCGCCCTAATACATTTCAGAATGATAGGAACTGGCAGGATGGACAAGGTAGGAATTATCAACAAAACAGGTACCAACAAAACAAGGTGGGGTATCAAAAAACAATGCAATTTGATCAGGAATACCCCAGGCTGGTCAGGAATGAAGACCCGGATGGGATGCAGGGTCAGGAGGTGGTCGACGAAGTGAGGAGATCGAAAGGATCAGGAATAGGAAAAAACAGCCCTACTCTACTGCAATGGCAGCTAATACAGATACTAACACGAGGGGGAAGAGGATTTTTAAATTGTTTAGACCATGACAAAGCTCACAGTGATACTCAAATTAGTGAGAACACTAGGCAGATTATATACACCTACAACAATTTCAATATTTTTAACTATACTGATTTGTGTCTGGACAACAATTACTTTGATTTATTCACAAAAGGTTTTACATTTGTTCCAGCAAGGAGACCTAGCATAGACAAATTGATTTTAGACATTAAAATGTTTACCAGGAAATTAAATTTTATGCACATTTTTAGTGAGGACACTAATGTGAATGAGACTGTTTTAAAAGGCACAGTGTGTGGAACCCACCACTGCACCCTGAGATAGCCAACTTTGAAAAATGTGTCATGAGCAAAATTAGAATGGAATATAAGGCCAATATAGGGAAGATGTGCAATTTGAACAAAAAGGAAGAAAAAATACTTTGTGAGTTAAGCAACAATAAATGTGTCCGAGTGATGAAACCAGACAAGGGAGGGGGCGTTGTGTTTATGGAATCTTGGGAATATATTAGAAAAATGAAAGAGATTCTGGACAAGGATAACAATCACAGTATTGTGACCAAAAATGAAATTAATATTTTTTACCAGAAAATTGATTTAATTTTAGAGGACAACCTCTTTACTGGTTTGATAGATTTGGCACTATACAAATATTTGAAAGTGATCAAAGCGGTGATTCCAGGCATCTTTGGAATCCCAAAAACGCACAAATGTATTCAAGATCCACCCTTGAGACCTATTGTGGCATCACAGGGCTCCAAGACACAGCCTATGGCCATTTATGTGGATGTCATGACCAAGGAAATTTATTCTAGATGGAAGCATATCTTAAAGGATTCCTGGGATTTTTTAGGCAAAATTGATGAAATGGAGTTTAAGGAGGAAATGTTTTTTATAACAATAGATGTAAAAGAACTATTTACAGTGATACCTCAAAAAATTGGATTAGAATGGTTTGAAAACATTTTGGTGGAGATGGATTGGCTTACACCCTGTGAATTTAGGAACGTATTGGGAAATATGGAAATGGTGCTTAAATATAACTTTATATATTTTGAAGGGGACTATTCTCATCAGAAAGAAGGAGTGGCTATGGGTTCGGCCTGTGCACCCGTATATGCGAACATTATTATGTTATACTGGGAGAGAGAATATGTTTTTAAAAGTGGATATAGCTCATATATAGCACAATACTATAGGTTCCTGGACGATATTTTTATTTTCTGGGAGGGAACCAGGGACCAAATTGAAGAGTTTATAAATTATATTAATGCCACAACGTCATTTTTAAAGTTTACATATGAGATAGAAACAGAAGTAATACATTTTCTGGATGTTGAGCTTATCAAAGACAGGACTAACATGAGGTACAAATCTAAGATATACAGAAAAGAACATTTTTCAAATTCCTACTTGCATTACCAAAGTGACCACCCCATACAATTAAAAAGGAACATCGTTAAAGGCCAGATGATTAGAATGGCCAGAATGATATCAGATGAGGAGGATTTTTTAAAAGAAATTAAATACCTGGAAAAACTCTTTAGGGAAAGGGGGTACCCTAGCAATCTTATTCATTCGGTCAAGGAATATGTGATAACAGGCAGGAGTACTAGATATCAACCCCTTCTAAGTAATATGGGGCATCAGGAGGCAGTAACAATTATTGGAAGCAACCAAGTGAATTTGGTTGAGACAGAGAGTAGACAGGTTGAAGTGAAACTAACACCTTACTTAACTACCACATACTACTATGGAACCAACTGGTTAAATAGGGGGATACATGAAACTTGGAATATGTTTAAAAACACAGCCCCCAAAACGGATGTTTTTAGGAGTAAGTTGAGGTTTAGTTATAGGAGAAACTGCAACATTAAGAATATTTTGGAAAGAAAAGGAAATACAACATTGGGTACTAATAGGAAACAAGGAACACACAAATGTGGAAGGTGTGGACAATGTTCATATATACTCAACAAGAAGGAGGTCAAGATCACAAGTATACCTCAAAAATTGGTGGCTAGTTGCTATAGTAGTTGTTACACTAAGGGCCTGGTATACCTTGTTATTTGCACGGCATGTGAGAGTTTTTACATTGGTAAAACAGAGAGGTTACTTTGGAATAGAATTTATGAGCATATACGGGATATAAATAGAAAAAATGAGAATAATGCACTGTACAGACATGCTAATAAATGTGAAAAGGCCAATTTTAAGTTCTGGGTTTTAGAGGTGGTGCCATACCCAGACAGGGGGGGTGATTGGGAAACCAAGATTGAATACAGGGAAATGATATGGCAACTCAGGCTTGACGCAAGTTGTGGCAAAGGCCTGAATGATCACGTTTCCATCACCCCAGCATTGAAGATTTTAGCCACAGACCCCAAAATAACTAAAGGGATATAGTAGGAACAAGGATGGAGTGGATTCTTGTATTCCATCTTAAACAATATTGTTATTGTTGGAACAAAATATAAAATTCCCTGTTTTTTAAGGTGATAATAAAACTATGTTAGGATCACTAGTACAACATTATACTTGCACAAACATTTTATCTATACGTCATAAACATTTCATAAATTTTATTAATGTTTTATAACCAAAGCAGTAATATTGTGTTAACATTTTTATACAAAATATATATTATATACAAGACATATACATACATTTATATTTATTTATTAAAATTTCTTTTTTATCTATTTACTTATTTATATATTTATGTATTTCATATGTATTTATATATTATTTATATATTTGGACATATGTATATTTAAATGGCTTATCTAATTATTGACACCCACGGGGGGGGGTTTATAACACTTTTCAGTGTATTTATAACATTATACATTTTTGCATGCACACATTTTTTAACTATATATATTTTTTAATTATATCCAATGTGTTCCATAGCTAGGTTCTCAATCTAAGTGATTATTTGATTGGAAGGGATTTGCCTTGTGTACACTATGGGTTTGAGGCTGGTCATCCCCAATTACCTACTACTAAAGTTTTAACCATTTATTTTATATCCTCAGTGCTCTAAAAGCAACAAGAAAGATGTAAAGTGAAGTGCTGAAGATTGCCCAACACAACAGTTAGCGTATCAATGCATGCTCAGTGGGCTAAGGAACTTGATTTAAAAATGATATATTTTAGAAGCAATAACATACCACACTCGTAGTTTTTTAATGATGTTCAATAATTTATATAATTTATATAATTTACTTGATTTATGGTAGTACGTGCTGGTCTCACGAAAAAAACACTTTTTAGGGCTTGTATTTATGAAGTTGAGATGAAAATGATTAATTTTATTGTTTATCGCAATTCTGCTTTTTAACAATTTTTTCGTTTATGTTATTACTGTATTAATTCAAAAGTAAAACAATGAAAATGCTACCAAATGTAGCTATAGCTCACTGTGGGCACTGTGTATACAAACTAAGGCAAGACATTGCTTAGTTATTTTAATTGGTTAGAATGCAGAATAGATTATTTAATTATTTAATTGATTAACAACTTAACAATCAAATGGATTTATGAGGGAGTGCAATTTGTATATAAGGCAAATTATATTTATCAAACTTTATTCTGAAGAAGTCTCCTGTGGTGGAGACGAAAGCACTCAATCTTTATCTCTGTATCCTGTACTATATGGAATACCAAGGATTTGGTGATGTTCGTTGTTGATGGTTTTTATTTGCTGGAAATAAATCTTCGTTTTTACTAACTCGACTGCTACCTTTTTGCCTACATTGGACAACCTTAATTGTGCCGGATTTTGGTTTGATCTACTGTTTTTTTGTGTTTTGAGAGTTTGGCTGATTTGTTGATTAACTTGCTCCCAAGTAGTTGGTTGCTCATTTTCAGCCACTAGCCTCAGTTTTATTCTTTTTCTGTACTTTCTGAATATTCTGTATCTTTTCATTTGTCTAAATTATTCTGAACTCATTTAGGTGAGCTTCTTCCCCAGCTTTCTGCGTTGTGCTGGTTTTATCAGTTTCTTCTTTGCGGTCAGTGATTATTTGACATTGCTAGGAGCTTCTTGTACTGTGAGTGCCTAGCTCTTTTTAATCTCCTGTGGCCTTCTGTACTGGCTTCAGTATGCTGTATCTAATGTTATAGTAAAGTACATGTACAACAAGCCTGAGGTTATCCCAGACTTGCTGCATGGTGTTGACATTGTTTTCATTACAGAGACCTTCATTTCCTGCTACTATCCTGCTACCCAGTGTCTTAGAGAGTATAAGATCAAGCCTGAAGTTATTTGCCTTTGCAGTGGTGGTTGTAGTTAAAAACATTAGTGAAAGGGTTTGTGTTTATTCAGGTTATTACCTCTGGAAAGATAAACCTGGGCATTACAACTGAACAGGAAGGCCACTGAGCTGGGCATGGTGACTAAGGTCAAATTACAACCACATATGCAAACATATACAGGAAGTATAACCCAAATTAAGGGGAAACTAGTGGAACGGGAAGCAACTGATCAGGTGCCATATGAAGATATTTTGGAGCCTTCCACAGGAAACCAGTGTAAACCTTCACTTCAAGCTGGATAGCAAGGGAAGGAACAGGAACCTGTGGAAACTCTGATTCAGTGAATGTTAAGAATTGATTGGCCAGTAAGTTCCCATTTGACAGAGCAACGGATGGCACAGGATGAAATTGAAGAGAATGTGACACATGAAGATGCTATAGAACCTTCTATAGAATGCCCGCAGGAAATGAAAAACAATGTGTCGTCAGTTTAGAAGAAAATGAGCTATAAGACAAGGGTTGCTTGATTTAATAGAGATAGACATATTAAGATCAGTGAAAGAAATAGACTGCAGAAGGTCAATAAAACTCAAAAAGTCAGAAGTTTGATAAAACAAATGAACACAGTAATTAGAACCATCCATAGAGATCCATGCGATATAACAGAAGTAAACAGGATATATTACTGTGCAGCTAAATTAATAACTGATAAAGTTCTACCACAAGAACACAGGATAGTGATGAAAAAGAAGGGGGGAAATCGAATACCATCATGGAAATATCGAATGGAAAAAGCAATTAAGACAAGAAGTGTCACTGTTAGAGGAATATAGAAGAGAACAGATTAACAAAAATACTAAGAAAGATGAACATGATGAAAACAATGCAGAATATTAGAACAGACCAGGATCTATCATGCACTATAGCAAATAAACAAAAAATCTCAGCACAGGCAGAAAAACTTACAAGATAAATATAAAGGAAAAGTACAAAATAAGCAATTTATTGATGACTCAAAAAAGTTTTATAGAGAATTAGGAAACAAGGTAAAAGGAATTGAAAGACTGCCAAAAAAAAAGAAGAAATAGATATATTTTGGAGAAGTATCTATAAAAATCCTGTGGAACATAACAAAGATGCTAAATGGATAGAAGAAATCAAGAAAGAATAAGAAGTTTAAAGGTACAGGATATGAAATGGGATGAAGTAACAGCCAGAGAGATTGAACAAAGTTAAGAAAAGCCTCTAATTTGAAAACCCCAGGCCTAGATGCAGTACCTAACTTTTGGTTAAAGGTATTAACATCTTTGCAAGATTATTTAGCCATGAGTAAGAATTATTTATATGCGCATCCTGAACAGACACCAACCTGGCTAACAACAGGAAAAACAATACTCCTACTTAAGAGTGAACCTGCAAGCTACCCTAAAAAATTATAGACCAATAATTTGCCTTCCGATGACTTATAAACTGTACACAGGAATTGATGCCGACAGAGTTTATAGTCATTTAGAAGAAAACTCAATTATGGCAGAAGAACAAAAGGGCAATAAAAGAAAGTCATATGGAACAAAAGAGCATTTGTTGTTAAAGTCTTAGTGGGAACTGTAAAAAGGGGAAGAATCTAAGTATGGCATGGATTAACTACAAAAAAGCATTTGATAGTATCCTACATTCATGGATAAAAGAGTGCTTAAAAAAGTATAAGATACACCCCACACTGATCGACTACATTACAGTGACCATGAAACAGTGGCAGATCACTTCGCAATTAAGCCATGGTAATGGACAAATTACTATCCTAGGATAAAAATTCAAAGGGGGATAGTCTAGGGTGACTCTCTGTCACCGCTGCTCTTCTACATTGCCCTTAACCCATTAAGCTGTCCACTTAACAGCTTAGGCCATGGCTATAATTTGGCTCCTAGAAAATAACAAAGTGTAAAGACTTCTCATCTTCTCTTTGTCAATGATTTAAAACTGTATAGTTCATCAGATGAGGAACTGAAAGTACAACTGCAAGTTGTCAAAACTTTTCCAGATGATATAAGAATGTATTTTGGTCTTGATAAATGTGCAAAAGCAACCTTTAAAGCAGGAAAGCTGCAGCACCAGGAAAACATCAGTTTGGGACAGGAATGTGATATAAAAGAACTTGAGCAAGAGGGAGTGTATAAGTATTTGAGAAATGATGAAAAATCAACACTAAAATATGAACAAATGTGAATAAAACTTAGCAAGGAATACTTTAGAAGAGTTAAATTAATCCTGAAAACAGCGTTGACATTTGCATGAGGAGAATAGGTCTAAGATGACTTCCCTGCTTAGATTAACAAAAGCATATCAGCGTCAAGAGGGAATGGAAGCAAAACCAGAAGTAGATAAAAATCAGGCAGCAACAGAATATGCCAAAAAACAAAAGAAGGAATGTAAGGTGAAGGATCAGATGAGAGGAGAAGAAGTATGGAGAAATGCATAAATGTAGTTGCAAGAAGAGAAAACTCTTGGAACAACCTCATGTTGATCAGGATCGAAAACAGGAATGGTTAAGGAGAGATAAATTTAAAACCAGAAGACAAAAGGTTAATACTGGCGACCCAAGATAGTGGACTACTTACACGTTAGTTTACAAAGTCCATTGAACATGTGGAGGAACAGACAAATGTAGGTTTTGTAAAACCGAATTGGAAACAGTTGCACATCTTGCTGCTGGTTGTGATACACTAATGGCAGAAGGCCTATATACTGAAAGGCATAATAATGTGTCAAGACTGTTGCATTGGCAGTTGTGCAAATGTTATAATATTGAAGTAGCTGAAAAACACTAGAAACATGAGCCACAAAGCATCATAGAAAATGATGAAGTTTACGGGATCATCTATTACCAGCAGTTCAAAAAAATAGATGCGAGAAAACCAGATATCTTAGTTCAAGAAAAGAAGACAAAAGTAGCATTGGTCATTAAAATTGCTATACTCATTGACTACAGTGTCTTATGTAAAGAGAGACACAAAGTCATAAAATACCAGAATTTGCAGGCAGAAACGATGTCTTATGTACAGAGAGAGGCACAAAGTCATAAAATACCAGGATTTGCAGGCAAAAAGAAGGGCAGTGTGGAAGAAGGACACCAAACAGTTGCAGTAGTAGTAGCAGCAACGAGTCTTATAAAAAAGAATTTACAGTTGTACTTAGATATGTTACTGATACATGTAATTCCATATGAAGTGCAGAAGGAATAATTACTGGGCACATTGCGGGTGCTGCAAAGAGCACTTTTGTCTGACATCAAAGATTGAAACAATACTAATTTCATGAATTTTAATCGTACTTTGACTTAGGAATGGGGTCCAGTCCCATCATGGTATTGGAAACCCAAAAGATTTGGAGAAATAAAAAAAAAAGTAGAATCACGAAAGGAAGTCTATATAGGAAAGTCTCAACACCCTTCTGTCCAGAGTTGTTGGCCCAGTGGCAGGTAGTGAGTTTGTAGTTTTAAAATAAAGCCAATGTTATCTATACTGCTCACTGGAGTTGGGGATGCCAGTGGCCTTACTCACCACCCTGTTAAGCTGGTATCAGGCATCTTTTTTTTAATAATGGCCTTCATTATAGTCCATTCTGATAACCCTTGTGCAGCAAATGTAGAATGCTGAAACTAGTACCTGAAAAGGTGGTTTCCATTCTAGTGGAACTCACAAGGAACAGTATGTTATCCCTGTGCACAAGGCTGTTGGGTTAAAGATCACATAAAATGCAGCAGTATCATGATGCTCTAAGTTCTGTACACAAGTGAGGACATCTGATCTTGAGAATCTGTAAGATGCTCAAGGCATAGGCACAAATCCATGACACCCTCTTGCCCCTAGGGGCCATATGTTGGATAAAATTGGGTTATATTGGCTAGGCTTGTAAAGACTGTTAAGCCGTTAGCCTAGTAATCTGCTATGAACCTATGAACGATAATCATGTCAGTCTATTGATGGCACTTTCAGTAAGTGCCAAAATATCAAGGAAATTTGGGTGAAACTTTTAATCACAGTTGCATTCTCTTTTTGCTCCACTGCTGTACATCCTTGGTACTACTAAGTTAAGATTTAACATTAGGTTCATAAGTTCATAGATTAGTACTAGGGTAATTGCCCTTATGGGCCATTTTAAGCCTAGCCAATTACCCCCTGTGAGAATCAAACCCTGCACCTTGTGTCTGTAAGGCAAACACCTTAACCATCATGCCAACCTCCCACAATTAGTTGTAATAGGCACACTGATGCAAATCAGAATGTGATTAAAAAGAACTAGTACATACTGGAAGAAGTGGAAGCACTGAAACACTATCTCCCTCTAAATCCAAAGTTTGTCTATAGTAAAGGTAAAAATTTAAAACAAAGGTTATGTTGTAAAGATCTTTGAATGAGAGAGAAAACAGTATCACAAAAGGGGGCACCTTTCTGTGTCATAATTGTATTTGTTATGTGCTTATCAACAGAAATTCCTTCTTTCTTCATCCTGTTAAAAAAAATTGAATACAGCTTTAATAGTTATTCAACCTGTAACACCATTAATGTTGTATGTGTTCTCACGGTTTGTCACAAAAGCACTTACCATATGTACTTTTAATAAACTTGAATTTTGTTTTATACCCTGGCCGTGTTTCGGACTGAACGCTGTCTTGGAATTATAATGTGTATATTGCTACCTATACGGAATGTGACTCATTCTATATAGGAAAGACAAATAGTAAACTTAAACAAAGGATTATTGGACATATGTCCGATATAAAGAGATTAGTGAAAACAACTGTTTTAGTGAGGCAGATGGAGAATGATGAAACACGTCACTTTAAATCTGCAGTTTTACAAGTGGTTAAAAACTATGATAGAGCTGGGGCTCTTGAAGTAAAATGGATGAATATTTTAAAGTCTTATCAGCTAGACCTTAAATAATCTACCACTAGTTTGTAATAAAAAAAAGTAAAGTCCAACCCTGCACTGTGGCTGAAAAAGAAACAAAGAATCATGATAAAAAGTGATAAAGCCTGGAAAAATTGTATAAAAATAGAACTCAACATGCCTTCCAGTAATTTAGACATCTTAGAAACCTTGCAATACTTCATGTCAAACAGGATAAGCAAACATACTATACCAACCTACAGGACAAACATAAAAACAACCCAAAACGTTTTGGTCATCACTAAATAAACTACTCCACCCTGGCAAGACCACCACTCTCTCTGCAAAAACAAACAATATGAGAGTCCGTATCCCCACACAGTTTAATTCCGACTTTATACAGTCAATATTATCCCTCTTAACTAATACATCTGCCCCCTCTCTCTCCCCCTGTCCAATAAAAATCAGACAGCTCTTCAGTTTTTTACCTACCTCGCTCATAACTTCATAAGGAAGTTGCTCCTTAAACTAAAAACTATTTCTGTAGCTGTAGACCAACTACCTAAAAATGGCCACAGAAGTCATAGCCTTCCCTGTGTCCATACTAATTAGTAGGTCCATAGCAGAAAGACACTTCCCATCACTGTGGAAAAAATCCTAGATCAAGCCACTGCACAAAGGCGGCACATCTACAGAGTTTAATAACTACAGACCAATAGTGATTCTCTTCCCCCTCTGCAGAATATTAGAGAAATGCATTCATATGCAACTGATGCAGTAACTAGCCATGAATAACCTGCTCTCAGAAACACAACATGGCTTTACTCCCCAGCACAGCACCACCGCTGCTCTACTACACTTTTCCAGTATTATAAACCAAAATAAAAACAACGGTTTAGTGCTTTCATCTGTGAATACAGACTTCATCAGAACAACGAAACAAACATTTTCCTGCAGATTTAAAAACTATTTGGCACCAAAAACATTTCAATCGGCAGCCGAGCAGCTTATTTAAAGTGCTAGTGCATATAAAAACTTTAACATGGTATGAAATAGCTATACTATAAAAATATATGTATAAAGTTTTTATAGTATAGATATTTTTATAGTATAGCTATTTCATACCATGTTAAAGTTTTTATATGCACTAGCACTTTAAATAAGCTGCTCGGCTGCCGATTGAAATGTTTTTGGCGCCAGATAGTTTTTAAATCTGCAGGAAAATGTTTGATTTGTTGTTCTGATGAAGTCTGTATTCACAGCTGAAAGCGCTAAACCGTTGTTTTTATTTTATGTTTGTGCAATAAATCAGTTTTCCGTGCCCGGGTCCAGTTTCACTTGTAGTGACAAAAATAGCTTGAGACTGCATGTTGTCTCATTGTATTGATTATCTAGTCAGTCTGACAATTTAGGTAGTATTATAAACCAACATAGAAACAATGGTCTGCTTGTGTCCACCATGTTCTTAGACTTGTCAAACACATTTGATACTGTGTCACACCAGCAACTGTTCATTCAACTCTCCTCAATAGGACTATCACAGTACTCCTTGTTGGGGTTTCTTAGTTACCTATCTGGAGGGCATCTAGCCGTTAAATGACAACAAACCTAGTCATCCTTTCAACCAATTACTACAGGTGCTCCTCAAGGCTCTATTCTGGTTCCTCTCCTATTTAATTTATTTATTAATGATGTCTGCACCTCCACTCACCATGGTAGTTTAGCTCAGTATGCAGACAACTCAACGTTAATATGTTTGGCCTTAACAATAAATAAGCTCCAAGACATTACACAAAAATCTTTCTCAACTTTAGAAACCTGGCTCAAAGAATCAAACCTCCTACTCAACCCCAAGAAAACTAAGTTAATTATTTTTACATCAAAAAGTTGCCAAAATCAAAAACAATCTTTTACCATAAAGTCAGCAATTAATACTCTCACTGAAACTATAACTCACAGTAAACATCTAGGAGTTATAGTAGATCACAGTCTCAAATATGACCAGCATATACTGCACACCATTAAATCTACACACCAGAAACTAGGCTCCCTTTATAGGATCAATGGATTCCTTTCAGATACTGCAAGAAAAACTCTAGCCACCACCTTCTTATTGCTGACTCTCTTACACACAGCTCCTATCCTAACAAACCTAAATGATACTCAAAGAATTAAACTTGCCTCCTGCTACAGTACAATAGCTAAATTTGCCACCAATCTGTCTCATAGGACTCACCATTGTCATAGCTTAAAGCAATTAAACTGGCTTGAGCTACACAACTACCTAACATATTCACAACTAACTACAGCACACAGAGTCATTCATCATCCAGAAAAATGACCCTGCACTACAAAACTTATTACTGCTCTACTGTCCAGCAAGGGACCACTGTTCTAGTAACCAATGCTTATTACATACAAATAAGTCAAATAATGTCACAGGAGATGTGCTGTACTCCCAATATGTTGCTAAACTGTGGAATTAGTATCCCCACACAAATAAAACTCTAGCAAACTCAATAGTTTTAAACTACTGCTTAAACAACATGTAAGCCAATCCTGGTCCTGCACATGCTCATCACAAAGTTAAGACTTTGTGCTCACAATATGGTACTCTCCAAATACTCCCCTTAAACAAAATACTCTCAAACGCGCAGTGAAATGACAAAACAATTTTTATACGTAACTACTGCCTGTACAATCCACTAAGCTGCATATCGGCTTACTCTTTAGTAACTTCCATCTCTGTGAAAGCTTAGAATGTATAAATGTAACTGCTGTTTGTATATAAATGTAAATAGAAATGTAACTAGTCTGTGTTTAACTGGAACTTAGCATAATGCAATGTAAGCAAATGGAGTTTTTCTCCTTGGGTATCTGCTGAAAATGGGTATTACCTAATCGGACTTTCCCAGTAAACAAAGACAAACAAATAAATAAATAGATACCAACATTGAAAGAAATGTGTAATTTAAAACTGTTTTTAAAAATGCAACCACTGAAATAATGAATTTTTTTATTGTTTTAAACTAGGATGTTTATATTTCACTAATACTGATTTAATGTCTTTGAGGTAATCATGTTAATTAGGATGATGTCACTGAGGTTACTTAAATGGTTCTGTTTTTTTACTCTGAGGTTTAAACCTGATGAAGCACGTTGTGTGAAAGCTGTTGGGCTAGTTGCTCAGAAGTTTATATATCAAATCTGGAATTACGTAGAAGTTTTTTAAGCCCTTCTTTCACTGAGCTGATTGTCATTTTTCTGAAACAGAACTCCTTCAGTATTGAATGCCAGCCGATCTTTAGTCATTAAATTGACGTTTGTTACAATATTTTCTAAAAACAAAAATCAGATGTTCAGCACATGAAAACATTAAAACCAGAATTAAAAAAAATGTTTACTCAGTTCCAGTATTTTATTATTGTTAGCCCACCAATAAAACCATTAGTGCAGTAAAAAGGGAATAAAGAGAATATCCAACATTTTAAAAGTTAAATGTTGATAAATACATTTTTTGCACTTTGCCTCCATAGTTCCCTCGCAGCCAGTTTGCTCATCCATTCCCCATCACCGAGGAGAGGGTCAATGGGTGGGGCCATCCGTTTGACAGCTATCATGGTAACTCTTGTTTTTTTCTGCTTTTGCTGTACTCCCTGAACACACCTGCTGAATTGCTATGGTAGGGCTTTGCAATTGGCTGACTATGAATACCGCCTGCTCAATTCTGTAACGGGTATTATGTCCAGACATCCTTACCCCACCCCCCAAAGTACTTAGCTGTAATTTCCCCAGTATCCACTAGGGAAGTGACACTACCTTCTGTGCCATTGAATGCATGTATCTCTCTCTCTGGCCCCCTGGGAGAGCTGAGATGGCCACACCTCTTCATTCCTTCCCTTCTCTGCCTGGTTCCTGTAGTGCTGGGGCCGGTAATCAAGCCTTGGTTGCCTGGGCCACAACCAGGGCTCCATTTTCTGTGCCATACAGCTAGGCTATAAATAAAAAAATATATATTTTTTTATAATATTGTTTTAATATCTAAAATTCATAAACTGATTTATAGAATATTAGAAATTATTAGCTTTGGCCAAAATTACTTAGTCACACATGCTAAAAGTGTATTTGTAAAAAAAGAAAAAAAATACTTAGCTGCAGGAATTCCTCTCCAGCTTACTTATTTTACCAGACAGAGATGTCATGTTTCCTGTGTGTCATTCTCAGGTGCCAGTGGTGCTGCCCATACTAATGTAGAATCTATAACTAATATCTTGACAAATACACTCAGCTGTAGTTATACTGTATCTTTGTACCATTGATCTGGCTATATCAGCTCAGGCCACCCCCCCCCCCATTAGTAGTACTGACTAAGTTTCAACTACCCATTTCAAAACAAAAAAAAAAACTAATGCCTCTGTGGGCCAGACAACATACTCCTCTGCTTGATCGTAAGTTTAAAGCACTGGCCACTCTAAATGAAAAAAAAAACACCTCCTTGGGGCCAAACAACATACCCACTGCTTGATTGTAAGCTTAAAGCATCACCTTTTCAAACCTGTCCTCTGTCTACAGGATATGTACCTGAAGAATGGATAAGTATATTTATCATCTCCTCCCTATAAAGGTGGCCCCTTAACTGACCTAGGTACCTGTGGGCCCATCAATCTTACTAAGAAATAGAACAAATTATTTTGGAACCAATTTTTAAGGAAGTACAAGTCTGCAGTCTCTAGACCCTTCAGAGTTTGCCTTTGGCACTGGTAGGTTGTACATTCTTGATCTTGTTAGTTTCTCTTGAAGGACATGACTTCCACACTACTCATCTGGACTTAGTCAAAGTATTTGATACCATTCCCATTCCAGCATCATAAGTAGACTAACCGAACAAAACATCAAACCCTTTCAAGTGTTACTGGCTGTCAAACAATACACACTTGATCTGTATAAATGGTCCCCTCTCCAAAAACCAAAAACCAAAATATAATTAGTGACTTTCCTCAAGGTTTTGTCCTAGACATTATTTTCTATGGAATATGTTTTTCGGGAGCATAGGCAAATGCCTGTTATCATTGGCTAACTAAATTTATACGTGATTGTAAGCTAGGAATCATCCTAAACCTACACACATATTTAGTAATACCCCAACAAGGCCTTGATCAGACTACTAACTCATACTCTAATCATTGTCCCCCCCAAATACGAAGAATTGTAGTATTAGTTCAATGTGCCACATTAATGGAACTCAACATAATACTGGCACTGTGATCTGGGATTTAGAATCTTAAATCTTAAATAGTGAGATGTCCTTAAGTCAGCATGTTTCCAATGTTATCTGAACTACAGGAGGTTTAAGGTGTTACACAGTGAAGACTCTAACTTTCCTGGGTCTTTCTTGTAATTTTGTAATGATTTGTCTGCCTGATCTTTTTACCGTTTACTTTACTAATTTACAGACTTTTGACTTGGACATTATTTACTTGCCCATAAAATTTCTGCACTGTAGTTATTTTGGCTTTTTGTGATCTAGCGGATTGCAGAACTCTTTGACATAGCATTGTCTGATGAAGCCATTGTTGAAGGAGATTTTTTTATCTCGGTTCTCCTCTATAAAGAGTTGGGTTCCTCATTGTGATCTGAACTTTGACAAGTTAACTTACTCATCGTTTTTAAGCTGTCTGGGTCAGTGGGACTAAAGTACACACACCAGTAGGCACTTCCTGGTGGCCATCAGTTCCTCTTGCTACGCTTCAAAGTTGCAGGCTGTTGTATGTAACAAATATTCTTTGGTATTTGACAAAGATGGGTTACTCTCAGAACAAATATCCATTTTCTTTTGATGTCTGCATTAACTAAACAATTCTCAGTGTTATTGTTTCTTGCAGGTTTGGAACAGGGTAAAGAATAGTCTTTATAGTATGAATGTTCACTTTCAGTTGTGGTTCTGTTTCCTGTGGTGGGGCATAGGTCCACCCAGATCAGTGATGGCGAACTATTTGGGCTTGGCGTGTCAAAAATTCGGAAAATGTCTGACTTGACTCTGCTGGTATGTCACCCCCCCCCCCCCCCAATAAATACAAATTAAAAAAACAGCATAGCTCTCCATACATCAGGGATAAACCCAACAGAATCAGGAACAAATCTAGAAATATGAGACATGGACAGTTTTAAACTACTAGTACTATTAATCTGAGACACTGACAGAAAAAAATGATTGTGAATTAATATACATTTTCTGAAGTAAAAATAAGTCTATAAATCTAATTGTTGTCATTAAGTATAAAAAGTCACCAGTTTTAGGAGGGATTAAGAGGTACAGTTGAGAGGAATCTTAAACCACACACACTTACAAATGCAGACTACTTGCCCTTTGCAAAAGTATAACCACAAAGAGAAAACAATGTGTGTCAGCACTGCCCTTTGCAGACTGTATCAAGACAGTATACCAAAATAGTCCTTGAGGTTAATAACTTCCTTACTTCTGCAGCAGTGTTGTTGAACTGGCTCCTGGCACAAAATAATTCAATGCACTTCACACGAGCAATGAATGCGAAAGCAGTTTCTTTGGTAACTCGGGTGTTGGTGAATGCTGGTGTGTCATCCAAAATGTTGTTGTGTGTGACCTTTGACTCGGGTGTCATAGATTCACCATCACTGATCTAGATCATGCAGCAAATGCATTCCAGCTGCTAAATACAGTGAATCATTTTTGTCACCATGATGTCAGCCAGCTAGTGGCATCTGTAGTCACAGGGTCCTGAATTTTGGAACTGGCCACTCCTACTGCTTGATTCAGGAATATGCATAATGCAGGCATTTGCAACATAGTCACATGGTCATTGTGGATACTTTTACTGTTAATTGCAATTTAGAGTGTTGCCCTAGGTGAAAAGTACCCTTTGGATTTGATGTGTGTTGACATCTATTCAAATTCTCTCTGAAGACCCATCTTTTTACTAAATCATATTCTTATTTTTTGTGAATACTTTGTTCGTTTTACTTATTTATTTACTTACTGCTGTTTTTCTTACTATTTTCATGTTATAAATGTTTTGTTAGGTTTTTACTTTAAAGTTTCTTGATATAAGAAGGAGATGATAAACTGATCTCGTCTTCGCTTTTATGTGCCTTAGTATTCTACCTCCCCACCATCTCTGCCCTTCTCCTTTACCAATTATCACCTGTCCCACACCCCTTTGACTGCATCCTTTTTCAGTAGCCCATTACATGGGACCACAGCCTGCTCTGTGAAAAAGTACTTTTAGTAATCCAGTAGAAGCACATGCACATATTCTTGCAGTTCAGAAAGAGGCAGATAGAAGTCTTGTGAATGTGAAGTTAAAATGTTGTCATACAGAACACCTTGAGAACAACTTGAAATTTCCTGGTATGGATACATGCAACTTAAGCGAGCAAATCCGGATGTACGGGAGGGGGTCAGAAGGAAGGGAGAGAGAGAAGATGTTCAGGTAAGCCATGGTTGTGTAGAACATCAGGATCAATGGGAATGTGACTGGAAAGGAATAGAGAAGATGAAGGAAAAATGAATTTGCCAAAAGAGTGGAGGACAGATGGAGTATATTGTAATACCCAATGAATGATCATGGTACACTTGCACTTAATCAAAAAAGTGAGTTTAAAAGTATTTTTTCTCCGCTTTCATCTACATTTTGTTTATGAGTGTTTGGTTATATAAGCTGGGGGAGGGGGGGTACAGCCCTCCCTTCTACACCCAAGGTAGATTTTTTTTATTTTTTGTGAGGGATAGAGAAACTACACTTTTAGTCTTTTAATCTCATTGTGTTGATGTGTTTTGGCTGTGATAAGTCATGAATCAATGATTCTTTAAGTCATGAATCAATGATTCTTTAGGAAGTTCTGTAGAAATATTGTCAATGACAGTAGTACACTGTTTCAAGTAGGCAGAATATAGGCACAGCACCAAAAGTGAAAACTAATAATAAGTTGCGGAGATAACATGCCTGGAAGTGAACAAGTTATAGATATGTGGGCAAAGAACTGAATAAAGTGGTCTATTTTGCATAAAATGTTTATTTTAGAAAAGGTGACACATTGGTACCTAATATAATATGTATTGTTTATTCATTTTATTTTATTTGAGTACAAACCTAGTAGACCTTCAACAGTTAATTTTCCTAAGTATTTCACAGCATTTTAATGTATAGAATAGAGATCATATCCTGTTTCTGTTCAATTATTTTCACTTCTCAGCCTTTTGGGTATGATCAAGTGAGGTTTGTATTTTGAGTTAGGAATTCTTTGCTTGTATTAGTTAACACACCTCGCAATCTGTCTTTGGTAAGTGTCTTCTAGTCAGCTATCATCATGTCCTTGTAAAATTGATACTGACTGGAGAGGTCAGACAGTGAAATGGATACTACTGGCATTAAGGCACAGAAAAAGCAAGGTTATGCTTTGTTTTCTTACTGCCTTCACTCCACTTTTCCTCTGTATGTAAACTTTCCATGAATTAATTTACTGTACTAGGTGGTTGTAAGAGAAAGGAGAAGGAGAACCAGATATGTGCTTATAATTTACAATGAGCACGGCTCCAGATTCATACATATGACAGTCACAGTTGCTTGCAATGCCCATAAATATCAGTGTGCTTTTCACCCATGTATGTGTACAGGCAGGGGATTGAGAATTACTCAGATCAGCTGTCTTTTTTGTGTCGTATATCTGGCAAGACTACAGCATCTTCTTAATATATTTCTATCAGTTGCCCTTTAATTAAGCAAAGACGTACATCTTCTGTTGCCCCCTCAAATGATTGGAGGAATGGGAATACAAATAGGAGCGTTGCCTGATTAAATACTTGTAATGAAAGGTGATTTGTGCTTAAATGCTTGGCTTGTGTCATTCTGGAAGTGCCTGGGTGAGACAACCAGCACTTGACAAATTGGCTGCTGCTTTGCTACCTGCTTTACATCAATTATAGTAACTTATTAAAGAGGGAGCAATGTGAAAGGTGAAAGCTGTAGGCAATTCATCACACAACTAGGGTGGTTGTCCTTACAATAAACTGATTAACAAAGCATGAGGAATGAAGCCACCCCACCCCCCACCTCTCTCTCATTCCGACAGCAGTTGCATGTTATTTGTTGGTAATAACAATCATAACTTAAAACAGGAGAGAGTGAGCAGTATTTTGAGAAGCTAAGATTGTTTCCCACTAACACTGAACTGATAATAAAAAGAGTAGTCAGTTACCCCTTGGTACCATGCTTAGCTAGAGTTCAAGCCTCCCATCATGCTCATACAATAGTCAAAATTATATATATAGATATATCTACCAACTCCAGGATCACACTACAGTGGGTAAAAGGGCATATACACACACACACACACACACACACACACACACACACATATCACTGTACCTTGAAGTAATGCAGGTACTATAAGATAATGTAATTTCAGAAGTAGTATATCTTCCCCCTATTCTCACTTTAATCATTTTAATTTTCTTTGTTCTGAGGATATAATTTTTATAGTCTTTCCTTTCATGACATACATTTTTTTCTCTGGGTAACTGCAGCGCATTGTCTTATATGTATAATTAGTTATTTTTAGAAGTAACATGTATCCATTTGTTCATTCATAAAAGCCTATAGCTGATATCTTTTTTTTAGTGGCATATGGATTTGGGTAGGTGAATGTACAAGGTTCAATAGATTCAAAGTGAATGAAGTTGTTTTATTGATTTATGTATCATTTGTTGACTGGGTTGGTCTCACTAGGCTAATAGCTTTTTTCAGGGTAGACCCAAGGTGGTATGTATACTAAATGGTGAAATTTGGCCAGGGTATTGTGGAGCTTCTCTTTTCGTTGAGTGCCACTAGATCTTTTACAGCTACCTGAGCTACCTGAGCTACCAGGCAGATGGGTCCTCAGTTTAACATCTCAGGAATGCAGCGATACCTCTCAACTTGTTAACGCAAGAAATCTGGACAGAGCCAATACTAGTGCAGGGATAATTTTTAAATATTGTTCTTATAATCTGAGAACGTTTCTAAAATAGAAGGCATTGTGTTATCGTGCATTTTCTGAAGGATATGAAGTCTAAAACTCAAATGTCTGTTATTTAGTTTCTTCAGTCCTCAGTGATTTGCCAGAAAAAAAACAGAAGGTTTTTGAGGAGCATGCCAAAAATATGAGGTAAAAATCTGGACATATTTTGAAAACCTGGACTGTTGAGAAGGTATGAGTACATCACCTCCCAATGCTGCCCTGTAGTGTCGTCAGTCCATCTGCCTGGTGTGGGAAAAGAATCCATAGCCTTCTACATTTAAGGATAAATGTCCTACAAATTGCGCCACTAACACTTCATGTAACTTAAAAAAAAGCAAGGGTGAGCAGCATAGACCAGCCAGGACAGATCAAACACTGATCGATATGAAGCAGCCATTGTAAATAGTGGCAAAGCAGTAGACAGATGTTAGAGGCAGGCAAATCCAAGAATACAAAAACGTGTTAGTGCAGCTGCTTGTAAACTCGTTGGTTTGTGCAGTGACATTTATTGTGATAGATTTCTGAATTTTTGTTTCTCCACCAGACAAGGGGTTTAGAAAATGGGTGTTCTGATCATAGGGAGTACTCACGTTATGATTTCTGAAATTAATACCACTAATAAATAAATACAGCAGTTCACATTATTTTGGTGGAAAGTTGAACACTGTCTGGCATAACTGTTTTATAGTAGTGGCCCGTAGGATTCTGATCAAATTATATTTTCAATGTACAGAAGCCTGAATATTTCTGAGTTACACTGCATATAAGCATTTTCTTAGGCTTTCATAAAAAAAGATGCATTAGTAATGTACACAGAATAATCTTAGGTTTCCAAAGCTATTTGCAGTTTTCAGGATCTCAAGCGTAACTCGGGTCTGCTTTTTCTAGGCATATGAAATGAACTTTTGCTGAACCTTCAAGGTTGTGCGTTAGATGTTTCTGAGTATCCCAAATCCTAGGGCCTTTCCTAGCTGCTGTTTGAGCTGATGCAGAGACTTGTAGACTTTCCATTCTCAGCCTAAAGTAAGGGAAGCGTTCTTCATATATTTTTTACACTGTAAGAAAATGAAAGCATGTGTCACTGTCAATTGCTGCCCTGAAGTAACTGTTTCACTATTCCCACTGCCCATCACATATTTATCTTCTTGGAAGGGAATCTGCACCTTGGCTGCTGCAGGAGCACAAGCATTAATATTCCTCCAGGGCTGGCATGATCCTTGCCTTATACATGATGCCTGTCTCTCTCTCTCTCTCTCTGTATTTTTGACTAGAAAATCAAAAGTTCATTTTTCTTTCTTTCTTTCTTTCTTTCTTTTGGACTTGACCTGCAGTGTAGAGGAACTTAGAACAGAGAAATACATGTTTTGACATGCAGGCTTAGCAAATGTGACATGAAGTCCCAAGACGAAACATGTATTCTGTAGCATCTCACAGAGGTCTGCTGTCTGCAGCAGGGCATTTCATCCTTGGAGGTCACTCAGAGTGCCTCCCCCTGAGCTTTTTATTTGACAGGATGACAACTATATGGAGCTACTTTGATGAAGGTACTGTATTTGTGTATTGATGTACACTGTGAGGAACACTGATATTTAATTCCAGCTGTAGTAATAATGTCTAAGGTACATGTTTGAGTACAGTGCTCCTGATGAAAGTCAACTTTCTAAAATGGGTGCATATCTGTAGCAGCTGCAAATAATTAATAGTCGTAGTCTGACCTTTTCTTCATATTACAGATACAAAAAAATAATAATTCTATGCCGTAATATCTGTAGCACCTTTCACTCAGTATGTTTTCAGGTGCTCAGATGACACATCTTTTTCATGCCTTATTTTCAGCTACATACTGTCAGTACTGTTCAGCATTGTTCAGCATTACCTGGGCATTGCTACTGGTCTGTCCTATATGATGGTCAGAGGGCAGCCTCACTGCCATAGGTGTTCTTGTTCCTCAATATGACTCTAACTAGTGTGCCTAACGGGTGGAGCAGATAACTGTGGAGTTAGGATGAAATGGGCAATGGCTTTACCTTTTAATCTCAAGGGGAGGGCATATGGCTTTTCTCCCATAAGAATGGATTTTTGACAGTGCATTCAGAAAAATGTTATCAGTGACCTTACGTCAAGGAAGTAAGGATCAGAGTGCAGACACACAAACCAATCAGCTTTATTACATGTCTGATGTTGACCAGTTGTTCAGAAAAGCCATATCTCCATTAAAGCCACAGATGTTGGCTTCTAGCCCCACTGTCCATTTGATGCAATCAGAGTAACTACTTAGAAGGTTTGCACGCTATGGGTATATGGTTTGGAAGCAGCAGATAGGAGATTGGACTAGATACTGGATGGGGTCTTAGGTTAAACGAGTGCTTCAGTAAAACACCTAGTATTAAATAGCCTTACACCACCTTTAAATCTTTTCTTGTCAAAACCTAATGAACTGATACTGAAGGATGCCAAACTAACCTTACACTCCTAAATGACAGGTGTAGAGCAGTTTTTCCCTGGCACATCGATATCCCGTTAAACGAATATGGATTCTGACAACTATATGTGTAGGTCTCTTAAAACCTTTGCCTTTAATAGCTTGAAATGCTATCTGAACCTGTAGGCTTTTACAGCAAGGAACAAAATGCTAGTAGGGTATACTTGGTTGTCTTTCGTGAGATCCAGTACTCAGCCATATTATTACCAACCAGATAAGCTCATTAGGCAAGAGTGCAGCTTTGCAGGACCGTCCAGGGAATGCATGTCTGGTTAAGTGACTTACTCAGAGACATAAACATATGCAAGTTGAGAATGGAGGAAGCAGACTCAAAACTATCAGAAGAAGCCTGTTAGCAACACACCGCCTTACCCCTCTGTGCTGTACTGCAGACATACCTGCCGCTGTCCCAACCCTGAAGAGTAACACTGGTGTCTCACTGTAGTACAGTATTACTGTTGTTGCCATACATAGAATGCAAAATAAACAATGTCTTGTTTAAAGCAGAACCATGCCAACTTTGCACAACACGTTCAGTGCCTCTCAACTGTTACAGCACCCAGATGACATCTACCTTTTAGGGTAGGTAATGTTGC
Source organism: Protopterus annectens (assembly GCF_019279795.1). Taxonomy (NCBI): domain Eukaryota; kingdom Metazoa; phylum Chordata; order Ceratodontiformes; family Protopteridae; genus Protopterus; species Protopterus annectens. The sequence continues at coordinate 222,331,245 of NC_056744.1, forward strand.
TTTGTCTAGTTTAGAGCTTTGACTTACATGATGGTTGTACTGTGTGTTCTTGGATTAAAGAATTGTATAAAGGCATGTTAAACTGATTACTAAGGCCATTTCCCACTGGTCTAAAATTTAGATGTTCTTTATATCCTGCTAACAGTTTTTACTGAATCTTTCTTCAAGTTCTGTGTAGGGATGAGATTGACATTAAGATTGCTGTTGTAGGTGTTTGCTTTTGTACCCACTTAATGACCATTAGTGCCTGGTTTGGCACTCAGGAAGCAGTTAAGCATGTACTATGCTACTAGACACTAGGGCCTTTTTAAGCCTAGCCATGCATAACAAATCTCTGACAAGTTCTGGCACCTTTGATAAGTGTAAGCAGGTGCTTGGGAGATGAAACATTTACAAGAAGGGGCCTAGGAGATGTACCATTTACAGACTGCCTGTGTCCATTAGAGACATAGGTACCAAACCAGGGATGAATTTCCTGTTTCCCATCCTGTTGTCCAAGTTACACTTGAATTGGGTTAGGGAAGAACTCTGCTTCACATGGATGGGGAGCCTGTTCCATAGATGGGGGTAGTCTCTGGGATACATACCTGTCTCTACAGCAGGTCCTATTTATTTCCCAGGCAAGGTTTAAGTCTTTAGAATGAGTAATTCTGGTGTTGTTTGTTTTGCAAATATGCAGGAGGTCCATCAAGGTAGGTTACGACAGTGCCTTGTGTGTCAGGCATAGATCTCCCCTCAACAGCCTGTAGAAACAGAATACAGAGATAGGGCTTTGAGGCAGTCTGCACAGGAAATGTTACTTACTCCCTATATTCTTTTAGTGAGGAACCTCTGTAGTAATTCCAGTTGTTGGATGTACCTGGTTAGGTACATACCAAAGGGGGCATTGTACTCAATGATAGGTCTGATGAATGCTGAATATAGTAGAACAATGATCTTCTATTAGACTTGATGGGGAAAAAAACCCATAATTTTGTAGCTTCACAGAATGTCGTAGGAAATCATACCCATTTCCTCAAAAATTCCCTTCTTTAGTATCATTCATCCAAGTAGTGGCCCTTTGGAAGGAGGAAAACTCCAGTCTGTTGAAAAGGAAGATCAATTTCTGTAGGAACAGAGAGATCTTTTCTCATCTGTAAAAGACGTGTAGGCTGATATACCTCTGTATATCACACATAATCCAATCTTTAAATTCAAGCAGAAATGTTAACATTTTCATCATATGGACTAATAAATGCCTTTATACACTTAGTGCGTGAATGTGCTTCTTTGGTGTGCAGAATTGTGGCCTGCGTTGCATATTTTGATGTGCTGACTGTACATAGTGTTCTACAGTTTTCTTCATATGGTTAAATTTCACCTGTTTGGGCTACTGTGCCCGAGCTTTTTGCACTGAAGTTGTACTTTACGCAACACTTAGCAGTAGAAGCTTTTGTGGGCTGCAGGAAAGTACTTAAATTTTTCACAACATTGGACGGCCCAATTCTTAGCCTCTTTCAGGATGCTTTTACAGAACTCTCTTTAAGAGATTCTTAATGTCTTTCAGACCCTTTCATTGCATCAACCTACGCAGGTGAATTTGCCTGACCATGGCACAGATAGATGGAACCCTGGCTACAACCCATACAACTGGAGTTCAGTTAATTACCCTGTCACTGGAAAAGCCAGGCAGGGAGAAGTAGGAGAAAAGGAGCATGATCCTTCACCTCTTCTGCAGGAGAAGGTTGGGTGCTAGCACTCATATTACAAGCACAGTAGTATGATTTGCCTGGTGGAGTTGGGGGAAACTACAGTCCGTGCTTGAGTTTCGGGATCAGGATTGCTTGTTAGTAGTGCCTATTGTGGAAGTAAGGGGCTTTTAGGATGGTAGTGCATTACAAAAATTAAATTGCCAAACCACACATGATGAATGAATGGGGTGATTAGTTGAGTGGGTCAGATCATCAGCTGGTAGCAAAAAACACATCATGTGAATTTGATTCAGTTTCTGGAGATTACAGTTCTTAAAAATAGTTATAAAAGTTGTGTAAGTTAGACTAAAACTGTCTGTATAACAAGTGGATCAACAATTGATAAGAGGTGAGAAGGGCTGTTGTTGGGGCAAGAAAAAGAAAAATAGTAAAAGTAGAAAAGAAGAAAGGCAACAACCGTAGGCATCTGCTGTCTTTGTTGTCACGAGCAGGGTACCCAAGTAATACCTGACCCATGGCCAGCCTTAGGCATAGGCAAACTAGGCGAACCCACATGGGGGGGGGGGATGCATACCTCTCAACTGTCCAGATTTTTGCCTCATATTTTTGGCCTATTCCTCATAAAATTAGTAATTTTCTGGCAAATCACTGAGGATTGCATGTGTGTGTGCGTGTGTACAACAGTATTGGATGGTATGATCAAGACAACATGATTTCACTCAATAAAATGCAAAACATTTTTAACCCAGGTGGGAAAAAAATAGATCAGGTAGGAAGCCATTCATATTTAACTGTTTTTCTCAGGTATGAGGACAGAGAAGATGCTGCTGAGTGGACTCCTTCTGTAAAAAGGTGATGGCACACAAATTGCCTTGGGAGTCATTGCCATGAATGCTTTATTTTGGAATCATGAATCTAAAAAGAAAGATGTAGCATTTTATAGATGTCATCAAGTAAAATGGGTACACCACATGTGGAGGGATGAATCAAGAAGGGTGTGAAAAGTTTGAGGCATGGTCTTAACACTAATGGTAGACGATAAATTTTACGGAATTACAGATTATGTATTTAAGTTACATTAATCAATGTTGGGAGTATTAAATAAAGTGGAAGGGGTAAACCTTTGGCCAGTAAGCCAAAAATCATGTGCAGTCTAGGAAAAGTTTGAGGCACGGTCTTAGCTCTAATGGTAGATGATGAATTTAAGGAATTACAGATTATGTATTTAAGTTACATTAATCAATGTTGGGAATATTAAATAAAGTGGAAGAGCTGAACCTTTGGCCAATAAGCCAAAAATCATGTGCAGTGCAAAGGAAAGGTTCCCAACAGTGATAAGAACTGAAACGGTTGTATGTTGAACAGACTCTGGTATTTATGCTGTGATGATAGAAGCTTGAACTTAAAATGAAGGATAGCAGGAATGAGAGTGTATCTGTCAGACTGAAGAAACCAAAGTTCGACAGAAAGGTCTGCTTTACAAAGATATTGAAGGAACTCATGGAGGGAGTGGTCGGGTACAAGTCTGTGCTGGGATGTAAGATGGCCTGGAATAAATAGAAGGGGTAACTTCAGATTTTTAGCATGTAAAAGTGTTAGGCCATAAGCATACTTCTGCTGGCACTGTCCTATGTACCTGCATGTTTCTAAAGTTGGACTGGTCTGGAAATCCATCCATTGGAAGAGGTGTCACAATTAGTAATAATAAGAATCATAATAATAGTTCACATTTGTTAGCCAGGTAGGTGTACTGGACATGCAGTCCATTTTCAGGGGTGACCTGGGAGCAATGTCTCATTAAGTGGCTTGCGCAAGTTCACACAGTAGGCAAATGAGGGCTGGGGGGATTCAAACCCTGTACCACAGGAACTACAGCTCACCTTGTTAGCCTCTGCACTAACTGCCTGAAAAGTGAAAAAACTCAGTTTGCAATGTAGTTGATGTTTACATTGGTTGTTTGTTTGTCTTTTCGGCTTTTCCCGGTTAGGGATCGCCACAGCGTAACTCCGGTCCGCTAATGATTGGCAGTAGATTTTTATGGTGTCGAGTTGCCAACCCAACAGCCAACCTTCAGTGAACCTTCAACATTCACGCATGTCTTTCAGAGGCCACTCGACCGTGGGGAGGACATGCAGACTCCACACAGAAGGCACTCCAGCCGATAATCGAACAGGAGAACCTCTTGCTGTGAGGCAACAACACTACCGCTGTACCACCGCGGCTAGTTATATTTACATTGGTGTATTTCATTTTAGGGAGCTGTAAAATGAAATACAGTTATGTTTACTTGGTGTATTTAATTTTACAGCTCCCTAAAACATATATCACACAAGTAGAAAAGCCCAGGTATCCAGGTATATATTATTAATTCAACATTCAGAACAAATGTTATCTCTACTTTTGTCTTGCATTGTATTGATTTTTGAAAGTATGTGTTTGCCATTCACATGTAATGCTTCAGTATTACATATATAATTAAAATGATAGTGCTTATCTTCCTTGTCCATAGACAGCTAAATCAGTGATCTTTGACTATATCTGTATTCAGGGGAAATGAAAACGGATATTTAAAAATATAGCTTTATGCTGTCTGTTTGAGAATAAGCAACTTGACTAATATATTCAGTCCTCCAAGGAATCAGCTTCATATAATTTCTAGTGGTTAAGCAATCTGAAATAAGCAAACGAGTACAGTTCATGTCAGAGCTCTGTTTCAGCTTTTCAAATACATCCTCTGTATCATGTATAGCTAATAAACAAATCAAAAACAATACTAAACCACGCAAAGCAAATTCTCTTTACAGTGCATCTTGCAGAGAAGTAGAACTTAAGTAAAAAAGAAATGTATTTAAATGTATTGATAAATTTTAACAATATATAAATACTTTATTTTACATAAGTAATTTACAAAGCATATAGCTGGGGAGCATCAGTGGACATTTTAATTCTGCAGTTGTTATAGTTATGATATTAGGCTATATAGGGTGTTTTAGCAATATATAGGCCTAGTAGATAATATGTACTTGTTCTTTCTCAGACTGAAAATAAAAGCACAGTCAACTCCAGTCTGAAATTCCAAGCACTGCTGAAGACCCATTCTCCACGAGTGCAGCAAAAGGTTACTAGCAGCTTAGAAAAGGGGCACTGAAATGTTAGACGTTCTTCACTAGAAACCACATGAAGAGGAACTGAGAGTTTTCTTTATTATAGTTCCTTCAGAAGAAAGGAGAAAAGGGAAAGGGTTTTAGATCAGAAATATTCTTCCACTTCGAGGGTGTAGAAACCTGGGAGAATAGAATTATTAAACTAAGAGAAACTAAAGGACACAGTTTTTAAGGCAAAGAAGAATGGCTCAGGTGCAGGGACATGCAGCCTTCTTCCTGATGTAGTCTTTAAATAAATGGTGTAATCCTGCATGATAGAAGGTACTCAGTATGTTATATCTTTCGGCTTTTCCCGGTTAGGGGTCGCCACAGCGGAACTCCGGTCCGCTAATGATTGGTAGTCGATTTTTACATACCAAGTTACCAGCCCTGACGCACAACCTTCAACGAAGGAATGCACATTCGTGCATGTCTCCACGCAGAAGACGCTCTAGCTGAGAATCGAACCGGACAGCGTCTTACTGTGAGGTGACAACGCTACCCCAGCACCACCACCGCGGGTGATACAATCTAAAAAGTAATATAATTTAATATGCTAATCATCATCTAGCAAACAGATGTACATTGCTTCTATTCTGGCATAGTAAATCAGTAACCCACAGCTGTTTATTCTGACTGACATGAATACAGATGACACCACTGAAATATAAACATTCATAATAAATGAGACCATTGAGTCAACAGATACTGTAAGAATTTAAAGAATAGCCATGGAATCCAGCAATTAACTGGTATGAGGAGACAGAAAGTGGTTATAGTTGTCAGACGTAGTGTGAGTAACTGAATGATGAATTTCCATTTAATAACATTTAAAAGAAATAGTTCAGTTAGTACAACAGAAGTCACTGAGTGGTCTGCAGAGATAATGAAAGATAAAGTAAGACCATAGTATAGTGTTACTGTGAAGGGAAAGATACTAGGCTGAATATGATCCAGTCTTACTGGCATGGGTGTATGTCCATGAGCACTGGGTTGTAAGGGGCAGAAGTGCTAAGGCCACAGCAGTACTAGTTAAGACAGATAAACAGTCCCACTAATATTAACATCTTTTTCTCCCCAGCAGCTGATTTCTGATTTTGAAACATCATACCGAGTACCTTCTGTACTGCGGTGGTGGTGCTGCGGTAACGTTGTCGCCTCACAGTAAGACGTTGTCCTGTTCGATTCTCAGCTAAAGCGTCTTCTGCGTGGAGACATGCATGAATGGGCGTACCTTCGTTGAAGGTTGTGCGTCAGGCCTGGCAAGTCGGTACGTACAAATCTTTTGAAAGACACAAACAAACAAACTTTTTAGATTGTATCACTTAATGCACAATATTTAATAAGATAGCTTGTAAATATTTGCATACTCTTATAGAATTGTATATTCTTATAGAATTCAGTATTTTACATTACGGTTAGTTTTTTAAATTTTCCAGTTTTAGTACCCATTAAAACAACACCTGTTTTGCTTACATATTTTCTCTTGATAGTCTACCTATGTTGTTTTCAACAGCTGTAATTGTCTCAGGATGTAGTTCTCCCTACCATCATTAAGTCTACCGTGTAGGAACTTCATAGTCTTTATTTACATATACAAGAAGTCTGCTGTGGTAAAAGATAATCACATTTTCAGTAGACGGACGCATACCAAATTAAAAGATAGCTGTGCATGATCGACATAACCTAAAAGAATGCGCAGAGAAAACATATTTATTGCTGGGGAGACAAGCCCTCCTGCTGCACCCCCATGGGTGTGGGGGTTGTGCACCCCACCCCCTGCTAAATATATCAACTCCAAGATCACACAATACTGGGGAAAGGACATATTCCCCAACCCTAGTATTATGTCATTTTCACTGCACCGTTGATCAGCATTCCTTTCAACCAAGAAAAAACATCAGGAAAGCTGATAGCTGAAGTAGTATTTAACACATATCACCGGGCGTGTGTGTTCTGTATCATTTTGAAGGTAGGTCTGACTGAAAGACAAACAGTATGTAGAAATGACTGAAAGCTATATGACTGAACCCCAATTTATCAGAAACATTGTATACAGCATGTATACCAAAAGTTTTTTGCATGGAGGCAAGCCTCCCCATGCATCCCACCAGGTGAGGGCCTCTCCCCCACCCCCTTGGTTATATATTCTTACTCCATGGTCACACTCCTATTGTGAAAAAAAAATGCCACAAACAGTGAATCAGTGTGTGAAGATTGGGTGAAGATAGACGAAGGCTGCCAGCCTAGCCAGATAGAATTTTGGAGATAATTCTGTCATCTGTAAATATTAATGTAAACCACAGGCTTGTTGTCTTAAATGGTAAAAATAGTATTACATGTGGAACTGGAAAAAAATGTAACAACACTGCACTCTACTGACTCAGTAAAGCATGTTGTGACCCTTTGATGTTAAAACTCAGAGTGAGTAAGTCTAGAGTGAGGCATCCTGCCTATTGTTTTAAGGCCAGAATTTGCATGCATAAATGTCCTTTATTGCTATGGTTTCTGCCCAGAGGTGAAGAATGTAAATGTAGTTTCTGTTAGCCTGGGAACCCAGGGAAGTGTGAAGAATGATGTAATGTGAACCAGGAATGTGATTTTAAAAACAGAGAGAATCAGAGAGCTTTAAGCATTTTTGTCTTGACCATCGAACTCACCAGCACTGTCTTGCTCTATATGTAAGTTTATCTTAGACATGTGTTTTTTCTTAAAAATAGCTAGAAACTAGAAATATTAGACTAAGTATTTTTCTGTGATGTCAGAACTGTACTGCTAAATTATTTTAAGTATTTCTCTGTGATCTCTGAACTCTTGACTAGCACTGTGTAGTAAAATGTATTGTCTTGTGTTTTGACTATTTGTTATTAAATATTTTTAAACCCTTTCAACTGTGGCTGTTATAACTTAAGTAGATTCTTTAGACTTATTAAAATTACAACAGAATTAGAACCCACTTCAATACACTTGGTTTTTTGTGTACCAATTTTTCTAAATATAATAAATTGTATAATGTGATTTGAAGCGTGGGTTGTGTGTGTGTGTGTGTGTGTGTGTGTGTGTGTGTGTGTGTGTGTGTGTGTGTGTGTGTGTGCATGTGTGTGTGTGTGTAGGTGTGTGTCTGGTGTGCATGTGGTGTGTGAGCGTTGTGTGTGTGAGTGGTGTGTGTAGTGTGTGTGTGTTGTGTGTGTGTGTGGCGTGCGTGTGTGCATGTGTGTGCGTGTGTGTGTGTGTGTCAGCTACTTGGGCAGGGACACGAAGAACTGGTTGGACAGAGAGGGTGCTGGAGGTTTTAGCTTGCCCACTAGGCTGAGATCTGGATCCTATAGCTGTGCCATTGGGGAGTCTTATTGGGGACCTGGAGAGCAAGGGAGCGTCAAGCCCTGGACTGACTGTGATCTCTGTATGCTCTTAAGGGAAATTGCACTTTACTGTGTGTATTTGTTATCCTTTCCTCCTATATGAGACGCCCCTCACTGGTGTTAGTGATGAGGATTGAGGCTCCTTGATTGCTGGGCCAGGGCACAGGCATCACACAGTGCTTGTGAACAAACTCAAACATCTCGAAATCTGGAGGTACAGCATGATAGTGGGCTTTGCCAATAGATGCCAAATGTTCTACTCTGTATCCCTAACAACTGCCATGATCATAAAATAACACCAAAAATACTATCTGTAGACTTCTACAGTTTTCAACAAACATATTTTTCAGTCAAATGTACTTTCAGTAATTTTTTTCAATCATTTGTGGTGCAGTCAAACTTACCTTAAACAAAATGATAGAGAGCCATATGTTTATGTATACACATACATGCACATATATATGTAAATATTTTATTTATTTTATTTATTGACATTTGTTAACTGGGTTGGTCCATCTGGGCCAGGAGCCCATTTTCAGTGGAGACCCAAGGAGAAAAGCTCCAATTACATAACAATAAAGTATACATGATAGTTTAACAAGCAAAAAGTACAGTGATCAGTTTCAAAACACAAAGTGATTCAGGTGAGAAAAACATTGCACATTCTCATTAAAATTCAGGCATTTCAAAAGCAAAAATATAAATGTATTGTATTGGAGTGTAGACAACAGAGTGTAGTGAGGTTATGTAGGGTCATGGCAAGTACAACTTTTTGTCCTCATAAAGTGTAGTTTGAGTTCTTTCTTAAATTGTAAAGGGTGTGTTATGGAGCGTAAATCGGATGGAAGGTTATTCCATGCCTGGGATAGGGAGGATTTATAAAGTAATCTACCAATAGATTTTTTTGGTTGATAGATGTTGAGGAGTTGGTTAGAGGTACGAAGTGTGCGAGTTGGTATATAGGTGGACACTAAGGAGGACCAGGGCTGGACAGGTTAATTGTTTATAGGTTCATAGGTTCTTTCTTCCTATTATTATTTACTTTCCTCCCATGACTCTGGCAGAGGGCTGACGTGATTTCCCTGGGGTGAATTTTCCCATCCAATCCCCAAGGTTCCTCTCTTGAAGAGGTCCAAGAAGACACTCTTGACATGATTGGTATATTGACATCCAGAGTCTCTCTGGTCTGGGTCTGGGAACCTATCCCTCCCTCATGTTGTTTTGTTGTTGTTGATGATGAGGGAGATAGCTCTGAGGATGTAGCTCTGAGGGATTGGGATTTTAAAGTGCATGTCCAACAGCTCTGTTTTGACATGGCCATGGCCTTATGCAGCAGAGAGAGCCTCTGAGTAGGACGATGATAGCAGAGTATAGCTTTTTTTTTTAAAGAGGGTCGCGAGGGCATCTGCTTTAGGCCTGTGATTCTTTTAGTGATTAGGCCTGTGATTCTTTTAGTGATTAGGCCTGTGATTCTGTTAGTGATTCTTTTGTTTATGCAGTATGGAGTGGATTATTTGAAACTGAGATAGAAGAAGTTATTGTGGGAGTTCTAGCCATTGTAAGGCGTTGAGAGAGAGTTAGTGGTGAGAGTTGTATGGGGAGTTTGTGATGAACCTTGCTATTTTGTGGTACATTTGTTGGGAGTTTGACCAATGTAGTTGTTTGAATATTAGTTAGAATAGGGGTGGCACAGAGAAGGGAGGGGAGAAGAAGAACCTGTGATAGGGACAGTCTGGCATCGTAGGTCAGGAATCTGTGGTGTCGGTAGAGCATACCTAGCTTTTGGTGAGTTTTCTTTATACTTTGTAGAATGTGTAGATTACATTTAAGTTTGTCGTCAATGATGGCTCCTAGAAGTTTTGTGTGGGAGTCAGGTTGTATTTTGGTGTTACTGGAGGATGAGATAAGAAAGTTAGATTTTAGGTGAGAGTGTGTCTGGGGGAAGAATAACAGAAGTTTGGTTTTCTTAGGGTTTAGGATAAGTAGATTTTCAGCTAGCCATTCTTCCACTGATAGAAAGGTGTCCTGGGTGAGTGTGTGGAGGTCAGAGATATTATTGGAAGAACAGATGATGTTGAATCATCAGCATATTGGACTAGTACTGATTGTTTGCAGGAGGTATATAGTTCATTTTGTAAAGATGTTGAAGAGAAGGGGACCCAGGATGGAGCCTTGAGGCACCCCAGTAGTTACAGGGAGGTAGGGTGAGCACGAGCTAACAAACAGATTGCTGTCTGTCAGACAAATAACTAGAGAAGAAGGTAAGGGTGGAGGGAGCCAGGGTAGTTGTTTA
>NC_056744.1:222344233-222496733 GCF_019279795.1 Protopterus annectens
ATAAATGAAATGAAAGTGCAATGTCACCATTATCTTTTATGATGTGCTATCATTAAGACTGTGCAGTTATAAACTGGGAGTCAGAGATTGTGACCGAGTGGGATAAGGAAAGTTGTTGAATAAAGTCACTATTCAAAGCTAAGCACACATTTAATCATAGATCTGATGCTGTAAATCTTTGTTCATTAAAAAGGACTTCGGTTAAGTCCTCAGAACCAATACGGCCGTTTTCAAGCTTGCTCCAGCCAAAAACTCTCAGCTAAGACTTAACCATAATGCCCCTCTCCTAGTTACTCCAGATCTCGTTTGCTGCGTTCCTAGTCAGAAGTGCTAGCTTTTCTCTCTCAAAGCTAACTAGAAAATTTCATTTTTAAGATGGTTTCTTTTCAAAAAATTTTATTTTTTAGTCAATTTAGCCTTTTCTCACTGTTGCCTATAACCTGATTCTATTCCCTACCCTTTACCTTGGTAATTTAATTTCTATCATTATTAGTACTGTCCCTCTCTTCTGCCTTTGACAGGCCCTTCCTTACCACTTGTGGTATTTTTTAAATACCATCATTGGTATTCTCTCCCTTAATTTGTTTTTTTATAGGAAAGCCTTGTTGCCTTACTATGTCAGACAAAGCTAAGTTGGGGTTTAAACAGTGTGACAAGTGTGGGCGTAAGATGCCTAACTCGGATACACATGCTCATTGTGTCTACTCTTTGGATATGGTTCATATTAAAGCTGACTGTGACATTTGTGCTAGTTTTACTAATCTTACACTAGCAGAACGTAAAAATAAGCTTATTTTAAAAGATTTAATCAAGACACCTTTTTTGGAGGCTGTATCTGGGTCTGCGGTCTCACCCCCTCCAAAGACCAAAAAACATAAGGAAAAAGGAGTCACTCAGTTCCTGCATCTCCGTCAGTTCTGGAACTGAGTCGGCTCCGTGCTTCGCCGGCGCCCTTGGCGCAGACCTCTTTGACACCAGGCTCTGTATCTTCTCCCTCAGTGCCATTTCTGATATTCACCCCTATTTTGGTTCCAACCTCGACACCACTGACTTCAGTGCTGTCCTTGGATCTGACATTGGCTCTGATGACTGTACCTGCTTCGGTACCATCCCTGGCTATGGTACCAACAGTTTCATCGGCTCCAAAACTCGAATATCTGCCAAGGACAAGATACTCTCCAACTTACGACCCTTTTTTGGGGCAAAGGTTTAGCCCCTTTCTAGAAAGACCTGATTCTCCTTCAGCAGCCTCCTTTAGATCCACTAGGAGTTTTTTGAATTAGATCTAGTGTGGGTTGTGGACCAGCTTCTGGCAGCTAGGGGATTGCCCATTCCAGCTAGACCTTCCGTCCCTCTTGGCACGGAATCTTTTACTACATCTTCCCCTGTTTATCCTCCTCCGGCCTCTACCCAGATCCTGGAGATCTCGGTACTGATGTCCACTCCGGTGCATACTGTCTTGTCTCCGACAGCAGTTTTTCCCTTGTCGGCACCGACCACCCTTGCTGCATCAGCTCCAGTGGAGCTGATGCTCTCTCGGAGCAGTGCTTGGACCATCCATACCTTGGTACCTAGCCCGGCACCTATTTTCTCGCTGGTGCCGTCCATGTCCATGGCTCTGACAGCTTCCAGTTCTCTCGGAGCTCCTCACCTGGGGGTGGGCTCCTCAGGGCGAAGTGTGACCCCAGTTCCGAGGTTGTCCTTCCCAGTTCTGGGCTCCCATCCATCCTCGGGCGGGCCTGCTGTCCAGGTGATGGAGAGGGTCCTTGACTCCGCAGGCTCGCAGTCAGCACCAATGACATCAGTATCAAACCCCCCCCCAGCATGCACCTCTCCCAACCCTCTATTTTGGGACCCCGGGCATGGGAGTCACAAGACCCCCCCTTTGAAGGGAACTCCATCTCCGAGTCCTCCTCAGAAGATTCCACTGGGGAGCCAGCCAGGAAGAAATGGTGCAAGAGGAAGCACCTTCATTCCCCGGAGGAATCTATCACCAAAGACACTGATTGTGATGAGGGGTAAGAGTCCCCACGGTCTCCCTCAGACAACATCTCATTTGGAGGCATTCTCAAAATCCTCAAGCAGCGGGGAGACTGGAAGTCCTTTAACCTTTTTTCTGAGGAATCGTTGTTCTTGCAGGCCTTCTGTGCCCGGCTATCTAATTCCTGGGTGACCCCACCAGCAAATGACTTTATTAAGCTCATTATGCAGCATGCCTGGAAGGCCCCGGACAATGTAGAACCTGTCCCCCAGAGGCCAGATAAAATGTTATCTACATCTGAAGACAAGCCCCACTATTCCAAGTAGTTGACAGTTGATTCTATGGTCGTGGTGGTGGCCACCAAGAGGGAACTGGCAGAAGATAGTTCCACTGTCCATCCTCCGAACAGGGAGACCCAGACCATGGACAGACTAGGGAAGTGGACCTATGCTTCAGTGACCTTCGCCATTCGGTCGCTGAACTATCTGGCACACTTTACTCATCTCCAAAGAGACCTAATTTCCAAAATGTCTTCCTCTTTGGTAGTGGTACTGCCTGATGAGGTGCGTGACACTGTCTCCACGCAACTAGCTACCCTTGAATCCATCTCAAACTCCTCAATGCATTTGATATCTCACACCAGCAAGGGGGCAGCTTGAGTTGCTGGATCAGGCATTGTCATGAGACTTAATGCATGGATGTGGTTGTGTGACTTCGCAGACCCCTTTAAATCTTCCTTCGTCAATGCACCTGTTGACGAATCTGCACTTTTTGGACCCAAAGTACGAGACACAGTTGCACGTAGTGAGAAAGATGGAAAGACCTTGTCTGCAGTGGGCATACACTTTTACAACCCACAGAGGTCCTACTGCAGGAATCAGAAGGGAGGAAAAATGTGGTTCAAGAAGGATCTTTTAGTGACACTCGTGGTGAACAATCCCCCCAGGCAGAGGGGGCAACTCATATGGAAGACCCCCTTTTAGGGTAGAGGGGGTCCATGTAACCAGGGCACTAGAGATTCTTTCTCTGGCAGATCCTATCAGTGCTCCTGAGCAACGACTTGATTGCTTTCCTCTGGAAGCAGTTGGGGGTCGTTTTTCTCTGCACGTACCAGCCTGGCATCTTATTACTACTGATGTTTGGGTGCAAAGAATAATATCCAGATGCTACCAAATACCATTCGATTTAATTCCCAGACCCATCAAAAGAATCCCCGATGTACCACCCAGTCAGCGGGAATTAGCAGCCTTAGAAATAAAAAAGTTGCTAAGAAAAAAAGTCATCCAACCAGTCCCACCAGACCAGACAGAATCCGTGTTTTACTCAAGGTTCTTTTTAGTGCCAAAAAAGACAGGGGACTGGAGACCAAACCTGGATTTCAGCCTATTGAACAAATTTATCAAACCTCAAAAATTCCGGATGTTCACGGTACAGTCCATTCTTCCCTTCCTATGGAGGGACAACTGGATGTGCTCTATAGACTTCTAGGACGCGTACTATTACATAAAGATGGATCACCACTCCCGGAGGTTTCTCCACTTCTGGCTGGGAGCCAATCATACCAGTTCAGGGCACTGCCATTCGGTAGCCCCCCCGGGTGTTCAACAAATGTATGGCAGTTGTGGTAGCACATCTTCGACTACAAGGATTCCAGGTGTTTATGTATCTAGACAATTGGCTCCCTACCGCTCCTACCAGGAATCTCCTAGTCTGTAGCCTTTCATACACTCAAGGTCTCGCTCTCCACTTGGGGATTACAATCAACAAGGAAAAATCTCAAATGTCCCCAACAAAGACACTGGAATTTATTGGAGTAGTCTTCAACACAACATCCTGTCAAGCTTCTCTCCCCCCTCACAGGCTTTTGAAAATAAGACACCAAATCCAAGACCTTCTTCCTCAGACCTATGTACCAAAATGTCTTGTATTGCAACTCTTAGGCTCCATTGCGGCTGCCATTACGTTAGTACCACTGGCAAGGCTGCACATGAGAATCCTGCAGTGGCTCCTTTCCGCACAATGGTTGTTTCTAACTCACTCACTCGACCACATGATACATCTTACAAACCATTGCAAGGAAGAAATGCTATGGTGGATGAAGCCACAAACAAATCTTTGGTGTTGACCATTCTGTCTTCCCCAGCCCACGGCCACGGTGAACACGGACACTTCCCTGTTAGGGTGGGGGGTGGCATTTCCAGGGAAAGATGGTCCAAGGCACCTGGTCCCCCATGGAGGCGAATTTGCACATAAATGTTCTGGAACTGAGGGCAGTTCTCTTAGCGTTGCAAGCATTCCATGAATCCCTACCCTCTGGGTTCATTGCAGTTCAGTCAGACAACATGTCAGTCATCTGGTATATCAACAAGCAAGGAGGAACCAGGTCTTTACCTTGTATCGGGAAGCTATGAGGATTTGGCACTGGGCGATAGCTTCCAACCACTTTCATATAGCAACACACATTCCCGGGAGTTCCAGCCTTATTGCAGACAATCTGAGCAGGAACATCCTGATGCCTCATGAGTGGTCCCTCAACCCTGTAACAGAGGATCGGATCTTCCAATGCTGGGGCAAGCCTTGCTGCGATCTGTTTGCTTCCCCCTAAACTACAAATGCAGAAGCTACTTTGTCCTGATCCCCACTCAGGGGGTACCCCCGAGACGCTCTAACTCACGATTGGCCCCCGGGTTTTCTGTATGCCTTTCCTCTGTTTCCCCTCATTCCAAAATTTCTCCAGAAAGCTCAGAGGTTGAGAAGCAAAGTGATCCTCATTGCCCCCTACTGGCCCCATCAAGTCTGGTTCCCATTTGTATGGCCTCATCTGATTCACAGCCCGTGGATCCTGGATCATTCCCAAGACCTGTTATCTCATCCTCAGGGACTGATTTATCTGAACCTCCACAGTCTCAAGCGCATAGCTTGGTTCCTCCACTTCCAATGATTGCCAGGCTGCCTGACATCCCATCTCCTGTTCGTGAAATTCTTCTGGCTTCATACAAATCTTCCACCAGGAAAGTTTATTTTAATAAATGGACTAGGTTCTCTATTTGGGCCAAAGATCAGAACATAGACCCTTTCTCTATGCCTTATTCAAAAGATCCTACAACACCTGACTACTCTTTACATGCAGGAGCCTCAGCATCGACGATCAGTGTACATTTAGCAGCTATCGCCAATTTTCATAATGGACTTGATAATTCTTTGATTATGTCATAGCGCCTATGCAAGACATTTTTAAAAGGAGTATTACATGTTAAACCTCCAGTCAAGCCTCCCTTAGGACCCTGGGACTTGACTTTGGTACTTCAATCACTCACAGGTCCTCCTTTTGAGCCCTTTGATTCATGTGATTTAATATTTTTGTCATGGAAATCCTTACTTCTAGTAGCACTTACCTCAGCGAGAAGAGTATCTGAGCTGCAGGCCTTGAGTGTCAAGAGACCTTACTTGATGTTCCACATAGTTAGGGTGTCCCTTCGTACTGACCCTTCTTTCTTGCCCAAGGTCATTTCTGGATTTTCCATTAACATGCCGGTTTTCTTACCTCAGAATTCTGATAGAGGGGAGTACCTTTTGCAAACCCATGATGTTCATCAGCAGCTTCGTTGTTATTTGGATAGGACTAAATCTTTCAGGAAAACAGATAAATTGTTTATGGCCTTTGCAGAACCCAGATTGGGTAAAACTGTTTCCAAAGTGACTTTATCCTCCTGGCTTAGAAACGTCATTACCTTTATCTACCAACAGAATAAGCTATACTTACCTTCCAGAATAAAGGCTCATTCTGCCAGATCTATGGCTACTTCTGTAATATTTCATTCCAGAGCCTCTATGGATGATATCTGTGCAGCAGCCAATTGGGCAAGACCTCATACCTTTATCTCTCATTACAAATTGGATTTGGCCTCCAGGGGACGAGCATCTTTTGGTTCTATGGTGCTCAGAAATATCCTTCCTTAGGGCCACCCAGGACTCAAGTAACTGGGGACTCAGTCCTAATAGTAATTAATTAATTAAAGATTTACAACATCAGATAAAGAAGTTACGTCTTACCATAACATTCCATCTGTGTTGTAGATGTTTGTTCATTCATTACTTCCCACCCTCTTTCCCCCTGCCTGGACTCCTGGTGGACTTTAGGAACTCCTGGTTAGGGTATTTGCTCAGACAGAGCCTTCTACTATTTTTTCTTTTACTACGTCTATTATATAGGGGTGGGCAAACTCGATCTGGAGTAACTAGGAGAGGGGTATTATGGGTAGGTCTTAGCTGAGAGTTTTTGGCTGGCACGAGCTTGGAAACAGCCGTATCGGTTCCAAGGACAGAACCAAAGTCCTAATAGTAATGAATGAACAAAGATCTGCAACACAGATGGAACGTTATGGTAAGACATAACTTCTTATTCTCAATTGTCCCTAATTTCAGAACATTCCTAATTTTGCCTCATATTTTTTTTTTCCTGTCCCTTCTAAAATGTCTGATTTTCTGGTAAATCAGTAGGGATTAGAGTCAGGCAGTAATGCCAGGCATTACAGTTTCATACTTCTTGTTGGTCAGAAAATACATGCTGATGGTGCAACTGTGGTTCTGTTACCTTTCTAAGTGAATTGGAATGATATTTAAAAACTATTCCTGATTTTGGGCCTCTGTACCCCCATTATTTTGGCTTTGTTCCTGATTCTTGAGCAAAGTGAAGAGGAATTTATTTAATAGACATGACAGTACATTGATATTTGCAGCTGTTTGAGGCTGTCTTCTAGGTTAGTCACTGGCTGTCTGGGGTGAACTGTAGGTGTATTGCCTGCATTTTTCTGCCCCTTTTGCACAATACTTTTACTGTTGTTACTAAATAACAAGTCTCTTCCTTAGCTGTGACTGATTCAGACAAGTACATTGCTCAGAAGCCTGCTACACTCTCCCATGAATCATTATGGCACATTTGCTTAATTGGTTGATCTGGCCCATTTGGGCTGTTGTTTAATACTGTATGCTGCTGTTTTACCTTAGAGTTGCATTAACTCCCAAAAAGCATACATTTCTCAAGGAATAACAATGCTGAGGCTCTGTTGTCTACCTGTTTGTGACATTGTAGTATGCTGTATCTACTTCCGTTAAAAAATATATCCAAATGCTTCCTTACTTGGTTCAGCTGAGCACCCATTTGTGACTGCAGCTATATACAGACTGGCATTACCATTCAGTTACCCTTGTGCTGGGTGTGCAGACCGGCCTTACCATTCAGTTACCCTTGTGCTGGGTATGCAGACTGGCATTACCATTTACCCTTGTGCTGGGTATACAGACTGGCATTACCATTCAGTTACCCTTGTGCTGGGTATACAGACTGGCATTACCATTCAGTTACCCTTGTGCTGGGTATGCAGACTGGCATTACCATTCAGTTACCCTTGTGCTGGGTATACAGACTGGCATTACAGTTCATTTACCCTTGGGCTGGGTATGCAAACTGGCATTACAGTTCAGTTACCCTTGGGCTGGGTATGCAGACTGGCATTACGATTCAGTTACCCTTGTGCTGGGTGTGCAGACTGGCATTATTGTTCAGTTACACTTGTGCTGGGTATGCAGACTGGCATTACCATTCAGTTACCCTTGTGCTTGGTATACAGACTGGCATTACCATTCAGTTACCCTTGTGCTGGGTATACAGACTGGCATTACCGTTCGGTTACCCTTAGGCCGGGTATTTTTCTCTCACCTAATAGGCTACCCAAAACCTAACATTTAAGTCCACGTGGGCCATGCTTACCTATGAAATCCTACATTCTAACATCCTAGCCAGAAAATTATTTAAAGTAGGTTCCATATTACAAGGGATTTTTGGTCTTGTATGATTACTGATAGTTTATTGTGAAGACGATTCAGATATAATTTATGCCACCACTACTAAATGTGCACTTGAGTTTCACAGAATTCAAAGATGCCAAAGGGATTATCCCACATTCCTTGAGTCTACCACACTTCAGTATTTGCTTTTTTTTTTCTAATTGCTTGTTTGGCTTTGAAATGTAGAATGTTTGCACTTAAAGCATAATTTTGCTTAAAAAGATTGGATAATAGACTCCACGATAGCTTAACTTGGACTGTGTAACACAAAGTGTGAATCACATTTCCTTTCTTTTTTTTAATTAATCTGATGCTTTATAAGATCATTTTATGTAAAACTTTTGTCTGTTCTTATAGTGACACCTTGGTAGTAGTTGGCTACCAACCCATGCCCAAACTTTTGGCATTTTATTATTGTTCGGATCATTTTTGATTTCCTTTATTTCTGTCTTATGCTAACTTGTGACCATCCTGGTGGGTAATTTTCCAGTTACATCATTGTTTAAGGAAGGAAAGGTGATGTCTATGTTTTCTGACTTTCAGTTTACCTCAGCTTCTTTGCTATTACCATCTTTTTACCAACAAATCTAATACTGATTTTTATGATCCGTTTGCTGTCCTGCTTGAATACATTGTGTTCAAGTCCTTTTGTTTGATCTTTTAATACCATAGGCTCTCAGTTATTTACTGATTAACCTTAGAGGTTAAAAAGAGAGTTTTGTGTCGAGTCAGTGGCTGAACTTTCTTTGGCAGCAGTTTCTTTTGTGAATGGTAGAGCACATATCCTGCACAAACTGTTGGTCATTTTTTTCTTTGAATTGGCTTTTCGTGTAATGCCAAAGGTTTGTTACAGTTTTGTTGAGCTGTGATGAAGGGTTGTCCTTCACATTATTTTTTTCTTCTTCTGTTTTTTTCTCATCCTAGTAAACTGGCTGGACTGAAACCTCAGCCTTTTTAATTCTGTATACCAACAAACACTTCTGGCAATTATCTTGTCCATGTCAGAGAATTTAACTTTTTGGGAGAGCTATTTTGTTCTGCAGTTTTATTTGAGTCATTGTAGAGGTAACTATCATTATTCCTAGCCTGTTATTTGACTTCTGTTACGTCATTCTTCACAAGCCTATTCATGGTTGGGCCAGCTCCATCTTTCTTTGCTAGACTCGTGGTGACATTGAAGTAGTCCTTACTTGTATTCTTTGTTTATCTTTTAATAGATAAACTGAACTGCAGCTCATCATTGCTAACTTGTTGAAGGTCAGGTTTGCATTGTGATGTTAAATACAGGTCACAACATTTTTCTGCATATACAGTAGTCATATTTTTGTTTGGCTTATTTAGTTTCATTTTATTACATTTTAAGGATTATTGTAATTTTTAGTACTTTATTCTAATCGTTATTGTGCAGTACTTAGGTTTAACGACTTTAATGAAATTTGATTTGGTATGATTTGACCTCTGTTCACATATGTGTAAACAAAGACAGTAACATGCTATGGAATAGACTTCCCATACATGTCAAGCAGAGCACCTCACTGGCCCTCTTCAAGAGAAATCTTTGTGAGTGGATGGAAAATAGAAAGTTCACCCCGGAGATCACTCCAATGGCTCTACTCAACAGAGGCACTAGGGACTAAGGTCAGGTGGCACGATACCAGGGTAACCCTATGGGCTAGCTTGTAAAGGGTCCAGGGCAAAGGATTTTAATGATTTTTTTTTTTTTCAACAAATTTTTTATTAAATATATAAATAACAAGACAGTTAGAAGTTTTATACATGAACAGTAGGTATAAATAAACATATTTCGACTCATAGATGAGAAAACAATCCTTCAGGAGATTTAACATATTATTAAGTAATAAAGCAATACGCACTATGTACACTATATACAAGTTAGGCAACCTGAAAAAAAAATAAAATAAATAAATAAATAAATAAATTTTTAACATTAACTATTTATTATATTTAAGACTTTTTTTAACACTAACTTTTTTAATGCTTTTTTTTTTGGACTTCTAACTAAGTGCCTTTGAGCATCAATATATGAAAAAGCCATTTTCTGGAAAGTAACCCAATTTAGTTTGGTTCGATCCAGCCAATTTTGTATTATGTAAAGTTTTAGTAATGAGCAAATAAAAATGATAACATGAATATCTAATTTTGAAAGATGAATTAATGGAATATGAAGAATAGCAAGTTCCCAGGACAATGTAGACTTTTGGTACCCCATTTTCTGCAATCTGACTTTCAAAGAGGTCCATAATCTGTGAGAAAAATGACAATACCATAAGATATGTAGAAGGTCTGCTTGGGGGTGAGAACAACATGAACATGATGGGGATTTACTTGGGTTAAATTTATTTAATTTGTATGGGGTATAGTAGGCGTCATTATTAATCATTAATTGTGTATATGATAAATTTTTAAAAGGGATAAATTCCTTTGTATATCTAATGGCCAAAAGTTTCTGAGACTCTGACAATTGGGAGTTATAACTTAACCAAACATTTGATAAAAGACAATTATGGTCCATTATTAAGCTATTGATTAACTTATAAGAGTTTGAGAGCATTTTATCTGATGAGGAAAGTATTTTGATAATCGTATCGAGGTTTTTCATTTGTAGTTCTATGTGGTCTAAACATAAAAACTTGTTTTTAATTATTACTCTTAGTTGACTAAGGATTGGTGAATAGTTCCAATTTACTTTCAAAATTTTATGCCAATCGGGTAAAGATAAGTCAAGATATTTCAAAACATCTCTAACTTTTAAATTTTTTATTAAAAGATATTTTGTTAAGTTAAAGGGTTTGTTGTCTATCATTATATTTGGGTTTAGATGAATTGGTTGAATAAGGTGAGAAATCTTTTCTAGATTACATAGTTTGAGTAAGGTTTGGAAGGCTCTAATCTTTTGTTTAATTACAGTAGACATATTTTTAATAAATAAACTATCCAAAGAGATAAAAGGAATAGCTTCTGTATTTATATTTTTTGAAATGATGTAATTGTACCATAATTTTATCCATAAAGAATGATTTGTATAAGAAATATTCTTGAAATTAGATATGGTGAGAAGTTTATTAGATGAGACAATCAAATGATAGAGATCTAGATTAGGAAGGCCTAAACCACCCTTGTCCTTCAAAATTGACAATCTGGAATAGGAAATTCTAACAGATTTAGGGAACCATAAAAATTTTGCCAAAGCTTTATTTACAGACTCAAAAAAAGATTTTGGAATTATCTGATCAGATGATGTGAACTGGTAAAGGAATTTAGGCAGAATGTTCATTTTAATTATGGCCTTTGATAAAAGTGAAAGGTTTAGATGTTTCCATCTGTCCATATCAGATAATATTGAGTTCCATACTTAATTGATGTTATTTTGAAAAGAAGATTTATTATTGTGTTCTAAATTGATACCTAAATATTTTATACTATAAGTAAACTGAAAATGATGATCTGAAAACAAAAATGATTTATGTGCTAAGTGATTTAAGGGAAAGATATGAGTTTTAGAAGAATTTAAAAGATAATTCAAAACCGAAGAGAAGTAATCAATGGAGTTTGTTATTTTTCTATAATCAGATAATGGAGTTTGGAAGTAAATAACTAGATCATCAGCGAAAGCTGAAAAAAGAATTTTGGTATTAAGAATTCTGGGGACATTATGAAAAGTATTTTGAATAATATACAACAACAAAGGTTCTAAATAAATGTTAAAAAGAAAGGGAGACAATGGACAACCCTGTCTTGTTCCTCTGGTAATCTTTATAGGAGAAGAAAATTGACCATTAATGTAAAGTCTAGTAAACATAGCTTTGTATAAAACTTTTAAAAAATTTATAAAGAATAAAGGAATATTGAAACATGACATAGTTTGAAAGAGAAAGTTCCAACAGACTCTGTCAAAGGCATTTGATGCATCAATGATCAGAGCATATATAGGGTTTGAATTTTTTAATGAGATGAATGATAGACTCTAAGGACAGAGTATTATCCCAAGCATGTCTGTGGGACATAAAACCTGATTGATCTAGGGAAATAATTGAGGGTAAAATCCGTTTCAATCTGTTAGCCAAAATAGATGATAAAATCTTAATATCTACGTTTATTAAAGAAATGGGTCTATAATTTATTGGGTCAGATTTTTCTTTATTATTTTTTAGAATTAGGATGGTTTTAGATGTATTCCAATGAATATCTGAGATATCGTTAACTCTTATATGATTATATACTTTGAGAAGAAAGGGAAGAATTACCAATTTGAAAGTTTTGAAAAATTCTGGAGTAAAACCATCTGGACCAGGAGATTTTCCCAATTTAAGATTATCCATTGAATCCGAGATTTCTTGTAACGATATAGGAGCAGAAAGTAATTTTTGTTGACTATCATTTAATTTAGGGAAATGTAGAGAATTTAAAAAGATTTTTAAGTGATAATCATTAACTGAATTAGAAGAACCTGAATATAAATCAGTATAGAGAGAAGTGAATAGCTGAATTATCTCTTCATCCGTGTTATATAATTTATTTTTATAAGATAAAGATGAGATTTTCGGTCTTTCAAAATTAACTTTAATAATTCTCACTAATAATTTAGAAGGAACCTGGGCCCATTCTGAATATGAGTCAAGTAATTTTTGTTCAGCTAAAGAGAGATTATTTTGGTGAAGCAAAATTAAATCTTTCTGACAGTCGAGAATTTGTTTTTCTGTAGTAGGGTCATGATTCAGTCTAAGATGATTTTCCAAGGAAAAAATTCTAGATTTTAAGAACTCCTCTTTCTTAAAGTATTGCTTTTTGAAAAAAGCTGCTTTACTAATAAATAATCCTCTTAATCTCACTTTACATGCAGCCCATTGTATGTCATAAGGAATGTCTGATGACCCCAGGTTATTTTCCATTTCCTGTAATATTTCTGAACATTGTTTGCAAATATCTTCATTTAGCAGTAAATTATTATTTAAAGACCACTTATTAAAGTCAATTTTATTTTTAATATTAGAGTTTATGTTTAATTTTAGTGAGATTCTTGAATGGTCCGAAAAGAATCTAGGTTCAATGTTAAAATCCAAAATATATTTTGAGATATAATCAGAAATTAGAAAGAAATCCAATCTGGACCACGAACGGTAACACTTGGAGTAATAAGTATAGATATCATTCTTATTTAAGACTTTAACATTGTGAAGTGGATCAATTAAATTATATTCCGTCATCAAATCATTAAGGGCCATAGTAGATTGATAATTATAAGTAACAGTGGAACGGATCGATCAATTACTGGATTTATTACTGCTTCCAGTCACCACCCACTATTATATGGTGGTCTTTATAGGATGTGAGAATATTATAAATTTTAAAATGAACAAATGTTGTGAATTACATGGGCCATATAAGTTTAAGACTAAAAGAGGTTTGTCCAGACCAACAATAGAAGTGGTAAATAAGCACCATCTCCCCTCATTATCAAATTTCTCATCAATAATGTTCCCATGAATTTTTGTTTAATGATTATAGCTACTCCTCTGGAATTAGATGAGTCACCTGAAGCTACTATCTTTTTGATCCATTTTTTATTTCTCTCTTTATTCCAATCAAGAAGCGGAATATGGGTCTCTTGAATAAAACAAATATTTGCCTGTGACTTAAAAATCAAATGAAATAATAATGTCTTTTGGCTTTGCCTTGAATACCTCTAACATTCCAAGAATCCAATATTATATCAACTGGCATATTCAAGGCATACAATCATTATTGATGCTATAAAGGTGAACTCAAAGTAAAAATCCAATAATACTTTAAAATGAAAAAAAAAGAAAAAGCAGCATTTGAATATGCAATCGGTCAACAAATATCATTTGCTGAAAAATAAAGAAAAAATTTTTCAAGAGCAATAAAATGTATATTAATATCCTTTATCCTAACCCTAGTGCCTACCCACCAATCACCCTGTGATAAAGGAAGATCAGAAGTGAATAAGATAGAAGTTGTAATTATAAATAATAATAACATCGGATTAATATAAAAATTGCTCAAAGGAAGCCTAACACAAATTAAAACCAGAGTAATACTACTAAAACTATATACAAGACTAACTAAATTCAAGATGTCCAACATACTCAATCCCTACTTGAAATACTAAGCTAAAAGCTCCTATTATTAAGTAAAAATTATAGTGATTAAATGCATTTCCTCAAGTATTTCAAAGAAGAAAAAAATAGAATAAATTTTGATTAACTAAAACAATACGGCATAACAAGTATTACAATTAAAACAGAACATATGTTAGGTAATGTAAATAAATATAAAGAAACCCATCTAATAACACTATCATATATGTAAACAAAACAGTGAGAAATCTAGGGATAGTTGTATCATATATAAGGTGATGTTTTAGATATACATATATATAAAAAGCCATAAACATTGCTAAACAGATAAAATCATGCACTATCCAATAAACACTCTTTAATGCTTAGTAACTTTTTCCCAGTAGTCAAATAGACAATAAGTGTGATAAAAAACTCAAATAACTATAGAATGAGCATTTAACTGTAGTTCAAATAAAGCATAAACTGTCCTCCAAGCGACCATACTCTAAGAAACAATTCAATATAGATGTAAGCTAACTGTCTAAATAGCAGTAATATAGCATCTGCTCACAATGATATATTATAAATTGAATAGGTTTTGGCGCCATCTAATGTTCAAAGATAAATACAAATAAGAACTATTGGATAGTACCTTAAACTACAGTATGTACACTAGATTAAATGAATATTAATGTACTTTCATATGAATTTAAATAAATTTTAGAATACTTATACTAATGGCTCTGTTAAATTATATAGTTAAACTGTCCTTCTAAAATATAAAAGCAATACAGCAAACAGGATGTAAAAACAGTGTTCATAAATATACTCATTATAACATCTAAATAGAACAAAACAAGTAGGCTAAACTCAAAAATCAAGGAGTTTAAATATAGACAGGTAAGTTTAGCTAATAACATTTAAAGATATCCATTCCAAGCATTACATTTGTGTAAAGGCTTTCTATAACAAAACCACCAACTGCAGTTCCCTAATCAAGCTTCTGAAAAAAATGCATGAATTTCTCAAATGAACAGGTGTACAGTGTAATACTTGTCTATTTAAACATTTTGGCATCTTTCAAGATAACATAAAAACAACATTTTGTAGGAAAATATATGTTCTCTTCTTTACCCATTTTCTGGAATTGTAATAAATGAAACTAACCTGTTCATTTGTTTCAAGAACAATTTCCATCCTAATGCATGAAGGTAACTGCTCGCTTTGGAGCGAGAGAGACATGTATAGGATCGCTGAATGTAACGTGTGAGAAAGACATATTTAAACTTAAAAACATCCTTCTTGTGAAGAGGAACACTGTAAATGATAGAAAGTCCTAATAAAACATTCCTGATGCTGAATACATGCTGAAAACAAGCGCAATTGTGTATGCGAAGCTGTCGTGCTTTTGCAACAAATGATGACGTCACCATCCATCTCAGAGAGTCTGTAGTGGGTGCGCGATCATGTAGAACAGCAGCTGAAGCTATGAGCAGAAGATTTTTCCTTCAAGAGTCTCGAGAGGCGCGGTTTCTCCCTCCATAAATCTTATAACTGACACAGGGGACTGTAATTTAAAAGCTTTTAAAAAAAAAACTAGTATACTGCCTTCACACAAAGCAAGGAAATGAAAGAAACATAACTATTTGACTGTTTTTAGCACTTATAGTAAATCTATAAATCTGGAAAGCCTGTCATAGCACAATATTATTTAAAACTTATCAGAATTAAAACAAAATAAATTCAAAACAAGTTATTGAAGTGAAATAGGATTAGGTCATAACAGACATGTACATCCTATATTATAAATATTGTCTGAAAAATAACACTTTTGTATTCCATTGACAGTAACATATTATGATACAGTGTCAGGAAGCTTTTTAAATGTTTTAAGAAAAATGTCTTTAGCATCTTTGGGGTCTGAGCACACAAACCTTTTGTCATTAACTGTAAAAGACAAAGTATTTGGATAGGACATACGAAATCTTATCCCTCTTTTTATCAAGTCAGCACAATAGGGGACAAGTTTTTGTCTATTTAGTTTAATTTGAGAAGGAAGATCTTGGGAAAAAGATAGTTTGTGAGACTTCCATATGAACTGTTTTTTTAGTTTTAGCTGTTTCCAGGATCTGGAAAGTATCCTGAAAGTTTAATAACTTAGTATAAATAATCCTTGGTGTGGAAGAATCTTGCTTTGCACGTAATGCTCTATGTGCTCTCTCTACAATTATAGACTTTGAAGATGTTTCACAGTTTAACAATGTTTCAAAGATATTCTTAGTCACAGATAGCAAGTTTTTATTGTCATAAGATTCAGGCAAACCACGAATAATGATGTTATTTCTTGACTCCTGGCCTCCAAATCCAACAGTTTAGCTTGTATATCAGAAATAATCTTATCTTTAGACTTAAGGTCACTTTCCAATGAATCTGTTTTTAACTCTAAAGCTGAATTTCTGTTTTCAATCATATCCATTCTATCATTTATTTGCTTTAAAGTTTTACTAAAGTCAGCAAATTGTTCTGAAAAGTTTTGGATAGCACTTTGGATAGGCTTTAATGCTACTTTAGTTCGTCTAAAAGGAAATTTGAATCATTTAAGTCTTTATTACTTACTTTGGAAGTTTCAGTAGGTTGTTTAGATGTCCTTAGTCTTTTGAACTGGAATCTTTTTCAGGAGAGAGCATTGAAGAAAATTTGGCCTTTGTAGGCTGAGTCTCCATGGAGTCGGATTTTGTAGCCATGCCCAGAGATGAACTGCAATTGACAGGATTTCAGGAACCAGGAATAGACTGGAGCAGCAGGTGTCCCAGCAGCAGAGAGAACAAAATTGTTCTGAGGTAAAATAAATCCCAGGATAAGAAGTCCAGAGTAAAAAATAATCCAAATTCGTAGTAAAAGATTTATAAAATCTTTTAGTAAAAAAAACTGAGGAAAAAGATTGGTATAAAGTTGTAAAAAAAACAAATGTTAAATAGCTGTGAGGAGCTCAAGGAGTAGGGACTAAACTAGTCGGCAGCCATCTTGATCATCGATTTTAATGATATTTTGTGCAATGAGAAATGTACCATTCATTAAGTAACAACTGCAGTTTCCCCAATTCTTACTCTCTAGATTTACAAGCCCTGGAATGATTTTACATTTATCAGATTTGTTGTGAGATTGGAGCTGTGCAAGACAGTTTTTAGCCTTAAAGGCTGTTTCTTTTTTCCTTACAGTTATGTAATTATGTTTTTTTATATATATATTTATACATTATTTATATACTTTGATATAAGTCATGGATCCCTATGCAAAGTTGTTGGGGGCAGCTTCTGACCCTGCAAATAACACTTTCCTAGTAATATCACCTGGAGCTTCAGTGATTTTGTTTTTCATCAGGCTTAACTCGGGCAGTTTACTGTCAGGGAAGAGGTTATGCTATAGGTTTATGTAGTTGTCTCCCTTTTGACTGCTAGTAGTTTTTTTTAGTATAACCTTTTATTGATGCTTTCACTGGAATCATCATTCTAGTCCCTCAGGAAATGCATTATCTTAAAGTCCACTAGCTTCATATCCCAGCTGTGGCTGATAATACCTAGCTTCATATCCCAGGTGTAGCTGATAACATAAGGGCCATGTCTTGCATTCCATAAGTTGTCAGTCCACCTCCTCCACTTTACATGCTTATACATATTTTTTATGTATGCTGTCATTCTCTTTCCAAGATATTATCTAATGCTATATAATGCTAATGTAGTATGAATGAAACCATAGTCTTTAGCAAACTGCTGAAATTCAGTTGTCCTAAATTGCATAAAGTCATCAGTAAACAATTCTACTGATATTCCACATCTGGTAATTATTGTCTTAAATCTTGCAATAATTTGTTAGCTAGCTGTGGTTGGTACCAGAGATATCTCTGGCTTAAGAGTAATAGTCCAACACTACTGAGTAGCTTTTGCTATTTGGATATATCTCTTCCTCCTGCTTTCCTCACCCTCATTAACTGCATTATAGAAAGTGCACATTGGTGATGGTAGCTGCGACCATCAGTAGCATCTTCAGAGTCCCATTGTTGTAGCAATTGTATTCACTCTGTCACATGCACGTTTTATCATCAGATCCCCCAACCCAAGGGGAGAGTGTGAGCGCTCCCTAAAACATGGCACACAGTTTTAGTCCTTTCATGTATATTCTCTTTTGATTGACCAAGGGTTTTTTTTTTACAAATGCTAGACAAGCAGTTATTTACAAAATAGCTGCATTGAGGTAGATACTACTTTTTCTACAAATGAGCAGTCTGGACAGAGTCAGGTGCACTCACAAATGAATAGTAAGTAGACTGGCACATATTTCAGATTTGTGGCCGTCACCATTGTCTCAGTTTATGGGCTGTGATTAACCTAATACCGCATGAACCCTAACTCAGACACTAGGGATTAATTTTAAGGAACTCAGTACTAACCTCGAGGTTCACCTGAAACCACTCGTTTACATCTCTGGTTATGTCTAACTGTGGTACTGTCTCTGGTTTGCACCATTTGTACAGGAGCTCACCATTTTTATTTTTGTATTGCAACACCAGTGGTTTCTGACTTTCTTTCTTCTCTAGCTTAAGGCTTACTATTTGGCCTGGTTGAAAAATAGGTATTGGTTAAGTGGCATATCATGTGTTGTAAGATTTCTTCTAAGAGGCTTTGGTTTTCTTATCATTCTGTATGATGGACTGATGTGGGATGGACACTAGTTCAAGTTTGGATTCCAGCCTTGGCATATAAGTCGTTATTTGTCTTTGAAGCATTACTGTGAAGGACCTACTCTTGTAGCACAGTGTGGAGTAGTATGATAAGGCAAGACAGCTGTGTGAAGCTCTGTCTGTAGACAGTTTTAGCAATTTGGACTGCACTCTCTGTGTCTCTGTTGGGGTGTGGATAGTAAGAATCTAATGTAGTATGAATGAAGCCATAGTCTTTAGCAAATTGCTGAAATTAAATTGTCCTAAATTGCATAACGTTATCAGTAAACAGTTCTATTGATATTCTGTACCTTGTAATCATTGTCTTAAATCTTGCAGTAATTTGTTAGCTAGTTGGGGTTGCTACGAGAGATATCTCTGGCTTAAGAGTAATAGTCCATCACTACTAAGTAGCTTTTGCTTTCAAACTCACACATTAGCAGCTCTTTTTCCAAGAGCCTTGTGGTAAAAGAGGTGGTAGTAATGAGTCTCTCCTTTGAGATGGTTTGTGTATGATACAAATTCAAAATTTTGACACAAGCTTTACAGTGTCCATGTTGATGTTGTGCCACCACACAGACCTCTTAGCACTTTCTTGACACTTTGTAAGGCCTCAGTGCCTCTTGTGCCATCTGTTTTAACACTTTGGCACATTGTGAAGGGAGTACAACCAACTATTCTGTCTTGGGACAGTAGCAAACCATCATGTTCAGACAGCCGTGCTCTTATGTTGTAAGATTTGTACAATAGATGCTTGGTCTGTCTCCAACACTTAGGCCATCCATCTCTGACATAGATGATAACAGCCATTTTAGTAGCTTGTTTCATCTTTCATAGTTTTTGGTTAGTCATTGACTGAGCTGCCTTAATGCTCTGCTTATAAGTAGCAACATATTGTTAGTCAGTTGAACTGTTAGATTTTATGTAATAGGTTTTTAGGTAACTAAAAAACTATTCTGAGAAAGCGAAGTGTTAACATGACTTTAAATAATGGGTTTTAGCTAATTAAAATGTAGTGTCAATGTACTGATTTTCTGGCTATTGGTGTCCCTGTAGTGTTGTTTTGGGGATTTGGTGCTTTTATTGATGTGACTTTCTGTGTTTAAGTGGAGGCAAATGGACTGTTTTTTTTTTTTTTAATCTGTTAAAATCTTCATTTAGAAAGATAAAGATGCTAGTATTTAGTGATGACTTCCTTCAGTGTGTTTTTTAATTTAATTCCAGTATTTTTCATTTTGTACAGTGTTTGAATTTTTTTGTATTAGCAGTATTTAGGACTACTTGTTTAAGAAGAGAAAGAGGGATCCAGTGTTGCAGAAGTATAGAAGATAATCTGAATGCGTAATATATCTCTATTCTCAGCATCCAACAGAACATACTCTCTCTTTCCAGGTGATAATATTCCATCTTTTCTAACTCCTTTTTTGTGAATTGCACAGTTGCTGACTGACAGTTCTTCCATTCTCCATGAGTTATATCTCAGATGTGCAATGTTTTGATAGGCAATTGTTTTCATGATGGGACTTTGCCATGCAGTGACCTCAGAGTTAGTTATTTAATAAAGTCAGGGTATAGCTCCCTGCCCTAGAGAATTGTATAATGAGGCTTTTCCCTACAAAAGATATTTTTATTTAAATTGTCAGGTCCTCACTGAATGCCTTTCTGAAGATGCATATTTTGATGGGTGACATAAGGAAATGTGAATGATTTCTTTCATTTTAGCATTTTTGGCAGTCAGTAAATCTATATATCTTTGCTGAACAGTCTCCATTATAAAGATTTGCAGTGAAGATGGTTGCAGGGAGCCTGCAGAATGAGGTAGTACCTACCGGAGTAACCAAGTAGAATATGAGTACCTACATATGCTGCTGTGGAACAATATTGTGAAATGTATCCTGTAGCCTGGACAAGAAACAGCTTAGGAGAAAATTTGTTGTAGCACTGTAGACGTGTCACATGGAGACCAGAAATGTGAAACAAAAATAACAGCAATGTGTATAGTGTAACATATTTTATAGGAAAATATGTAATTTTTTTCATCTTCTTCTGCTTCTTCTTTCGGCTTTTCCCAGTTAGGAGTCGCCACAGTGGAACTCCGGTCCACTAATGATTGGCAGTAGATTTTTTACGGTGCCAAGGTGCCAGCCCGTTGCCCAACCTTCAATGAAGGCACACCCATTTACGCATGTCTTTCGAATGCCACTCGACCGCGGGGAGGACATGCAGACTCCACACAGTAGGCGCTCCTGCTGAGAATCGAATGGGAGAACCTCTTGCTGTGAGGCGACAATGCTACTGCTGCACTGCCGCGGCTGTCCAATTTTTTTTTCATCTAAACAGATTATTTTCTTTTCTTAGATAAGGTTTGGAAGTATATATGACAAATATCAGGAAAGAGAATCACTTTTACAAGTATCCAACACTTTCAGCCCTTATACTAAGCAATTTATATTTCCTAATTACTGTGCTTTAACACTTACATGTTTGTGTTAACTAGTGTCTCGATATGACTGGTATTAAGTTAAACAGGAGTGACCAAAAATCCAAGCTGCCAGATCAGGTTCATTGACATGCACATTTCTAACTTTGTGAGTGCCTTGGACTTCATACTATATTAAATCGGATTGAGGGGGTAATGTATGTTATGACCACGGAGGTATAGCCGTGTAAGATGTGTGCACATCACCTTGATATGCTTGCTGACCTTAAGTTTCTGCATCACTTTTTCTATTTCATTGTCAGATTGTAGGTTGTCTGTCACTTGTGAAATCTTCACTAGTCCTCCAACTCTAATAAACAAGTACTCACCCCTTTCATCCTTCTTGCAAGTAGCTGCACAGACGTTTTATGCATGATTGCAACACTGACACATTTGCATACTCTCCATAGCTTCACTGATACTCACCTATGCTAAAACAGATGTTCAGGGATAGTACTGAGTTTGGAAAGGCTGTAGTAAGTTGTTTCTACTTCACCAGTAAAAAAAAGCTTGTTGCAGATTCATTCTGTGTATATGGTGTATGGAATTAGCCTCTAATAACAGAAGATTGGCCTTTTTTTCCTGATGCCAATAACCACTGGGCAAAGCGCCAACACAATTTAGAAATTCATTACTTTGACGTGCCCTGCATGTTACAGAGAGAAGACCAGCTCCAGGAGCACTGTCTAAGCTCATATTGCCTCATAAATGGAATTTTAAGGAGAACTGGGCTCCTTGCACATACAAAACTTCAGGGGAAAAAAAAGAAAAATGACACAGTAAACTGCAGAGTTTTTCTTTATCTTCCACTGCTGTTTTCACTTCATGCCCCAATCACCCTTTTGTTTTGGTTAGTTGCTATAGCTCTATATGATGATGTATTAAGTGTTGTTTTCAAATTTTAACATGTAGTGTGACTGTAAAGGAACAGACTACAGTGAATTGAAGATTTTCACTGTGATTGCTTTCTTTATGTTAGTTCTTTTTTTCGTACCATTTTAACAAACCTGCAGTGCTTTAATTTGCATACCAAGTGATAAAAACTTTATTTTCCATTATTTAACCTTTCTTCACCAAATCTGCTTATAGATTTATAGAGCTGTTACACTGACATACATCTGGTCCATCCCACACCACAACCAACCTTTTATATTATTTCATTTTTAAAGATTCACTAAAGAGTAACCCACTTTAGAAACTAATGTATATGTTGTACATTACACTCTGCTTGATTGTATATTGCACTATACTTGTTCACTAGAATCTGTGTAATTAGTGTGAACTACTCTGTTATTGCTTACATTTCTATATTTTGTATTTCGCCCAGGCTGAGCCTGAAATTGGTCAATATTGATCAGTACACTACCCCAGTAAATAAATATAAATAAAATAAATACAAATATGTAAAAGCTAGCCATAACAGTGAAAGACCACAGACAGGAAGGCTTACAAGGGCTGTAATCAAAATGCTGCAGGCCATCTCCCATATTGTAGAAGCATGATGACTTCTGACTGTATCTTGGCTTGGCTTCTGGCGAATGCATGAATCTAATTCTGTCGGGGCAGCCTTGTGCCTGTAATGGGGAGGAGAAGAGACACATAAGGGATTGTTTGATGTCCTATATTAAGAGTACATGCTTCTTAGCTTTTGAATGCAAGACTATAAAAGGGCATGTTAATAATGATAGTAACAATTATAATAAATCCCTCAGATTTGTACAGCATTACAAATGAGCCTCAGTTCCCCTTTAGTAATTGTCCTTCTCCTGTCTTCATCTCACTCACTGCCTGGGAGGAGGGAGGCAAGCAGCCCTGGCAATGAGAAGGGCTGAGATTGGTGAAAGTGAAGAGGAAGAGGTAACAGATGTGTTGCTTGGGACAGGAGGTGAAAGATGAGAGGTAACAGATGTGTTGCTTGGGACAGGAGGTGAAAGATGAGAGGTAACAGATGTGTTGTTTGGGACAGGAGATGAAAGAGGAGAGGTAACAGATGTGTTGCATGGGACAGGAGGTGAAAGGGTGGAGAGCCAGTGTAGGAACAGACGAACACATTTTTGTGACAGGAAACATGGACACAGAAGATTAACAAGTTAGGTAGGTAAGAAAAGAGAACCTGAAGTTTAGTAAAACACTGTCTGAGCTTAGATGGAGTAAAACGTGGCAAGAGGTGAACAGAGTGATCATCAAGGAGTAAGGGCGCCAATGACCTTTTAGAGGAGACCAGCAAGGGGACAGGTAGCAGAGTGATGCCTGGGGGAGGGGTGGAAGTAGCATTCTCAAAGTGTTAACTGTACCAACAACCAACACGTTGATAGAACAGAGGATTAGGGAGCATAATACCTGACTTTAACACTGGACAAGGAAGAAAGGCTTGTGACTGGTAACAGTATGGTGGCGTTCTGGTTGTATGTAAGGCATGGACTCAGCCTTAGCCCAGAAGTGATAACAGTGACCAGTGCTACCTGAAAACTTAGAAGTAAGGGAGGGAAGGAAGGTTGGAAAGGTACATCCCAACAATGGTACACCTAAATTAAGGTGGAAGGTGAAAGGAGAGTGACCGAAGCAGAAGAAAGGATACATTCATGCAGTAGACAGAATGTGACAAGAAATGTAGAGCATGACAGGGGAGACAACAAGAATGACTCAGCTCATGGCTAGGTGGTTCTATACTGCAGTGAAAAGAGTCTAGGTAGGAAGACGGGGAGCTGCAAGCAGTCCTGTAGGAGTGCAGGTTTGATAATCTTGATATCACAGAAACATGGACCAGTAGTAATGGGGTAGGGAGGTGGGACATGGAAGAGTCTAGTACAGATTATTCAAGACTGGATAGAGAAGGAATCTACATAAGAGTGGGCATTGGATTTGAGATCAGGGAGAGAAAGAACAAGCCTAGAATGGAGCAAGTGAGGCCAGGGTTTGAACCTAGACTAGATTAAGTATTCTGACAGTTAACAAACAGGAAACAGGAGAGAATTTATACAGTGTATCATTCCCAGAGGCATAAAGGTAGGAGTATAACAGGCCACAAGTGTGAATGAAGTAGATGGAGTAAGCGGAAGGATTTGACTCCGTCAGTAGCAGACTGCAAGATTCTGTGTTCCATGGTAGAGTGGAAATGAGAGTTGTTTAATGTTTTGGATCATAAGAGATTCAAGGAATTTGTACAGTACTGTACTAGAAAAGACAGAACTCTGCATATGGTTTTAACCAATGCAGATGTGCTCACTAATGCCTAGGTTCATGCTGAAAGTCCAGGAAATCTAACTGTGATCCTCAGGGCAGTAGACCAAAAGTGAGAAAATGGAAGTATGTATGGATATTCTGCTTATTCTGAGGTACAGTGACTTTAGAGTTAGTATACATAAGTGGCAAGAATTTTGAGGGACACAACCCCCAACATCAAGGGATACTACACGACAAAGTCTTCTGTTAAAACGCTTTGATAGTTCTACAGAGAGTTTTGACACCTGTTTTTTTTCCGTACCATTTGCCTTTGCTAAAACAGGTCGTGCACATAGAATACCGATCCTGAATGTGCATATCATATCACTGTCATCCTGCAGTTATCAAGCTGTCGTTTGTTTCACAGTACAGGGGGAATGGCAAGAATACAAAACCAAACAAGATAGTGTGGGAAATTTAAGAGAGTGGCTACCGAAAAATGTGAGGCTAGCAATTAGGGCAAATATATGTTCTAACAGGTGGAAAAGATATAGCAGGAAGGTTATAGGATCCACAGTACAAAGCAGCTAGCAGAAAGGCAACAGAGATGATAAGGGCAGCAAAGGGAAATATTAAAATGAAGTTAGCATAAGGGACAAGAATTGCAGCAACGACCTTTCTATCTACATAACACAAGAGAAGAAAGGAGGGGCAGAAGTGACCATTCTGAGAGAAGTCACAGAAATCTAATGCAAGGATTATTTTTTCTGTCTTCACAAGAGAAAGTCATGGAAGGATATCATGAAAGGAGGGAGGCAGGGTACAGTAGAGGGAAGAGTGGTCAGATAACAGGATAGGGAGGGAGGAGGTGGCTAGTGAACTGACTGCCTTTATGTAGGATAAAGAAGGATAAAGAATAAGGACCAGATGGGCTATCTCCAGGAGTTTTCAGAAATTTGTCAAGTGTGCTGATAGATCAATGGATAGTGCAAGTGTGCCTGAGGATTAGAAGACAGCAAGTGTGGTATCCTTATATATAGGGGAACAGGACAAATCCAGGGAATTGCGTGCCATTTAGCTTAACAGAAGTGGCACAGAGCATCATGGATGGTATGCTGAGTGTAAAGCTGGCAGTGTTTCTAGAGGAGTAGTATGCCCAAGACAGTGACCAAAATAAGCTCATGACCAGAGGAATCTGTTTATCAAACTTAATGCAGTGTTGTTAGTGACTACAAGTAAACCTGATTTGGGCAGGTTTCACTAGGCATGGTTGGCCTGGATTTCAGCAAGCCCTTTAAGTCGGTCCCACACTAAAGGCTAGTAGGAAAACTGGAGAGTTTGGGGGGCTGTTTTGAGAGGGATTAGGATTGGCATAATGGTTAAGTTGTTTACCTTGCAGACACAAGGTACAAGGTTTGATTCTCAAATGGGATAAAAGGCTGGGCTGAAAATGGCCTACAAGGGCAGTTGGCCAAGTAGTAATCTATGAACTTATTAGGAAACTAGTGGAGTAATGTGTTTCATGGGGGGGGGGGTGTCTTTGACCCAGTACTTTTCACTGTGTTTGTCTTAGACATATCGAGTGAACAGAGAATAAAATCTACCTATTCACCGATGGCGCAAACATAGGTGTAGTAGTGGAGGAGTGTGGAACAAGTGGGCAGAAAGGTGGTGGTGGAGGTTCAGAGGAAACAAATACAAAGTGATGCACTTAGGCCTCAACAGCCCTGGGGAGAAGTATCATCTGGTGGGACTGGAACTGTTGGCAGCAGGGCAGGAAAGGGATTTGGATGTGTTGAGCAAACCAGCAGTGGACCCCCAGAAGCAGAGGTAGCAGTAAATAGAATGCAGGGATGTATCCCCATACTGATATACTCCAGAAGTAAAGATGTAAGAATTTCAACCTGAATTGCCCTGGTCAGACTCCACCTTGAGTACTGCATGCATCTCTGCAGATCATGCAAGGAAGTTGACAACAGACTGCTGGAAGGACTTGCATAGAGATCCATACTTGGCCCCTGTATGTTCTCATTACTTTGAATGATCTGCTTTGGCACTTTTTCCACAAATCATCTGCATCCTTTGTACAGATGGTATAGTAATGACCTATACAGACATTCACACAAATTCCATTACGCGTGAATTACAACAGGAGATTATGCAGCTATGTAGCTGGGTAAGTACAAACAAATGAATAATTACTACTACTACTACACATGTAATGCTGTTTGAAACCACCAAATACATAAAATCTGCTCCCAGTATTGTCATCAATCATCTTAGAAGCATGTCCCTGTCATTTTCTACCAACCATAGATATCTAGGCATTACCTTAGACCAGTCATTATCATTCACTACGGATACAGAAATAAATGTCAGCAAAGTTCAGGCTCACTTAAGATTTCCTACAGAGCATCTAATCTACTTACACACAGCCACAAAAAAGGAAAATCCAAAAGAAACCATGAAGGCTACTGTCCAAAAGAAGTTTAATAAAAACTTAGTGCCTCGGCCTAAACAGTCTTCAAAGAGTAACACATACCACACAAAGCATTCCAATATATACAATATGTTGCACATTAAAAAGTCCCTCCCACAATCAATCAAGTCATCATTCAATTATGCTAAATTGCATACTTCCAGTTACATTCTTTGTTCAAGCCAAAAGGCTCAAGAGTACCACACTTCAAAATAAAAAGTGTTTATTTATTTAATAATTTATCTTTTATATTAATATGTTCACCTAAACGCACCTCTACCTCTTCTAAAACACAACCAGAAAGGTTGTTAGCATTGGAATTATGAAAATGTCAAAAGTGCATGCCCAATGGACTCTCTAATTTTTTATACTTAATGTCCCTCACATGCTCCAAAAATTGAACCTTAAAACTCATATATGTTTCCCCAATGCAGAATAAATTACAGATACATTTTAAGGCATATACCACACCTTCTGTACAGCAAGTAAATTTGCACCTGGGGTAAATCTTACCCCATTTATAAATGGAAAAAAATTAAATAAATATTTTACTTATACTTTTTAACTAAATATTTTACTTATACTTTGAAAAACGTTTTCGGAACGTCAACAACAACAAGAAGAGGAATAGTAACAGTTATGGGAAATGCGGTCGTGGTGACTGGGGTCAACAGAGAAACTTTGCCAAAGGCCCTAAAGGACCCAATAATGAATGTAAATGCTGGAACTGAGAGGTGTGTCTTTATTAGTGACTCTTTTGTACTGAATATTTCTAATTGTGATGTTTCTCCTCATGTCATGTCTGTGCTACGTTTGGTACTCAAATTTATTCCTACAGACCTAGGATACATGTGTTAAAAAGTGAAGCGTTTTTATTGAGTAGGAAATAGCATTTGATTGATTATTTTTTTAGGCAGAATAATAATGTGGTATTGGATAATATTGATGATCGTATTAATGAGAGTTTTGATGAATGTTTTTATTCATGTTCCTCTGTACTGGGTATTTCTGATGAATACAATGTTAATGCATATGGTACTTTAAATACAAGTACCATTTGTGTGAAAAGTTGTTTTATTCCTCCGTTCTTGAACAATTGTCTACAGAATTATATTTCTACGATCAATTTTGAAGTGGAGCAAATTTATAATATGTGTATAATAACAAGTCAGGCATTTGTTATAATGTAACGAAAGAGCAATGGTTAGAAGTTTGTGATTTTTGTAATAATAGGAATTTGGTAGTTAAGCCTTCTGACAAACGCAGTCAGATAGTAATTTTACACTATACTCAGTATTTGGATATTTGTTGTGCTCATCTTAATAATACAAGTTTATAAAAAATGTGATTTTTCCTGTT
Organism: Protopterus annectens; assembly: GCF_019279795.1. Classification (NCBI taxonomy): domain Eukaryota; kingdom Metazoa; phylum Chordata; order Ceratodontiformes; family Protopteridae; genus Protopterus; species Protopterus annectens. Next base: position 222,372,359 of record NC_056744.1, read on the forward strand.
ATTTAACAGCTGTTGATGAATAAGTCTTTTTAAAAGGGGACACTGCTTAGGTTACTTCTCTTTGGAAGACGTGATTAAAAAGTTTAGTGTGCAAAACAGCAGCATTGTGGTGTTCTAATGTCTCCATAAAACACATAAAGGCCTAGATAAACTTTGTGGGAGACCAGTTGTCTCCACTGAGAAATATTTTTAAAAAAACTTAGTAGCTTTTTACATGAATATCTGAAGGAATATGTTTTTGGCATCCCTTCATTTATTAAAGATAGTCAGGACTTTTTGGGTAAGATTAAAGGATTTCAATGGACTGACTCTAAGTTCTGGCCGTGTATGGATGTCAGAAGTCTTTATACCAACATACTGCATGAAATTGGTATACATGCCTTATTTTATTTCTTGGGTGATTCACCTAAATCACATTATATCATTGATTTGGTGGCTTTTTGTCTAAAAAATATTTTTTGTATTTAATGGTGATATTTTTTATCAATCTCAAGGGACAGTTATGGGGGCAGCTTTTGCTCCTATGTATGCCAACCTGGTAATGGCCAAGTTTGAAATGGATTACATCTATACACATGAATTTTATAGGTCCTATGTTATTTTGGATCTTAGATACATTCATGATTTAATTTTCTTATGTGAGGGTCAGATTGAAAATGCTGAAAAATTTGTGAATGAGCTGCAAAGTAATAATATGGGCCTTAGCTTTGACAGTATATAGTTGGGTTAACAGGTAAATTTTTTGGTTATTAAGCTGAATGGTGATGCCTTATAATGAATTTCTTAGAATTCATAGACTATGTAGCAATGACAGGATATTTTATAAAGAAATTGGGGAGGATGAGCATATATTCCTTCATAGGGGCTATAATGTGATGGATGTTCTGGAAGAAAAAAATAAGGTATTTAATTTAAGATGTTCAACTACTTTGGAAAAGAATGAGGTCAGTAGGAGCTTATCAAAGTTACACAGTAGACATTTTTACATGGCTGATAATGTTAGATTTTCTAACAAGAGGGACCGAAGGGAAGTTTATTTTGTTGCCACCTTTAATGTGCTTACTGATAAAATAGTGAAGTGTGTAAAACAGTTTTGGCCGAAGTTATTAAGAGACAAAGATTTGTGTAGTCTCTTGGCAAAAGATGTTAAGGTTTCTTATAAGAGGGCAAGAAATCTGGGTGATATGGTGGTGCATAATCATTTTACTCTCCCTAAGGTGAAGGTACATGGGGGTATTTTGATTAAAATTGGTACAGTCCGTTGCAATAAATGTTCAGCCTGTAAATATTTAGTTAATTTTTTTCCACTTATAAATATGGTAAGATTTACCCCTAGGTGAAAATTTACTTGCTGTACAGAAGGTGTGGTATATGCCTTAAAATGTACTTGTAATTTATTCTACACTGGGGAAACATACAGGAGTTTTAAGGTTCGATTTTTGGAGCATGTGAGGGACATTAAGAATAAAAAAATTAGAGTCTCCATTGGGCATGCATTTTTTTACATTTTCATTATTACAGCCCTAACAACATTTCTGGTTGTCTAAAATCACACTTTGAATTTATTGAGTTTGAAGCACTTTTCGTTTGCTTAGCAAGCAAACTTCTTCAGAAAGTTTTGAAGACGTTTGCTTGCTAAGCAAACGAAAAGCGCTTCAAACTCAATAAATTCAAAGTGTGATTTTAGACTTTAGCAGCTTGTCGTGACAGTGTTTTCTTCATTTTTAAAGTTTAGTGTGCCTAATTTGTTCAGTAACCTTTCTGGTTGTGTTTTAGAAAAGGTAGAGGTGCGTTTAGGTGAACATATTAATATAAAAGATAAATTATTAAAAAAAGAAACACTTTTTATTTTGAAGTTTTGTACTCTAGAGCCTTTTGGCTTGAACAAGGAATGTAACTGGAAGTATGTAATTTAGAATAATTAAATGATGACTTGAATGATTGAGGGAGGGACTTTTTAATCTGCAATATATTGTATATATTGCAATGCTTTGTGAGGTATATGTTACTGTTTGAAGGCTGTTTAGGCCGAGGTGCTAAGTATACAGTGAAATTATCACATTCCTGGACCTGGAGACCATACCCTTACTAAGATGCTCTGCAATGAAAAAGGAATTTATTACAGTAGTGGATGCTTACTGATCGGAGGACAGCTGATAGACTACCTAGGTTCTCAGGTCCTTAACTACTGAACCAATTTTCAAAGATGTGTTATCAATATGATCATTACAGGGGAAGTCATGCTTACCTAAGGGTACTATTACACATTTTTGGCATTTAGTTTTAGGTGACAACAGCTGTTGTTTGGTAAAGGCCTTCTTGGAGGATCTTAGTGTCTTTTGGAGAGTTTATGATGGCACTAAGTTTATAGTCATCTCTAAACTTGATCAGCCATAAACCTTTAACATTAGCTTTGACCTCTGAGAAATAAATACCAATGAGAAGTCGCCCAAGGACTGAATCCTGGAGTAAACTGCTTGCGATAGGTCTTTTGAAGTTGTTAGAGTCACCCAACCTAAAATCCTGGGTTCTGTTAGAGAGTCAGTTTGCTGTCCAACAAGTTACATAGGGATTTATGTTTAGCTGGATGAGTTTTTCAACTACACCTGAGTGTATGATGGTGTTGTATGCCTCTGTGGGGTCTAGATATGAGCTGTGTAACAATTTTCTCTCATCTATTGCTTCATTAACCTTCTTTAATATTCCATAATTATCTTTTCTGCAACCTTATAGAAGAAGCTGGTCAAAAGTTTTGATTTATAATTATACGAGTTTGTTGCTACCCTACATTTGTGCATAGGAATGACAATTGCTCTTCTCCATTCATCTGGCACAAACCCTGTTAGGAGGCTGTTATTGAATAGCTTTTGTTGAGGGGTTGACAGGTCTTGTTTCAGGCTGGCATCCTGGTATGTTGTCCAGCCTCACAAAAGCAGTATTCTTGGCCTTGGATAGTGCTTTGAGGGCTTGTTCATTGGAGACTGGAGGGGTGTAGATGCCAATATGTGATCTGGGAATGTGAGAGGAGAGGTAAATTTAGAGCTAAATATATGCGCTTTTAGATAGGGTATATCTTTGTAGAAGGAGACAGAGGTTTAGGCAAGAGTTTACATATACTACAGGGAAACCGGTATCCAACATAGACAGTGGGAAAGACAGAATTTTAGAAGTAAAGTTGGGAATCTTGTATATAGGAGAGGTAGTGGCATCCATAGGGCAGGAAACAGGAGAGCCAGCGTGAAGAAAGACAAAAGGGATTTGGGGATAGTAGACTCATTCACACCACAAAAAAGTCAGTCCCAGAAATATTCAGAGAGAAATACAGGCAGAGGCATCCAGATATGAAAAAAATTTCACAGTAAAAAAGTAAGATCACAAAGAGGGAATGTAGAACAGAAGATTAGTAAAGTAGAAGTTAAAAAATAGAAAATGAAGTTATGGAATACTGGCAAAGTGAAGGATTTAGTGTAGAAAGTCTAACACAGGTTATATCACAGCATGATGAAACAATGAGGCCCAAAGCAAGGAGAAACAGGAAGGACAGCACACATCTGAAGAAAAAATATGGACTTGGGAAAGAAAAAGAGATTTAATATGGTGCAGTATTTATGCAAAAGAGAAAGCAAAACTAATCGGTACAAAAAGGGCAGCACCAAAGATATTTGAAAAGAAATATAGTCAAAGGCATCCAGACATGGAAAATTTTGCAATGCAAAGAATAAGAAAACAAAGAGGAAAAGCAGAAAAGAAGATTAGTAATGGAAAAGTTAAAGAAATAGAAGCCAAGTTTATGGATTACGTGCGATGTGAAGGATTTAGTGTAAAAAATCTAACTCGGATAATATCACAGCAGGATAGAGCAATGGAGCCCCAAATTAAGGAGAAACCAGTGGAGCAGGAAACATCTGGTCAGTTGCCATATGAAGATACTTTGGAGCCTTTCATAGGAAACCATTCAGTTGAAGTTGCACAGCAAGAGAAGGAACAGAAAACTGGCAGTTCTGACACAGGCAATGTTGTGGAGTGATAGGCCAGTCAGCTCCCATATGAAAGAGCAGAGTTTGGCACAGGAAGAGGCTATGGAACTTTCTATGGAATGCCTGCAGGAAATGGAGAACAATGGATGTGCTCTCAGTTTAGAAAAAAATGATCTAAGAGAAGAGTTGCTTGATTTAATAGAAATGGACAGATATGTTAAGATTAATGAAAGAAATAGACTACAGAAAGTCAAAATCCAAAAAATTAGAAGCTTGATAAAACAAGTGAACACAGTAATTTGGACTGTCTGTAGAGATTTGTGTGATATAACAGAAGTAAATAGGATATATTACTGTGCAACTAAATTAATAACAGATAGTCTTACTATGAAAACACTGGACAGTATGGGAAAAAAAGGGAGAAATTGAAAGCAATTAAGACAAGATGTGTCACTGTTAGAAGATTATAGAAGAGGGACTAGATCAAAAATACTCAGAAAGATAGACGTGATAAAAGCAATGCACAGTATCAAAACAGATCAGAATCTACCATGCACTATCGCAAATAATACATTAAAAATATTAGCACAGGAAGAAAAACGTAGAAGATATGTAGATAAATATAAAGGAAAAGTACAAAATAAGCAATTTATAGATGACCCAAAAAAAGTTTTATAGATAATTGGGAAAAAGACAAAAGGAATTGAAACACCACCAAAAAAAAAAGAAGAAATAGATACACTTTGAAGAAATATGTATGAAGATCCTGTAAAAAATAACAAAGATGCTAAATGGATAGAAGAAGTAAAAGAAATAAGAAGTTCAAATGTACAGGATATGAAATGGGATGAAGTAATGGCCAGAGAGATTGAAATGAAGCTAAGAAAAGCTCCTAATTGGAAAATACCAGGCCCAGATGCAGTACCTAACTTCTGGCTGAAGTATTAACATCTTTACTTGAAGACTTCACTATGAGTAAGAACTATTTATATGTGCACCCCGAACATACACCAGCCTGGTTAACAAAAGGAAAAACAATACTCCTACTTAAGAGTGAACTTGCAAGCTATATTAAAAACTATAGACCAATAACTTCCCTTGCAACGACATATAAACTATACACTGGAAATGATGCCGACAGAGTTTGTAGCCATTTAGAAGAAAACTCAATCATGGTAATAGAACAAAAGGGTAATAAAAAAAAGTCATATGGAACAAAGGATCATATGCTGTTAAATAAAGTCATACTGGAGAACTCTAAAAAGGGGAAGAATCTAACTATGGCATGGATAGACTACAAAAACAATTTGACAGTATCCCACATTCATGTATAAAAGAGTGCTTAAAAATGTGTAAGATACACCCTACACTGACTGATTACATTACAGCGACCATGAAACAGTGACAAACCACTTTGCTTTAAGCCATGCTAATGGGCAAATTATTATTCCAGGGATAAAAATTCAAAGGGGAATATTTCAGGGTGACTCTTTCTCACCACTGCTCTTTTGTCTTTCACTTAATCCATTAAACTATCTACTTAACAGATTAGGTCATGGCTACAGCTTTGGCTCCCAGAAAACAATGAAGTGTAATGACTTCTCATCTTCTTTTTGTAGACTATTTAAAACTGTACAGTTCATCAAATGAGGAACTGAAAGCACAATTGAAAGTGGTCAACATTTTTTCAGATGGTATAAGTGTCATTTGGTCTTGATAAATTTGCAAAAGCCATTTTTAAAGCAGGAAAGCTGCAGCACCAATAAAAAATAAGTTTGGGACAGGAATGAGATATAAAAGAACTTGAGTAATAGGGAGTGTATAAATATGTGCGAAGTGATGAAGGATCAGCAATAAAACATGAACAAATGTAAATAGCACTTAGTAAGGAATGTTTTAGAAGACTAAAATAAATACTGAAAACAGAGTTTACATCTAGGAACAAAGTTCAAGCTATAAACCAATTTGCTCTTCCTTTCGGAGTGATTGACTGGCCCCAAAAGGCATTGGATAGGTTGGACAGGAAAAAAGAAGGATGCTTCATGCTCACCAAATGATTTATAAAAATCAACGCATACAAAGATTATGTGTTCCCCGTTCTGAAGGAGATATAGACTTTCTTGAAACTGATTACATGTGTAGATCTGCAATCAGTGGACTACATGCATATCTGCTGACCTCAAAAGAGAAAGTTTTGAAACATGCAGAGAATAGGTCTAAGATTGACTTCCCTGCTTAGCAGAAACATATCAGTGTCAAGAGGGAATGGAAACAAAACCAGAAGTAGATAAAAATCAGGCAGCAACAGAATATGCCAAAAAACAAAAGAAGGAATGTAAGGTGAAGGATCAGATGAGAAGCAAGAAATGTGGAAAAATGCATTAATGTAGTTGCTAGTAAAGAAAACTCTTGGAACAACCTCATGTTGGTCAGGATCGAACACAGGAATGGTCAAGGAGAGATGAATTTAATACCAAAAGACAAAAGATTAATATTGGCAGCCCACAATAGTAGACTATGTACACGTTGATTTATAAAGCCCATTGAACACGTGGGTGAAACAGACAAATGTAGATTTTGCAAAACAGAATTGGAAACAGTTGTGCATCTTGTTGCTGGTTATGATACACTAATGGCAGAAGGCCTATATACTGAAAGGCATAATAATGTGTCAAGACTGTTGCATTGGGGATTGTGCAAATATTATAATATTGAAATAGCTGAAGAAGACAGGAAACGTGAGCCACAAAGCATCATATAAAATTATGAAGTTTATGGGATCATCCATTGCCAACAGTTCAAAAAAAAGATGCGAGAAAACCAGATATAGTATGTGAAGACTGGTAGAGATGGGTGAAGGCTGCCAGCCTAGTCAAATAGAATTGTGCAGATAATTCTATCATTTGTAAATATGCATGTAAACTACAGGCTTGTTGTCTTAAATGTAAATAAATACTGTTACATATGGAACTGGAAATAAATGTGACAACAGTGCACTCTACTGACCAAAGTAAAGCATGTGGTGACCCTTTGAAGTAGACAGTGGCGCCGAAAAGTCTAGATGAAGAAATTATTTCTATTGTTTTAACCAAGAGCTAAATTGCTAGATTTAAACATGCACATTTTTTTATTGCTCTGTTCCTGACCAGCTGCAAGGTAACAAAAGGGAGATGTTAAGAATGTAAATGCAGTTAATATGTAACCTGGGAACTCTTGGAAAGTGAAAAAGAATGATGTAATGTTTATCAGAGCTGCAATAGCAATTTAAACAGCGAGAATCAGAAGGCATTGAGCATTTTTGTCTTGATCATCCAACTCACAGCACTCTCTCTGACTGTTGTCTTATGGAAGTTATCTTAGACTTGTGCTTTCTTTTGGAGGTAGCTAGAAATTAGAAAGATTAGAGTAAGTGTTTTTCTGTGATGTCAGAACTGTACTACTGATTTATTTTAAGTATTTCTGTGTGATCTCTAAACTCTTGACTAGCACTGACGGTGTAGTAGAATGTATTGTCTTGTGGTTTTAATTATTAAATATTTTAAAACCTTTTAACTGTGGCTAGTTTGTGTAGAGATAAATTAAGCTCTAGAGTACAGTGCATGTATATAATGGTCCTGTAACAAGTCACTCTAATAAGCCTTGACTGTTTAGTCACATACTACCAATTGGATAATAATATTGCACAGTAATAATTGGACACCCTTTTAAGGGCCTTTGAGTAGCTGATAATTATTAGCTGGGTGGTGGCAGGGTACTACCATATAGTCTGGGTAAAAGGGGCACAGCTGTGCTAGCTTTCCCCAGAAGTGCCTGTGTGGTTGTATAAACTCTTATCTCAAAGTGTGTGTGTGTCAGCCACATTGGCAGGGACACGAAGCACTGGTTGGACAGAGGGGGTGCTGGAGATTTTAGCTTGCCCAGCTAGGCTGAGATCTGGACTCTATAGCTGTGCCAGTGGGGAGTCTTATTGTGGACCTGGAGAGCAAGGGAGTGACCAGCCCCAGACTGAATGTGATCTTTGTGTGCTCTTAAGGGAAATTGGACTTTACTATGTGTATTTGTTATCCTTTCCTCATATATGAGACGCCCTCTCTGGTGTTAGTGGTGAGGATTGAAGCTCCTTGATTGCTGGGCCAGGGCACAGGCGTCACATAGTAGTCCAAGAAAAGAAGACAGAAGTAGCATTGATCATTGAAATTGCTACACCCAGTAACTACAGTGTCATATGTACAGAGACACAAAATCATAAAATACCAGGATTTGCAGGCAGAAACAAGAGCAATGTGGAAGAAGGATACCCAGACAGTTGCAGTAGTAGTAGTAGCAGTAGTACTTAGATATGCTACCAATACATGTAATTCCATACAAATTGCAGAAGGCGTAATTACTGGGAACATTGTGAGTGCTGCAAATAATACTTCTAGCTAACATCAAAGATTGAAACAATACTAATTTCATGAACTTTAATTGTACTTTGACTTAGGAATGGGGTCCATTCCCATCATGGTATTGGAAACCCAAAAGACTTAGAGGAATTAAAAAAGAGATCCAGATTTTACTGAAACAAGAAAGAATAGGTCAGATTTCACTGAAATTGATTTCAGGGCTTAGACTGTCTTTGAGATTCAATAGCGCCTACACTAAGTGTACACTGTTCCGAGTGAACAGACAACACAGACATAACTCACACCTTCTTCCTCCTAGTTTTAGTTTTCCTACAGATTTTCCTGCAGCTTTAAATATTGACAGGGATTCATAAAAGTTACCACAAAGTATATACACTTAGTGTAATCTTTCTGAGTGACTAGAAGGCACAAAATATGTGATAAGAATATTCTTGAATACATATCATGTACACTTAGTGTAGGCTTTACTGAACTGGCCCTAAGTAAAACAGGGAAGGAGGTAAACAAACTGATCAACGAAGAGGAGTCTTGGACCAGCTGTTGTGTATGTAGGCACCCGTGATCTGTCATTGGGGTTAGCTGACGTTGCAGCAGGTAGGGATAGGGAGGTAAAAGAGAGAAGTCAAAAGAGGGATGCTAAAGAAAACATTCTCATGTGTTTTACCTGTGCACCAGCCATCATTCAGAGGAGAGAGGATTAGGAAGTCTAATGAGTATCTGTGATAGTGTACAAGAATGAAAGGTGTAGGAATGGTAGGGAGACGCTCGGATACCAGTCAGAGAAACCATCTCTGTGCAGGGCATATGCTGCATCATAGCCCAGAAGGGACAGTGATCCTTTGTGCTGGTTGAAAATGTACGCCCTAATGCCTGTACCTTTAAACTAAAAAGAAAGATGGAGGAAGAATGACAGAAGCAGAAGAAAGAGCAGGTATTTATGTAAAAGAAGGAAGGTAAAAAAAACAGTAGCTCTGCAGATATCTGTAGTTGGAAACTAAATTTATACCAAGATAAAACAAGACTCGCTGGAGGGATATAGTCCTAACCTGTGGACTACATTACCACTACAGAGTAGGGGAAGCTAAGAGGAACGTAGAGTGTTACATACATCATACATTTTGTAGTGCAGAAAGTCTGAGTAGGATGATGGGGACCTGCAAGCAGAAATGCAGGAGGTGACTGTGGATGTTACTTTGAAGGGGGATGATCACCGCAGTCCTCCACTCTTGTGGCACAAAGCCTGTTTTAAGACTATAGTTAAATTATTGACTCCAGGGGTCCAGATAAGTCATATTTTAGACTGTTCAGGAGGCATCCTGGGATTTTATCAGGGCCCAATTAGGCTATGTTCTTGACTTTAGCGAGTGTACATGCTCCCTAGTTATAGTTGGAAGAGTTATGTTTGAGGCTATTTCTTGGGGGATGGTTGGTGTAAATTTAAAAATGAATTTGTCCACTAACAGATTTGCTATGTATTGACAGACTTTGTGAATGTAACACCATTAACCACCAGTTCAGCATATTGCTTTGCTGTGCCTTTGAGGTTTCTGACATACCTAAAGAAGGCCTTATGGTTATCTTTCACATGGGAGGCTATCTTAACCCCAAAACTGGCTTTGTTTGATTTAATTATCCCTCTTAGTTCCCATTTAGTTTGATGAGACAGTTTTTATCTTTATGGGAATTACCCTTCCTGGTTTTTGCAATCATTTTTTCCTTTTGTTTGTATCCTGTTTAACTTGGGATGCCACCAGGATGTTTTACTTCTGGGGCTAGTTCTGGGCTTACTTCTGGTAGGTACAGCAGCCTGTATGTAGCAATTGACATGGTTTTACAGAGTTTCTGAGAGCAATTCAATGTAGGCTGCTGTCTTCCTGGGGTTGAGAGAGGCATTGGATTTTGACAAACCATCACTTAATAAAGGGTAGTTTGCTGTGGACTAAATACTGTTACTGGTTTTACCAGGGTTGCAGAGTTGATTTTCATTTTGAAGGAGACAGCTTTATGGTTAGTCCTTAACAGAGAAGATGAGACATCAGGAGAAGTGCAGCATTCTCCCATATTTATGATTACAAGGTCCAGTATATTGGAGCCTCTAGTGGTCATATTCACATTTTGGTCAAAGGTGTTTATATTTAGGAAATCCAGGAATCTTTGCATCTGTAGGTTTGAGGCCATTTAGGATTCCCAGTCTATATAATAATTAAAGTGTCTCATGAGTAGGGTATTACGTTGGATGGTAAGTGTGCCCAGTAGGTCAAAGCATGCATTGTAAGCTTCTTAAGACATGGAGGATGACCTATAGCTGGCTAGAATATGGTACAGGATTTTATCTGTGGTGATCTGCATAGGAGGAACTCCAGCATGTCATCCTGTCTGTCCATCATAGAGGTCTGCTTGTTACTGATGCTTATTGAGACACCTCTATCTACAGCTCTTGACTGTACAACTACTGGTCTAAAAGTGTGGACGGTGTCAAAACCTTGTACTGCTGGGGTACTCTCTGCTGCTTTAAACCATTTCTCAGTAAGTGCACTTTATTCCCAAGTGTGAGGAGGGCATGGAGGGAGTGTAGTTTTTTTTAATTTTGGCTCCTGGCATTAAGCAATAACACCTTCAGGTTCCATTGAGTTGATTTTGCTATATCTGTAGGTTTGTCAGTCTGACATTGCATAAAAAAGGCACTGTGTGGGGGAGATAAAGTTTTAGCCAGCATTCAAAAGCCTAGAGGGGACAGTTGCAGACCATTCTTGGCAAAGCAATGTGGTATGTTAACCATGTCCTCCCAGATGACAGATATTGGCTCCCCTTAGAATGACACCAGAAAGACAGACAGATACTTATTAAAATCAGTCATCTTTTGTTCATATGGTGGCATCAGACTTGGGGATGGTAATATGATGCTCAGTGCTAGGCATATACCAGCCTGAGACACACAGTCTAGTGAGGAGGTACATCACAGGTCATTTACGCCTATTTGGGGTGTGATGGAATCATACTGGTAGCTGTGGTGTAAAGAATTGAGTGCATGTGAACTTTGGCAGATCCTGGCTCAAGATAAGCAACTGACTGTTATCGTCTCTTGTTCAGTCTGGTTAGAGGGCCATCAGTATGTTTTACAATGGAGTCTGCTATGATGCGAGTCCTGGAAAGTGTGTTTGCTTGCCTTAGGGGCTTAGTGTTTCAGGCTCCATTGAGTATGACTGTATGTGTTGTGTTAGATGTTATTTTTTCTGAGTGCCTTTGGGCTTTCTGAGGCAGTATTTGGTCTAGTTAATCTTTGTTGTTTAGGAAGATTGCTTTTAAGTGTAGGGTTGCCACCTCTCCGTTTTTTTCCAGACTATCCGGAAATCAAATTGATTCTCTGGTAGTCCGGAAAACACTGTACAAACTCCAGTATTCTGTTTCAAAATGGAAACAGACTACCAGAGTTTGTTACATCGGCTGAGTTACTATGCTTTTTTTTACAGAAAAGCATAGTATATTGGCTAAAAGCAAGCATCAGGAATGGAACAAGTGGGCGTTCCCCATCAACTGCTGTCATAGTGACATCACAAAATAGGTGGGTCATGGACAGAGAGGGATTGGGAATGGGCAGAGTTACAGGTGATGCAGGGGCGTGGACATATTCCAGTTTTAGCCACAATGAAAGGTGGCAACCCTATTTAAGTGCCTAAGTATGCATCACCCTGTGGGTGTTGTGTATGGTTTGACGACCTGATATGCACTTGTATGGGAGAGAATTAAGTGGTTGCCGGTAAACATGAGACAATTGCTACTTTGTCTCAAGATGCCCATATCCACCAAACTGGCTACAGTGAAGTTAGGAAACTGCATATTTATACTGTTCAGTCCTTTGATTGGTGAGCTACAAGGGGGTGGTGTGCTGGAGTTAAAAGGCCATTAAGGGTGCTTTATGGGTGCAAACTAAGGATACTTTAATGAGGCAGATTATGCTAAACAGTACTAAATTCTACTAGCTTTAATGTTTACACAATACTGAGTTCTACTGAAGCAGTCTTTATTGCCTCTTGATGCCCAGCTGGCTGCTCTAAGCTTGTTGGAATGCAATGTATCTGCTCTGTATTTACTGCTTAATGTGGTACAGTTGTATGGACTATTCTATAGGGAAAATTTGTTTTCTAGGATGGGTCTATGGAAAATCTGGGTTGGAAGAGTAAAATAATTTGTACAACGACAATAGTAATGTAAGAAGGGAGAGAGGGAGTTTGGAAACTGGATTACCATAAGGGATGGTGGCCAGAGAGATAGTCTTATAAAACCATGACAGGAAAAGGTGGGAGGTTTGGGAAAAAATTTCAAGTAGGAAGCAGGCTACCAAGAGATGGATCCAGTGAAATAAGGCCAGTACTGGAGCGGTTTGAGAAACTTTAGTTTAATGTTGCATTGTGGGAGTGGGGATGGACCAGGGTTGCCAGATGTCCCTATTTGGGTGGGACTGTCCCGAGATCAGCAGCCTGATCGATTGGCCATACAGGCCAATCAAAAATCGCTAAACATAATAAACACAGAGCTACTTTTGAAATGCGGAACTGCAGTCCGCATTATTAACTAGAACCTCCCTCCGGTATAGTGTAGATCTACTGTTCTTTAATGTGGAACTCTGTTCCGCATTAAAGAGCTTTTTTTCTTTTTTTTTTTTTTTTTGCTCTTCACTTTTTTTTTGTAGTCCCTACCTGGCCGATATGAAATCTGGCAACCCTGGGATGGACAGACACAAAGAACAGAGGATCAGAAAGGCACTGGAATGCAGCTTCTCTGAGCTACAGGTCAGTGACCCCAGGCAGGTTAAAATTTCAGAAGTTTTAGCTTAAAGTCTCAGTGGGGGATGGGGCAGACACAAAGAAGAGGGATAACAAAGGCACTCGAATGTAACTTTAAAGAGGTATAAGATGAGCAGAATATAAAATGCTAGGAGCAAAACTAGAATAACAGCTAAGCATTGAAGCACAGATCCTGGAGCAGAAAAAAAACAGTACTCCCACTTCTGAATTCTACTACAGTTTAAGGCACAGACTGTGCAGACATTTGCCAGTAACAGTGCTTATGGGGAAAATGTAATAATAGATGACTAAATAAGGCTGAAATCTGACAGTAGTTCACAGTTCTGGCCCAGTTGTGAATGAAACTACAGGACTAAGGCCTAGCAGGGTTTAAAATACAAATAACTATCTTTTACAAGTAATACTGTTACAAGTTGTTAGAGGTTGATTGCATTATACAGTGACCATATTACCAGTGATCTGCTGTCCTCTGGAGGTGATGAAATCATTTTTTCCACTTCTGCACTGCCTCTCAGTGTAGACTTGTTGGCAGTAAAGCTTAACAAAATGAAAGTATGAGCTGTAATAATGTGTTGTTACATCATTTCTGACTTCGCTGGTGGTTGTCATGCTTTGTAATATGTGCTCCGGTGTGGTAGTGTAAAGTTTTTTAATATTTGTTCCAATGTAAGCCAAGGTTGTAGCTGAAAAGGGCCCTTGTGCCAGTCCACTTGACCAGTTAACAAGGGGATCAATTCAGTCAGTAAATAAAATAGTAACATATTTAGATACTTCCACACATACGGTATTGCACTAAGACCAAAGGAAAGCCAAAAATATTACCAAGGGTATAACGAGATGCTGCCTTTGTGTATCTTTGACTTGTAGAAGTACCTAGGATTTTGAGATTGACAAAATTAAGTGAAAGGCCTGTGGTCTTCAAAACAAATGGGTTTTTGTTAGAAGCAACTGTTGACAGAGTTAAGTACCTTGTAGTGTGAATGTTGTAGCTATTTTTTTAGGAATAATTTCCAACTATACCCCCTTAACCAACACTTAGCTCCTCATTCCAAGTGTGCTGAGTTGTCATATCAATGAATGAATGAACCATCCCTTTACTACATGCAACAGTTTGTTTTCTGTCTAGGCTATTTAGAAAACATATGAGGAGTCTTCAGCCAAAAGCACATCCTTTATATCTTTCTATAACAGAGGCCGTATTGTCACTTAGAATCACCTAAATTATGAAGCTGTTTCGCCTAGACAGTGGTTCCCCCCAACACAGTTATACATTTTTTCATTTGAGATGTTGGGATATCTGTTTTTCATTAGTCTGTAGCTTATTACTTGATTGTGTATATTGAGTCTGTTTATATTTGCTTTCAAATTAATTAGTTTCTTGCATTATAAAGAAACTCTTGATTCAGATGGCATGCCTTCTTAATAAATATTGTAAATGAGTATATAGAAGTGGAAACAGGGTTGAGCAGGCAATGTAAGACAGAAAAGAAAGGAGTAAGTGCCTTAAGGGAAAAAATAAAATAGAACTAAAATTTAGAAAGCACAGTGGTATAGTGGTAACTTTTGCTTTCTCACAGCATTTGGTTTCCCATTAGTTCTCAGCTGAAGTGCCTTCTCTGTACAGACTTCACCTCTCCCTGTATCCACATGCTCGACAGGTGCTTTAGTTTCCTTCCACATCCCAAAGATGCAACATGACTTGGCGATCCTCCAAACTACCAGTAGGTGTGGGTGTGTTTGTGTGTTTGACTGTGTTTATGTGTCTGCATGTTCTGTAATGGGTTTGCACCCTATCCAGGAGTAACTTCTTTATCTTGGATCTGCTGAGTGTCGGGATAGGCTCTATAGTCCCATGACTCTTATTTGGATTAAGTAGTAACTGGAGAATGAATGAATAAGGAAACTAAATGCATACTTATTTTATGAGTTAAGTTTTACTAGGAGATTGGTTTGTTCTCACTGCTGACTAGTTGTCTTTAATACATAGTTTTACTGCTGTTGAAGTCACGAATAGAGGCCTGGAGTGATGTTTGTGTGCAGTCAATGTGCTTAGCATTTTAGCAGATCTTTTAATCTGAAAAGTATATTTGTAAACTTTGTATATTTCCTGGAAGGAGTGTGTGTGTGAGTGTGTGCATGTGTGTCTGTCTGTTTCTTTATATGGGAGGGCTGCAGCAGTTGCTGAAATGCCTATAGTTTTTAAATGGGGAGATGCATTTGGATACTCAACAGAAATCTTGAATTTCAGCGTAAAATTCCATGCATTAAGAAGAAATCATGTGAACTACACTGAGGCAGAGCTGTTTTGCTGTGTCACTCATCTACTTCAAGAGTTCATTCCCCTCAGGTGCGCCAGCATTTTCAGTTCCAGTCTGTTGGACTCTGGAATATGACAGTGTAACAGCCTGCTCAGTGGATACAAGAATGGACTTTTCATGGTATGAAGTATAGTACGCTGACATTGGCTCTCATTTTCTGTGTTAGTTTTAATTAACAAGTCATAAAAGCTCAGTGATGCAAAACTGCAAGTTAAAACTATTTATCCTTCATGAGCTGGTCGCTGCCATTTCTTGAGTTTGCTGACTATTGATAAATGACTAAGCTGCCTGGAAATTATTCTTGACATCCTAACCCAGGGAAATAGCTTCAGGTGCCTCCTCTTTCTCATGCATTTTTTCTTCTAATTTTATCGCTATGTTGACAAATTAAGATGTAATTTAATTTATTGTATTTATTTTTTAATCTGTGCTTATAGCCTGTCATTCACAAACTCCCATTTTCAGGACCTTAGGATGCTGATGAACATTAGTTTGCAGGAAATTCGAGTTTTATTTAGTCAGCCAAGCACTCAACATTAAGTCTTTTATTGAAGTACATTTTTAACCAAAGCCATGTGAATAGAAAATAAAGAATAAATGCAGTTAAAATAGTACCCGGGAGGTTTCAAACAAAACAACATACAAAAGATAAAAAAATGCAAGTCAAGAAAGTCAGAATTAAAATTAGGCATAATATTAATACATTTATACTTTTTAACTGAACTAAAGAAGTGAAACTAAACTAAGTTAAAAGTAGGATATACTTTCATCATTTATTATATTAGTATTCTTAAGTAAAGTAAAATTAAAATGCAAAACATATTGAAAATATAACTTGAGCATTTATGAACACTAAGCTGAAGATAGACACTGAATCAAGCAAAGTGGTGATAGTTGATATCAGAAATGAGAACAGGGGTAGATGATGCTGATGCCTTCCAGATAAATATGTGATGACTGCAAGTAAAACCTGTATGGTATATTGAAATAACGCAGATTACTGCTTTGTACATATGAAATCATACAGTTTATATAAAAGCTTGTTCCAGGACAAATAGAGATATTGTTTTTAAATATCAATAATAATAAATAAACCATGTAGAGATGTGTAAAAACTGGAAACCTGGTTTGTTAAAAAAAAAAATATAAGTGCTTTCATCTCCTTACCACCGGAAACTTCATCAAATTTCAGTTGGTCAGAGCTGCTGTGTTTCGTAATTTTTTCTCGTATATGCCTATACAGCATTAGGTTTACAGTTTTACGTGCATACATTGTAAAATGTTAAAACAGAGTGTTATTTCTCTGTGAAAGCAGAGTAACAATACAGGGGGACTTAAATACCTGCCCTGGTTGATAAGGGGATCTGTGTGCAACTAAGAACTTTTTCACCAAGGGAAAAGGAAGAACCCCTTCATCTTGGAAAGAAAAAAGTAACACCACCTCCAGATACATCTATGAAGATAGATATGATCATGAGGCAAATGCAGCGCCCACCACTCCGATTGATCCTATCATGAATAAAGTAAAAGCTTTGCTAGTAGGTTCCCGCTAATGGCCTACCCCTTTAAGACTTATCTGCAGAAGGACATTGTAAGTGTCCACACCATCGTATTTACTCTTAGAATCTCTTGATTAACATACTACAAAGTTCCATACGGCAGATGTTAGATTTTATTAGCATCAGTTACTGTTTCCATGTTATGGTATATGCAACATATGTGTTGATTTGATTTTCATTGTGTGATGCACAGAATGTAGTATAGCAGTCACCTGGGTGGTAAGTTTTCATGTTATAATCCCAATGATGTCAGTTATTGGAGTAGATAGAAAAGTTAAGATTTCAGTTTTATTTCTACATTAGCTCTAAGGACGTATCAGTAGTGAATGAAAGCATTTGATTGTAAGGGTACCTTACTGCATTTTACAGAGTTTGTGAGAGTAGCAGGGAACAACAAGAATACATTGTATTGGATCTCACAAGCTCCTGTTTACCTTCCCCCACAGAAGACCTGGTTCAATACTAAAATATCAATAAAACATGTTTTCAGGGTTCATGTGACACCATTGCCCCCTGTTTTACTCATAAATGGATTTGAAGATTATTTTGTAAGTTCAGCACTATAGGAGTAATTACAGCTTAAGAAGTTATCTTCTCAGATAAAACTCCTATAACAACTATGGAGGGCTGCGTCAAATAGATGATTTTCCATACTACGTTTGGTCAAGATACTCACATGTGCTATTCATCATAACAGCATACATTCCTATCCACTTACTAACAAAAAAGCCCTCAATATGGAGCACTCATTCAATGCAAATGAGGTTTTACAGGCTCCCATCTAATTGGACAAACGAACTCTGCACCCAACTTCAGAAGGCAGAGAAATGCGGCATGATTCTAATAGGACTGTCCATAACTTTATTTGATTGGATAACCTCTATCAGTGCGGGTTGACTCCAGAATTAACTTTTGGGATTACTGATTTGCATAATCATGTTCTTTGGAAACGAAGTACAATTTTGGTTATTTGACAGTTATTTCTTAAACTTGACAACTTAGATAACATGTATTTGCCAGAAGCTTTGGTGAATACAAGTATAACAGCAAGGATTACCAAATGTTTCTGGTCTAGTATATAAACAGCTTAGCTTCTGCTAGTGCACTTGAGTTATGCAGGAATAAAACTCGCGTCTTCTGACTATGCCGCTTATTTAGAAGATGTCACTGTATACAAGAAAGCCGGTGACCAACTCCAAAATAAAATCTAGAATGCCATTGTTAGTGGATTCCTTATTAGTAAAATGAAGTACTTGTAAACACATCAGTTCTCATTAAAAGTATTATTTTAACATTTTAGAAAAATAAGCCACAAATATATTTTCACAATATGCAGTTGTTTTCTTTGGACCAGAACTCATGAAATATATCCTTTCATGCGAAATAAATAGAGAGAAAAAGTAGGTGCAGAATACTGTAGTCATTCATTTATCTTTTTGTGTAAGAAAGGATATTTCATGCGAGTGAAAATAACTTCATACAGACATGCAAAAATTCCAAGTAGCACATATGGGAGTGCGTCTAAATGTTGGATTAACAATTGCCCCCCTCTCTTCTTTTTTCTACACTTTGCATCCCTAAACTAATTTTTGTGATACAGTGTATGACTGCCTCACACAGTGCTTTCTGTTGCCCTTCACTCTATATATATCTGTACATCTTCATTCGCCGGTTATCTCTCCTTTGCATCACCTCACCTTTCTTCCTTCTTCAACTCAGCCCCACCCACTTACTTCTGACAATGCAATGTACCCACACAATAGCCTTATCTTCTTTTTATTCCTTTGAATGAATGTATTCCCAGCTGTCTGTAGGTTCATAGGTAGGTACTAGGCTATCTACCCGAGGGCATTTATAAGCCTAGCCAGAGTGTGTCAGCTTTCGCCGCCCCATTGATTAATTAACTGAGCCTGTGTCAAGAAGAGCCAATGAAGTGATCCCAGGGGTGTATTTTCTGCTGCCCATCCACTCGTCAAGGTTTCTCTTGAAGAGTATTAGTGAGGAGCTCTGCCTAATGTAGTTAGGAATTTTGTTCCAAAGCATGGGGAGTCTTTGTGACAGGAATCTATCCCTTCAGCATGTTCTATTTATTGTTGTGGCAAGGTTTAGCTCACTAGAGCGAGTGGCTTGCAGTGACTTGGATTTCTTTAGGTGGAGCATGTCCATCAAGTCTGAGTTGGACATGGATTTGTAAGTCAGGCAGAGATCACCTCTGAGTAAGCGATATGCCACTAAGTACACCTGGAGTTTTTGCAGTCGGGCTGCATAGGACATATGTTTGAGACCAGTAATCCTCTTGGCGAGGTATATTTGTGGTCTTTCCAGCTGTTGGAAGTGTCTTGTGAGGTGCATCCCAAACGGGGCATTGTACTCTATGGTGGGTCTGATGAGTGATGAGTAGAGGGGCACTATAGCCTCTTTATTTCTAGATGCGAACCCTTTAGTAATTAGATGGGCTATATAGAAGGATTTCCTAACTACTTTGGCAATATGATTGTAAAATCTACCTGGGTCACCAGATCTCTTATTACCTCTTCTGTATTAAGGGGGCTGCCACCTATGTGGTAATTCATGGGTGTTTTGTTTTTCCCAAACGAGATGGCTATGCATTTTTTTGGCATTTAGCTTGAGACCATGACTTTGACACCAGGTGTCCATCTCAGTAAGGCCCTTTTGGAGAATGTGTGTGTCATCTGGAGAGTCAGTTATGGCTTCCAGTTTGCAGTCATCGGTGAACTTGGTTAGCTATAGTCCTCCTGTGCTTGCCTGTACTTCTGAGAAGTATATGCCAAACAGTAGGGGACCCAGGACTGAGCCTTGTGGGACACCACTTGTGACTGTTTTAGAGTCGGATCTGGAGCCCGCTATTCTTACCGTGTGAGTTCTGTCTGTAAGCCAGTTGGCAACCCATCTCGTGATGTAGGGGTTTATGTTCAGGCTGGTGAGTTTTTCTATAATTCCCGAGTGGAGAATGGTGTCAAAAGCCTTGGTGAGGTCAGGGTAGGCTGTGTGAACTACCTTCCCCTCATCTATGGCCTTGTTGACTGTCTCAAAGAAGTCAACCAGGTTTAGTAGGCATGACCTGCCCTTAACAAAGCCGAACTGGGTTGAGTCAAGTGTTTGGAGGTTCCCAATGTCTTTGTTAATGAGTTCAATGATGATGCGCGCCATAGCCTTGCAGACCAGGCTAGTCAGGCTTATGAGGCGATAGTTATCTAGCCTTTCTGTCATTTTCACCGTTTTGAAAACTGCACTTCTTGCTTTCTGCCAGCCTGAATGACTTTACCAATGTCTTCTTATGCAGTAAGAGGGTAATGAACATGTCTCCTGAATTCACTCCCATGATATATATCCCATCATGCTCTTGGCCTTTCAGCATAAAACTCATCACATATCCAAGATTCTTTGGCTCTTCTCCCTATGGCCAGTGCTGTAAACTTAAAGTCTTCCATGTATATCTTCCACTGTAGTATATATCCTTGCATTTTAATTTTATATTAAATCCCAGCTGCAGCCAATTTGCCCTTCAGTAAGCTGCTCCAGATTGCATTGGAGATGATCCTATTCAAATGCTGTCAATGTGCTAGTCTTGGTGTTCTAACCTTGTTGGGGTGTCTGACACAAATATACCGAATAGGGCTGTACAACACTCCAGCACTTGCTGGCTTTTGTCAAATGCAGACTGACCTTCTTACTCCCTTTAGTTTCCTCAGAAGTCGCTTGTGAGTCACATTGTCCAAGATGTTATTGAAGTCTATATATATTCCATGTCATCTCTTCAGTGACATGGCATGACATTTATCTCAAACTGGACAAGCAAGCTGATTGTCCCAGAAAACCACTCTTTCATCCAGTTGCAGAAGACTTGACTTATAGGCAGTTAGTTCATAAATCTAGGGTACAAAATCTTTTCCATAATTTCCCTGTGTGGGAAGTTAGACTGAGAGACCAGCAGCTGGTTATGTCTTTCTCCGTTACTCTTTTATGGAAAGGAGCTACCTTTACAAAGCTCTATTCTGCTGAAACTACACCTATTGTAAGTACAGTCCTTACAGCTGCTGTGGAGATTCAGAAAGCAGCAATAGGAGCGAACTCTTAGCACTTTAGGAGGAAATTTGACCAGGTCTTAACTCTTTATTTTCTTAATGTCCTTCTTCTATACTGCCTTACTCACTTTCTCTATTGTCTCTTTGTACATATCCTTACTTGGCTCTGCCTTCTTGTGAATGTACCCTGCTCCATCTGTCCTGTTCAAATACAGGTGTAAAGAATATGTGTGCTTTATCTGTAACATTTAGCTAGAAAAACATTGAGTGAGTGAGAGATGAAGAAACTAAAAATGGAGACGATCATAAGCTTACTTTAATGCTAAAAATCAACATATTGTATGGAACAATTGGAACATCAAATCACAGCTTTCTTGCACACTTTGGATGTGGGTTAGGGACAGTTGTTCAGATTCTTCTAGAACCTTTGCTGTCAAGAATTGTTCTGTATCACTAGTGGAAGAAAATGGCACAGGACTTTTTTCTACCATGTTGCTTATCTCACACTCTTCTCACTGCTAACTAAATCAGTTGTGAGATTGCTGCATATCAGAGAAAGGAAATATTTTTTTCCCGATGGAAGCCACAGAAGCAGACTTACTTTGTCAAACAACTCCTTTTCAAAAAAATTGCCATGCTGTTTTTCAGGTTAAACATGGGCCACAGTGAAGAACAAATGTTACCATTTCCCTGTGTCTGTGTTTCCCAGAGGGGAAAATGTTAAATAAATAGGAGGGGCAATAGCCACCACCAAAAACAACTGTTTATTATTAATCTTATTGTGAAAAAAAAAATCACTTTTCTTGGGCTCTAACATTACGTTAAGGAATATAATTATTGTGGAGCCTATGTCATTGAGTTCTGTTATACTGCCTGGGTATTTAGGAAGTGTAAACTTCTGTTGTTACTCAGTAGTGCGTTTGCTGGTGTTACACTTTGGCACTTCTGCATGGGTACCGGAACTGTAGGGATTTCAACAGCTGCTCGATATGCCCCGAAACTACTGCCAGAGTAACAATTACACAGAAACATTTGCATTGGTATTTCCAAGATAACCAAGTCAGCCAGCCAGAAAAAGACAATATGAGTGATAAGGTGTTTTTCTGACTGCCCAATCTCACAGTTACCATGGAAGAGCCTATGTGAGTGTTTCTGAGAAGTACCGATCAACCTTCATCAAGAATTTTGGACAAAGCCAGAAATGCCAGGAGAATGAAGGGTCAAAATGTGGGACAATTTTTAAACATTATTATGCATTTAAAATTTTAATATAATAAGTTTTGCATCAACATGCATTTTCTGTTTAATAGATTTATGAAACTTTAATGTCTGGCATTAGTGAAGAATTTTTACAAAACCAAAAATGACAGGTGGATAAAGGGCCTAAATCAGGGACAGATTTTACATATTGCTCTTACAAACTTAGAAAGCTGCTAGAATAACAGGTTTTGCATTAACATGCATTTATGAAGTTTATGAAGTCTCAGACTTGAATGTCTCATTATTTAGTTTGTATTGTCACTAATGGTTTGCCAGAAAACCACAAACTTTATGCAAAAAAAACCAAACTAAAAATGTGAGGTAAAAATTTGGACATTCTGTGAAATTCTGGAGAGTTGAGAGGTGTGATCCTGATTGATTTACCACAAAGTCAAACATTTTTCAAGGGACAAGACAAACATAATGAGGCAAAATCAGGGATGTTCTGCAAAATTCTGAACAGTTTATTGATTGCTGTTTATCACGTAAGATGGCAGGACTCTTGACCCTTTTCAAGCACCACTTTACATTCAAGTACATACTTCGTACAGTTGAGGTGTGTTTAATTTCCATAATTTGGCACACACCTGCGTGTTTATTGCCTTTCACCCTCTGAGTACCATGATAGGCTTTTGATCTTGTGTTTAATAGCCTGTTTTAGGCAGAATTTACCATAGAGGTACATTTCTCTGGAGCTAGACTGATTTCCCATTGTAATAATCATTTTTTTGCTGTATTTAGTTATTAAATTATTAATTCATTGTGTAACACCCACTTTATACTATTCAGGATCATTACAGGGGTAGGCAAACATTTCCTGACAAGCTGTGAGAGTAAGCCATAAACAGTTTAGATTCACAGATATTCCAAGGCCAGCAAATTTTTGCCAGTACCTTCCCTCAAGCTGCAACTTCTTTTACCAGGAGGGCCCGTACCAGTGAAACCCAGAGTAAATTTGTGGTTATCCATCCAGTCACTAGTTTATGTTAAAAATAAGATACTGATTTACACTCCTTAACTTGTAGGGGAAGTTTAGAGGCTGCTGTGGTGCCGCAGTTTGCATTGTCACCTCACAGCAAGAGGTTCTCCCATTCAATTCTCGACTGGAGCGCCTTCTGTGTGGAGTTTGCATGTTCTCCCCGCGGTCGAGTGATGTTTAAAGACATGCAGGTAGGTGCATGCATGAATGGGTGTTCCTTTTTTGAAGGTTGGGTGTCGAGCTGGCAACTCAGCACGTACAAATCTACTGCTAATCATTAGTGGAACAGAGTTCCACTGTGGTGACCCCTAACCGGGAAAAGCCGAAAGACATTACTAACCTGTAGGGGAAGTTTATTCTATAGGTTTGGGAGGTGCAGTCTTAGAAGCATGCCTCTCCACTGTGCAGTGTTATATGTTGGTGAGGATTTAGGTCCCTGGTTCCAGTATTGGTGGAGATATTGGACCTGTGGACAAACAGGAGCTTCAGGACAGCTGAGTATGTAATGGTGCAGCAAGCAAAGCAGTCTTTCCTTAACAGTCTTTAACACTCTGAATAAAAGGATAGAGCTTCTAGCATATCTACATAGCACAGGGATTTTAGGCCTGTGATCTTTTTGGTTAGGACCCTTTAGGGTTTTGCTAATTGTTTGATATGATTAATGAGATACACCCCAAAGGGGACATTATATCCAATAATTGTCCTGATCAAAGCTGAGTATAAGGGAGTGATTACCTCTTCTGACCATAAGGGTGTTCCTTTGGCAACCAGTTAGGCTACATTTTTCATTTTGTAGTTGTGAATTGAGTGCACAGTATTGTGAGGGAGGAGATGTCTATCAAAAGAGATACTATACTATTTAGAATTTAGTTTGAGCACACGTTTAGTACAACAAGGGTTTACAAGGGAGAGTTAATTCAGAAGAATTTAGTGTTATAGTGTGTACTGTGACTTAACAACCTCCAATTTGCAGTCATCTGCAAACTTTGTTAGCCAGAGGTCTTGGCTCACCACTTGGAGATCGAAGGAGTAAATACCAAAAAAGGAGATGTTCCAGCACTGTGCCCCCCCCCCCCCCCCGAGAGGATACCACTGGTCACATTCATTCTTATTGATGAGGCACCTGCAAATTTCACTGTGTGAGCTCCATCTTTCGGCCAGTTTCTATCCATCTTATATCATATCGGGTCAATTTTTAAAGCAGTTAGCTTTTGTATGAGGCCAGCATGGAGAATGGTGTTGAAGCCCTTCACCAGGTCAAGATATACCACATGCACTGCATGGTCACCATTTACAGCCTCTGTAGCCTTAAGACAGGATTTCTCCTTCACAAAGCCAAACTGTTTGGGATCAGTTCGAACAAGAGACTTGATATCATAGTTTATAAGGTTAGTTATAATACAAACACCCCATAGTTCTGCAAATGAGGCTTGTAAGGCTGATGGGACTTTAACTATCCAGGTCAGTTATAAGGCCACTCTTAAGGAGAGGCATTACCACTGCAGTGAGCCACGCATCGGGGGCAAAGCCAGTAGCTAAACTTAAGTTAAACCGCTTCAGGAGTGTGTCTGCAAGGGCATGTTTAACACTATTATTTCACCTGCTAGATTACATGTAGCAATAAATAAAGATACAGTCAAAAGGATTGCTGTATACCAGAAATCTGACAAAACCAAGCGTCTTGCATGTTTTTTTTTTTTTTTTTATCCAGAGGTTGCAGTGTTATAAAATGTTTTGTGGAGGGTAAAAAACCTCATTTATGGGGAAGTCCCTGGCAGTACTGAATATTTTGATTCTAGTCTTTGGTGAAATAAAACGCTGGGAAAAGGGCTTCATGGGCCCCATGCTGTTCACCCCCCTTTGAATACCCCTATTGTGTCCCCTGCTTTCTCCCCATCTTGTTCTTATGACACCATTCAGATTACTTTTTTCTTGTTTTCCCATACTTTGTTGAACTCTTCAGATTTTTCCTGCATTGTTTCAATATATCCTAAATGGCTAAGATTATACTATTATAAATTACGAGAAAATAATCAACTGAAGCCAGCAGTCTCAGAACCCTCTCCGCTCCCCGAACCCATTGAGTTCTAGGTGCTCAGAGTTGCATTTCAGATTTTTTTCCATACATTTCTGAGCCCAAGGATGGCCTGAATAAAAACTGTGGTTAAAGTAAGAAATGTATTCTTCCTGCCTCTTTTCATTACTCCCTAAATGGCCACGTTTGCAGCTTAATAACTGTGGTGGAAATAACAGGATTAATCTGGTAATCCGGATGCTGCTTGGACCTCAGACGCCATTGGATTTTAGACAATGCGAGGTACATTTTAGGCATGTCCTGGTAGGTGTAACTAGGACACCAGCCATGTGGTGTATGCTGCTGTTTAATGTTCATCATATTCGCATTTTATGTGGGTAAAACGAACCGTAACTCTTGTAAGTGAACATATGTATGACATCAGAAAACATTGTTCCACTAATACTCTGTATTGGCAAATATCAATTTGTAAAAGTTTTTTTTTTTTTTTTGTGTGGACAGGCTTATTTACTCCCCAAGGGGAGGAGATTTGAACAACTTGATAGAATACCGTAAATGCTTTTAAATTCCTTGAAGGCCTTCTCCTTAAACAACCATGCACTCCAGTGGTTTCAATCCTACCTGCAGGGCAGGCAACAGGCAGTCCTATGGCAGGACAAGCTATCATCTCACCTACCCATCACATTAGGAGTCCCCCAGGGTTCGATACTAGGACCCCTTCTTTTCTCCATCTTTATCAACGACCTTCATTCAGTCATTCCAGATGCTACCTGCATTCAATATGCGGATGACTCCACCTTGATTTGTTCTGACACCTCACCAGCTATTTTATTCACATTAACTCAATACAGTGAAAAAATGGCTCTCCAATCAACATCTAATCCTAAACCCCAGCAAAACTAAGTTGCTCCTCTTCTCCCCCACATGCAGGACCCCCCCTGCCATCCTTTAACATAACTGCTAACAATGGCACTGTTATCTCCCCAAAAACCCAAACTAAACTACTGGGTGGCATAGTTGATAACAACCTGAAGTTTGATGCGCATATCAATCAAACTATCAAAACCATTAATAAAAAACTTGGCTCTCTTTACAGAATCAAACCTTTCCTTATCCCACTTGCTAGAACTGCAATTGCCCATTCCATCTGCTATCAACTCTTCTCTATGCCTCACCTCTATTCTCCAACTTAAACAAAACAGATCTTAATAAGCTGTCATACTGCTATAACCACATTGCCAGATTTGCTATTGGCATAGCCTACCGGACACACCACTGTCACAACCTAAATCGCCTAGAATGGCTTGAACTGCCAAGCCTACTGCAGTTCAACCAGCTAATAGTGGCACATAAAGTCCTTTACCAACCAGAAAATACACCTTCACTAAAAAAATATTATCAGCCCCTGCACCAGCACCCAGCCACTGCGATCATCCACTAGACTCCTAGTTCAAACATACAAATCCAACTACTCAGCTGGGGACTCTCTGTTTGCCAACTGTGTTGGAAAAATATGGAACATACTCCCAGCTGACTTGACCCTAGAACCCTCAGTAACTCAATTCAAAAACGAACTCAAGAAATACTTCAAAACTCATTGTTTATGTCCTTGCACTAACCCTGAATAGTGACCTCTCTATTTCTTAGGTGCCTTACCTTCAGCTACTTCTAACTTTTTTCTACCACTCCATTTCAGGAAGGGTCAATTGTATAGCTGCTGCTCAGTGTGTCTTAAACCTGAATGTAATGTTATGTATGTTTAACTTTGAAAATAATGTTATGTTTTGTAAAGTGTTTTATAAAATGTTAGTACTATATGTGCTAAATGTTGGTATTGCTTAAGACTGTAATCTGCTTGAAACTAGCATTTACTAAATGTTCAATGTGAATTATTATCTTGGAGCTTTTCTTTCTGGGCTAACGCTGAAAATGGACATGTATCCAGTCGGACTATCCCGGTCAACAAATGTAAAATAAAGTAAAATAAATAAATAATTTAAGGAATTACAGTGGCAGTTGAGATTAGAAGCATGTATTTCCTAGATTTAAATGACTCTTTAATGCTTAATAGTTGTTTAAAAATCAGGGCAAATTGGTTGCAATAGGGAGTGAGACATTGGCGTACATCTTCATCTGGGTAATACTATAGTTACATTATTTTTTGGACATATATGTTAGAATGGATAATTCTTTTAAACATATATTTCTTAGGTATATATGTTTTTTATATTTTTTTATATACTTTCATTATATTTCTATTTTTTTAAATAATTTTTTTTAGATGTATTTATTTTAAGAACAGATTTTTGACTGATAATATTTCTTGATTGGTAACATTATGAACTTTGTGTTCCACATAATTGCTGTGTGAATTTAATTGGTGGCCGATGATTGGTAGAGGCCCTTTTAAATTTTTGTATGACCATGGTTTACACAACTCTGAGGAAGCTACTGTGGTTTTTGGGATGAAATCGCTAAGCTGTATTGTATGGTGTTTTCCTGTGAGTTAATTCCATTCAGTAAAATAATTTAATACAGCTTTTTTATTTGGGACATGAATTTCTATTGTGTGGAGGGACCATTCTCCTGTTTACATCAGATCCATGATTTGGAGAGTTGTACTGCACATGGAGCATGACCTGGATTACAAGCCGGTAGCTGCACTTCCTATTGGGTTACTAGTATATATACTTAGCATAGGGTGTGCGGCTCCAAAAACAATATTTTTTTCTTCTTAGTTTTGCATTCGCTGTGGTAATTGCTGGGTTCATGCACAAAACTACAAACACCAATACATTTTGTATATGCTCCAGGGTTTACCCTGGAGTGGAGCAAATCAACTACAAGTGTTTTTTCAGGGGGAGAGCAAACCCCCTTTACCCCCACACCCCCTGCTAATTATATACACTTACTCAATATTGCACATTTCCCGGGGAAAGAGAAAATTCCCCTAGCCAGGAATTGCTGATCTCACACATACCTGTTGACTGTCTGTGTGCATTGATCAAGTAGTGGCAACCAAACAGGTGTTGGTGTAGGTGCACAGTCTGTGTCCAGTGCCCTATACCTATATATATGTATATATATATATCTGTGTGTGTGTATATAGATATTTTTTTCCTATCAAGGATGAAAGCTCACAAGAGTAAATGTCAAAATACTGAAGTGGGAAAAGCAAAACCCCAGAAGGTTGAACAATGAAGACCTTGATCATGCAGTTTGTGGTATAGAGAGTTTGGGGTTGTGCTCCTTTCACCTCTTTAGTGTAACCGTAAAGTTTGTATATATACTTAACGGGGGGAGGGTGTGGGGTGGTGCAGGTGGTTTTTTTTTTTTTTTTTGATTTTCATCCTTCTCGGTTTTCATTGTTCCTGGTTCTGTCTTTTAACGTTTGCCTTTCTGAGCTTTTGTCCTTCTGATAGGGACCCATATTATTGACTTGGAAAACCGAAATCGGAGTGTACCGACTTGCAAAATGTCTAATCCACATATTAATATGAGAACTAGACCTTACTCGACATTAGTAGAATGCAGTCTTACACTGTACCAGAGGTAATGTGAGGATTTTGCAATGGGGGGCTGTGCCCACACCCTGCAAAATATATATTCCAACTCTAAGATCACACTTCAGTGGGAAAAGGGTACATTTCCCAGTCCCCACTCTACCACAATCTCTGTTTCAATGATCAACCTCATATTTGTGAATGCACTGAGCATTCGCTGAAACGGAACTTGCACATGGGGAAGGATCAGCAACATGGGTCAGACAGATGTCATTCGACAACCCGTGGGCACTGAAACGTCCCTCGGCAACTTAAATGCAAATTATATATATATATATATATATATATATATATATATATATATATGTGTGTGTGTGTGTGTGTGTATATATATATATATATATATATATATGTATATACACACACACACACACACACACACACACACACACATATGGATCTACTTCAGTTGACCTAACTTCCATTTGCCTGAAATTCATTTGACTGAGACCAAATCACCTAAACTTCACTTCACCTAAAACTCATTTCACTGACAGTGAGTACTATCAGTGTGTACAGCACTGTAAAGCAAGTAAAAGGTATATGTCCTATTCCACACTGTAGTGTGACCCTGGAGTTAGAATAGTTGGGGGTGTGTGAGGGGCACAGGTAGTTTGGTTTTACTGAACAATATAAAAGTAAACCAGAGATTATAAAATCAAACTGTGTGCCCCCCATACCCCCCCCCAACTATATATTCTAACTCCATGGTCGCACTGCAGTGGGGAAAAGGACATATACCTTTTACTTGCCTTAGAGTTCTACACACTGCCAGTACGCATTGTCAGTGAAATGAGTTTTAGGTGAAGTGAAATTTAGATGAAGTGAAGTTTTATATATATATATATATATATATATATATAAACATATATGATATAATCCTGAGCCCATATCGAAAGAGCTAAATGCTAGCACAGCATTGAACTTCTGGACTTGACTCCCTGCAGGGCCCATGTTAGCAGTTGTTTATGGGTCCATACCTATAGAGGACCTAAGTTGTTCCTAGGTTCACACTGGTAGGGGGACTCAGTAATCGAGATTTTTGGACGTTGTGGTCTTCAGAGTTTTGGTCTTTCAATATTATGGGCTCGAGATTATGATTTTCATGATTGTGATGATACTGTGGGTCATTGCAGGTGCACAGTCAGTATACTGTGTTAGGGAATAGGATTCCTATATTGCTATTAAAAGTTAGATATTTTGTTGATTACTATTTTTGTCATGAAGCAGGGAAAGGCAAACTTGTTAACTCTGCTACGGATAGTTTAAAATAAAATTTCAAATTCTGTATATGCTGCTAACCAATAAGCAGAAGTGAAAAGGGAAATGTTTGTGTTTATATATTTGCTTTTAAAATATGGTTGCAGTGTTTGGGTCTTAAAATGCCAACAAGTTATCACATTAAAACTAGACACCTCATAATGTACCCCAAGGAGTATACTTTAAAATTTGTTGTAGTCCATTGGATGGCAGTAAATATGCTAAAGGTCAGCGTTTGAAAATTAACATAGAATAGGCCTACTGTTTCCCTACTTTAGTTGCATTACTGCATAACCTCATCCTCTTATCATCACACATATCAGACTTCAGTAGTTTTGAGTATATCTTTTTGACAGCATGCAAAGCCATGTAGTGTCCTAATGATTGATTTCACTGTACTAGATTGGATAAAAGGAGGACATCTGAAAATGAGACACAGCATGTGAGCTGAGTAGCTCAGGTTGACTGGATTACATTCAGGACATAACTTGAAATAACGAAATCCCAGCACATTGTAGGTTTCATCTGATTTCAGAACGAGAATCTCTTATGTACAGCTTTTTTTATCTTGCCGTCAAAAGCTGTAAGCAATTGTTGTTGGTGGCTGTACATCTTTTGCCTTAGGCTGCCCACTGGTAGAATATTAACAGTTAGGCTTATGCTTTTGAAGTAAGAAATCAAAGAGAGGGTACGCTTTTCCTTTTAACTTGTTTCTTTTTCACAGTATTATGACAGATCTGCTAGACTTCCAATGTCTAGTAACCCAAAGCCATAGAGGGCAGCTGGTTAGAAAAACAGATTTGGTAAATTGCTTTTCACCAACCTCATCAGATCAGATTTTTTGAACTGTGTTTCGCAAACCCATTTTGATGACTTTTAGGGTGTATGATGCTAACCTCTATAAAACTGTTAGATTTACTTATTAAACCTGGCAAAAACTAGAGGTTTCTTTGAAATCAGAGAAAAGGTATGGAAATGTCTTTCAGATGGTATGCTTTTCCTAGCCCTTCTGGCATGCTCAGAGATGATGTTTGCTCACCCCTAATGCTACTGCTGTGGAATAGTAAATTTGAGAGTGTGGATTTCCTTCCTCTCAGCAGACACATCTGGCATAATGCATGTAACTATGCTGAATCCATTCTGGGTGAAAATCCAGTTACAATTTGACTACTTGTCTTTATCCTGTTTGCACTTTGCCTTCTCTTTCTCGCTCTGAGGTTATTTTCTGGTGTTACCTTGCAAACGTACCCCTATTACAGTAAACCAGTTCTCAAAGACTTGCTAGTTGACTGGTTGCTGTAAACTACTGCATATAGTACATTTATGCTTACTCATGGGTTGTTGTTGAAGAGGTTCCTTGATGTACTAGTTGATGTACTAATTCACTTAGCTGGTTAACAAACAAATTAAACTGAAGTTAAAAATCTGCTGCCTTTTCTGAACTGACTATATGGTAAATTAATTCATAGTTGACAAGGTATAAAATAACGATTTCAAGGGGTTGAATAACAGAGATATCATCATTATTAATGCCCATTTTCTATATAGGACTCGGTTTGTCTTGCCAGCTGTCTCTGTTTCTCTCAATTCAGTGCCACTCTCCTACCTGCTTTGATAGTCATATCTTACTGTCACAGGCCCTGTCTCTCGCAATCCTTCTGTCCATCTCTTTGCTGGATGCCTTTGTTCCTCTTGCCTTCTTCCTGTCTGTAAAAACAAAACATACACCCCAGAGGCACACTTAAGTCAGTCCAAAAATAAAATTGAGTCCATACATGAATATACACAGTTAAGCACTTTTGTTCCTAGAACATGAACTTCATTAGAACAAGTAAGAAACATTTCTTGGTCACATCCTGTTTAAATAACACACCCAAGATGCACGTGATACACATCAGCCAATAAAAATTAAGTACCCTACCATAGGTTCATAGGTTCATACTAGGCTATCTGCCCTAGGGCATTTATAAGCCTAGCCAGAGTGTGTTTGGCTTTCGCCACCCATTTTAAATTAATTTTGCTATGCCCTTTTTCGAGGTTAGTATACTGTACCTCTGTCTAACAGTGACACAGAAGTGATACCCGGGGTAAACCTACGATCTCCCATCCACTCATCAAAATTCCTCTTGAAGAGAGTCAATGAGGGACTCTGCCTAACCTGGACTGGGATTTTATTCCAGAGTGAAGGGAGCCTCTGGGTTATGAATCTGTCCCTCCAGCATGTCCTATTTATTTCAGTGCTGAGGTTCAAGTCTCTCGAGCGTGGCTTGATGGGATTTGGATTTTCTGAGGTGCAGCATGTCCATTAATTCCGGGTTGGACATGGCTTTATACGTCAGGCACAGATCGCCTCTGAGCAGGCGGTATGACACTGAGTAGAGCTGGAGTTTCTTTAACCGGGCAGCATATGGCATCTGTTTGAGCCCTGTGATCCTCTTGGTGAGGTACTTTTGGGGTCTTTCCAGTTGCTGCAGGTGTCTGGTAAGGTACATCCCAAAAGGGGCATTGTACTCAATTATGGGCCTGATGAGGGATGAGTAAAGAGGCACAATGACTTTCCCTGATCTAGATGTGAATCCCTTCATGATTAGGTGGGCTATATAAAATGTTTTTCTAACCACTTTGGCCATGTGGTTGTCAAATGAGAGATTGCTATCAACTTGGGTCCCCAGGTCCCTAATTACTTCTTCTGTACTTAATGGATTACCACCTATGTGGTAATTTGTAGGCACTTTGTTTTTGCCAAAGGGATGACTATACACTTTTGGCATTTAGCTTGAGACCATGGCTCTGGCACCAGTTGTCTGTTTCTATGAGGCCCTTTTGGAGGATGCTTGTGTCGGCTGGAGAGTCGATTATGGTGCCCAGTTTGCAGTCATCTGCGAACTTGGTCAGCCACAGTCCTTCCGTGTTGGCCTGTACCTCCGAGAAATATATACCGAACAAGAGAGGTCCCAGGACTGAGCCTTGTGGGACGCCACTTGTAACTGGTTTGGAGTCTGACATGGCTCCAGCAATTCTAACCATGTGGGTTCTGTCCTTGAGCCAGTTTGCAACCCATCTAGTGACATAGGGGTTTATATTTAAGCTGGTGAGCTTATCTATAATGCCCAAGTGGGGTATTGTATCGAAGGCTTTTGCGAGGTCCAGGTAGGCTGTGTGGACCACCTTCCCCTCGTCAGTGGCCTTGGTGACTGTTTCAAAGAAATTGACCAGGTTTAAGAGGCAGGATCTGCCCTTAACAAAGCCGAAATGGGTAGGATCCAGTGTCTGTAGGTCCCCAATATCTTTATTTATGAGGTCCATGATGATCCTTTCCATAGCTTTTCAGACCAAGCTGGTCAGGCTTATGGGGCGATAGTTTCCAGGATCCGTTGAGGCACCACCTTTGTGGAGAGAGACCACTGTTGCTGTACACCACTCTTTGGGTACATATCCTGTAGTAAGGCTGAGATTGAACAGTAGTTTTATGTTTGGGTTTAGTTCTTCTTGGAGTTCATGTAGGACCAGCCCGGGACACCGTCTGGTCCCATTGATGCTGTGTTTTTTGCTTTGGAGAGGGCGGCTGTTACCTGAGCATCTGAGATGTCAGGGGGGGCAGTACTCTGCTGGGATAGATATTTGCCCTTTTGGTGGGGAGGGGGAGGAGAAGTTTGTGCTGAACCTGTCAGCTAGCATGTTGGCAATGTCTGTGGGTTCAGTGTATTTTTTGTCATTTTGGACTAATTTTGAGCATATCTGGGAATTCCCACCCAGGTTACTAACATAACTAAAGAAAGCCTTGTGATTATCCTTAGTGTCCTGTGCAATTTTTCTCTCGAAGCTGGCCTTAGACAATTTTATGAGTGCCCGTAGTTTTTGCTAATACTGATCAGAGATGCCTTCCCTTTTGGGATTTTGCTCTATCATGTAGTAGCTTCCTCCTTCTATTGTATAGTTTGTTTATGGCTGGGGTCCACCAGACAGGATGTCTGCCTTTGGAGGATTGGGTCTTGGTTTTATTTGGGATTGCATGATCCATGCATTCCTGAAGGTGTTCATAGAATGCGTTTATAAAGGATTCTGCGGTCTGGGCCGTATTTTCCACAGGCCCGGGGGCTTTGAAGGATTCCACCTTGGTTTTGAGGAGTGTGAAATTTGCTTTAGAGAAGTTTTTCACTGTGGTTTTCTGGGCAGGGGTGGGGTTGGGATGTGAATATCCAGTGAGATTAGTTTATGGTCTGATCTTACCAGTGAGGGATACACTTCTGGTCTGGAGCATAAAGTCCCCATGTTGGTGATGATCAGGTCCAGTATGTTTTCCCCTCTTGTGGGAGTGGTAACAAGTTGTTCCATAGCATTTGAGTTTATAAATTCTAGGAACCTTTGGGCTAGGGTGTTGGAGCCAGAGTAATGCTCCCAGTCTATGTTTGGATAGTTGAAGTCGCCCAATATAATGGTGTTTGGAGAGACCTTCATATTTTCCAGTGTTCTCAGGAAGGCCGAGTGGGGTTCCTGGGTTTAGGAGGGTGGTCTGTAGCAGGCTATAAACTGGAAGGCAGTTTTGCCCACTGTTAGTTGCACATGGATAGTCTCTGATGCTTGTGCTGTGCCACCAACCTGGAGGTGTGGGTATCTTTGTGAATATAGATACTCCCCGTCCTTTTGTGGTTCGGTCCAAGTTTTGGGGCTGAAAAGCATGGTATGAGGTATAACCTGGTAGTGCTGGGGTGCTCTCGGGAGCCTTGAACCAGGTTTCTGTTACTGCACAGATATCGATGTTCTCCATGCTAAGGAGAGTTTCGAGTGCATGCATCTTGAGGTTTAGACTTCTGGCGTTGAGTAGCATTACTCTTAGTTTCTTATCCCTTGTGATACCTATGGAGGTGGGTTTGTCTTTTGAGCCTTGCCTAAAAAAGGCACTATGGGGGTAGCAAGAGCCTTTGCCAATATCTGAAAGCCCAGGGGTGACAGGTGCAAGCCATCCCTAGCGAAGCATCGTGGCTTGTCGATCCCCTTTGAATGACACCAATACTTTAGCCAATTGTTGAAATTGATCATCTTGTCTTCATATTGTGGCATTATTCTTGGTGAGGGTAAGATGCTACTCAAGGTCAGGGTCATACCGGCCTGGGCTACATGCTCAGAGAGCTCCTCTATGTCTCTTTTCATGTAGTCCAGGGAGGTACGTCTCAGGTCATTCACACCAGCATGGACAATGACTGAGTCATATTTGTACTTGCCTTGGAGTGACCTGAGTGCTTGTGTTATGTGGCGGATCCTAGCGCTTGACAGGCAGCTCACCGTGACCTTCTCCTTGTTCAGCCTGGTGAGCGGGACGTCAGTGTGCCTGACGATAGAGTCACCTATTACAAGTGTATCAGGTGTGTTGTTTAGCCTTAAGGGCTGTGACTGTTCGGCACACTGGCTTTGTGAGCTATGTGTTGCACGTGTTTTGTTTTGAGGTAGCGGTTGCTTGGGTGTCTGCTTTGGAGGTCTCTGCTGCTTAGGCAGATTTTATTTAGAGCCTCCGAGTATGTTTTTGTGTGCTTATGTGTTTGGTTTGCTGTCGTGGTAGGTCTATGTGAGACTGGAATTGTAGTGAGTGTGGTTTCCTTCTCCTCCTGACTGGTTACGCCAGTACTGAGTTGAGAGAGCTTAGCCTCCAGTTTGGCTATATGGTTGCATCTCTCACATGTGTTGGAATTTGTTGGGAGGAGGAGAGGGTTGTCTGTGTACATGAGGCAGTTGTAACATTGCCTCAAGATTCCCAGATTCACCAGCTGGACCGGAGAGGAGATTGACAACTGACCTTTGGACATGCTAGAATAGTATTGGGAATTCCTTTATAATTGAAAAAAGGGCCAATGGGGAAGAAGGTACTCAAGGGGAGTTTGTGAGGGTGTAGTGCTTTTAATTTTTTTAGTGCTGACTTATATAATTGCTTTAGTGAGCAAGTGCCAGGTAACTTAAATGCAATGTGTTACAGGTAACTTAAATGCAAAAACAACAAACAGTAACTTTCTTTCAAGTGAAACAAGGAAATAAGTACAGTAAGCAATGCAGATATCACTAGGGAGCCACAGAAGCGCTGAAAAGCCGCGTTTTAGGTGGAATTAGCTTTTCAGGGAAATAACAAGCAAACAAACAACAAGCATACAAACAAAGCTAGATTCAGCAGGCCTCGATCTAGTCTATGCTACAGCAAACAAGGTGTACCAATTACAGTAAGAAGCAGTTCAAATATGCAGGCACTATAAGCATTTAACCAGAAATTCCCAGCTCAGAAGGGCAGAGTCCAGCCTCTCCTCCCACAAGAGTGCAGACCACAAACCCTCTTAATGTAAAATAACTGGCCTGAAGCCCAAGTGCTTAAACCAGAACTAATACACTTTTAGAATAACAGACACTGAGCCCTCAATCAGCAGTTCCCAACTTAGAAGGATGTAAGCTACCTGTCCTGCCACCACAGTGCAGGCCACAAACCTTCCTAATGTAAAACAACTGGTCTGAAGCCCAAGTGCTTAATCCAAAAGACTTAGAATGATAGCTACACTTTAATCAAGTTACTACCAAGCAGTGATAAATACAATTGAATACTTTAAAGAATGCCTGGATTAGTGCTCAAGTTATACAAACAAAGCTAGATTCAGCAGGCCTGGATCTAGTCTATGCTACAGCAAACAAGGTGTACTAATTTCAGTAAGAAGCAGTTCAAATATGCAGGCACTATAAGCCTTTAACCAGAAATTCCCAGCTCAGAAGGGCAGAGTCCAGCCTCTCCTCCCACAAGAGTGCAGACCACAAACCCTCTTAATGTAAAATAACTGGCCTGAAGCCCAAGTGCTTAAACCAGAATTAATACACTTTTAGAATAACAGACACTGAGCCATCAATCAGCAGTTCCCAACTTAGAAGGATGTAAGCTACCTGTTCTGCCACTGCAGTGCAGACCACAAACCTTCCTAATGTAAAACAACTGGTCTGAAGCCCAAGTGCTTAAACTAAAAGGCTAAGAATGAGTTACACCAATCAGTAATAAATACAACTGAGTACTTTTAAGATGACGCTAAAGCAAAATAAAGTAGGAAGAAACACAAATACAGTAAAAGCAGATACATTTTTTTTTTTTTTTTTTAGTGGAAAGAGAGAAAGGAGTAGCAGAAACTAAGCTGATTGGTCTTGTCAAATGTTCTCCCTGTACTGGGTAGAATGAGGTAATGACACTAGACTGGGAGGAGGGTCCCAGATCAAATTTACACTAGGTGCGGGCAACTGCAAAGCCACCAACTATAAAAACACTATACCAACAGGGAGGGAGGGTGCGAAACAAACTGCAGAACTGTATCTCACAGCTGAAAAGCAGCAGTGAGCCTTTAAATGAAAGTTTTAAACAGCTAAAGGAGCCTCTAGAAAAAAGAGTTTAACTGCAACAAGTTATCAGAAACAAACAGCCCAACAGATGCTTAATAAAAGTGGACAATTTCCAGTTAATACCTCACACACAGTGAAACTAGCTAGAAAAATACACAGTACACAAAGTGCTATAAATAACAAAGAAATAAAGAACAAAATAAACAAAAAACAGGATACTTAATGTTATATATTATAGCTCCGAGTTTCCTCAGTGTCCTTCCTTCATCAGTTCAGTGTGAAATGGCAGAACACTCACAACTGAATTTCTTAGGTAACAGAAAGTTGAAACCTGAGACAGCTTTTAAGAAAGAAATCTCAAAAGAACCAATGAGGTGCTTAGTCTAAGCTGTAGTCCAGGTGACCTCAGTCAGCCAATGACCTCAAACAATTCTCTCTCACTGAAATGCCTGATGGCTTTGGCTAAACCAAGATGTCCCTGAATATGTGCTCAGACACACAGCCTCCACAAACACTAGGCCCAAATACAAGCCTGAATATGGAAATGCTACAAATATCCCCACTACTTAGAACAACTGCAGAAATGTATCTCACAGCTGAAAAGCAGCAGTGAGCCTTTAAATGAAAGGTTTAAACAGCTAAAGGAGCCTCTAGAAAAAAGAGTTTAACTGCAACAAGTTATCAGAAACAAACAACCCAACAGATGCTTAATAAAAGTGGACAATTTCCAGTTAATACCTCACACACAGTGAAACTAGCTAGAAAAATACACAGTACACAAAGTGCTATAAATAACAAAGAAATAAAGAACAAAATAAACAAAAAACAGGA
The DNA here is from genome assembly GCF_019279795.1 of Protopterus annectens. Taxonomy (NCBI): domain Eukaryota; kingdom Metazoa; phylum Chordata; order Ceratodontiformes; family Protopteridae; genus Protopterus; species Protopterus annectens. The sequence goes on from NC_056744.1 coordinate 222,410,751, forward strand.
TACTTAGTGTTATATATTATAGCTCCGAGTTTCCTCAGTGTCCTTCCTTCGATCAGTTCAGTGTGAAATATCTCCAGATAGTTTCAAGAGCACTCTGTCAGGACACAGGAAGACTCCAGCAATGATATGCAGACTTTTACTAAGAGGGTCTGATTTTATGCAAGTAATCCTTGAGATAGTCAGATAACACACAGGATGTAAAACCAGTTATACCAACTTAAGACACAGAGAAATAGGAGGAGGGGGAAAAACACCTTCATCAGAGATCTGAAAAACTATACAGTGAAGCAAAAATAACAGTGCACACCTCTGAAGTCAGCCAGCAATGATATAAAATTAGTCAAACAACAATTACCTGTAAACAACTCTGAAGTGCCAGAAAAATATACTCAGCTCTGTATATCTCCAGATAGTTTGAAGAGCACTCTGTCAGGACACAGGAAGGCTCCAGCAATACCAGGTGCACAAATTCATTTGTACTGCAGATATGATGCAAATTTTTACTACAGATATGATCAAGAAGTTGGGTGAGTTAGAGGGAGAAATGGCTCCTGAAGTAATTCATAGCAATATGGAGAAAAAAGGCATATTGCAGATGACTGGAGAATATGCATTCCTGGCATCCCTTATAAATGGTGACCAATCAGTATATTCTCTGTCTTTCTGTATTTCTCTTGCAACCTGATAATCGAGTTTCTTTGTGCTATCTACTGAGTCACTTTCAGAGTGCCTCTAATGCCTTGTTCTTTGAGTAACAGGAGCTGTAGCATTGCAAATCATTTAGCCTTGCAAAAGGAACCAGCACATTGAATTGGACACAATCCTGTTCATTTTTGTAAGTACTTCTCATGTGATTCTTTCCTCCATTTCCCAGTTTATAATTCAAAATCTATTTAGCTTTCAAGTGTAGACACTGCAGACATTTTCCTTAGCATCAGACCTTTTCCCCTTTTCAGAACAAACTAAACTAAAAGGAAACACATTTTGAACAGGTTGTTTAAATGCTATAATATTATGACTATTACATTTCCCGATAATTAAACAAACGTTTCTCAAGGATATAGTATCATTGCCTTGTTGAATGTATTTTTAGTCAGACTGCAAAGCCTGGGTTTTGAGAATAAACAAACAGAATGATGATGATACCGGTCGATAGAAATCAGTCATATAAACGGAACAAGACAAATTTGGAACATCTTGTGCAGTCCTTGAAAATATGTCCAATAAAAAGTTATTAAAAAATCATTGAGTCTGATGAAATATTTAACTTGAAGAAACACAGCAATGATTGCCACTGTTTTTCCCAGTTGGATGTTTTTATTTTAGTTCTTGAGAAACTTCCCATTGTCAGATGATGTTAAGGCATAAAGGGCACAAATGCTTTTGTTTAAAATCCATCACTGACTCTGCCTTAATGTCAAAAAGAGAACCTGGCATCATGAATGATATGGAAGTTCGCTGGACTGTCAATTCTGAGTGGTTATGACCTTGTTAATGTCTTGATGTAGTTACATAGACACTCTTCTTGACAGGGGTCACTGTGTACAGCTCATCGGTCACCATAGCTGTGCCCTGAACTAAACCTGTAGGTTTTTAATGTGGAAGAGGAAGAACACCAAAGTGAACCTGAGAAGCCCTGGTGACAGAACAGTGCACAAGCAGGTAAGCCATCACAGAATGACCATGATGTTATTAGTGCTGGTCATATACTGCTGCTTGGACAATGTCAGAATAGCCACACAAAATAGAAATGTACCTGAATGAATAAGTAAATAAATAAAATACCACTATTAGTAAGATGTAGGTTATGTAAAATAGTTTGACAGTGCTGCTCAGAAACATATCAGTGAAAAGATGAGCATTTTGTGCAACTTAAGTCTATGACAATGTCTGTCTGCTGGCATTAGAAAGATCAGAGAGAAGCTGGAGAAGAGAATCATTCTCTTTTATTTATTCGTGACATTTTTAAGGTCTCCTAAATACTGAATGAGCTTAGGTCAAGGTAGAAGGTCTCTCTTATTGCTCCTTATTTAAATGTAATAGAAATGATTAACAGTAGACTTTACGATTACTTATTTATTAGAAGTTTCAGATGGTAATCTTTTTCAGCATACTTAATCATCCTCAAAGGCTTGATATCAAAAAGAAATAATGAAAGATAAAAAGAAAATGTGAGGAAAATGTAGTGATAACTCTTTAACTCTTTTACTCCACTTGAGCTTCTCTACCGTTCAGTCTTTGTATCCAGAGCCTATTGACAAATGACATTATAAAGTTGAAGTACAAACAGGTGTTGATATCTCTAGAGCCACAGTTGTTACTGTAGTAGTATAAATAACAGACTTGCTCAGCACAAAGCTATCTCCACAATGGTATCATTCACTAGCTTCCATGTGTTAACCTCCCTCACTAAGCAAGTCACTGTTAATTTTATTTATCTGTTGATATTTGATTACTTGGAAAGTCCAACTGAGTAGGAGCCCATTTTCAGCAAAGATCAAGGAGGTAAGCTCCAAAATATTGCAAAACATTTTAAGAACAATAATTTTGCAGTCTTTAAAATAATACAAAAATGACTACAGTTTAAATATACCAAATTAGGCATAATATGAAAACATTGGTTAAGAACAGATACAACATTTTAATCAGTTTATAGAGAAATTCAAGTTAAGTTAGTATAATACAAACAAGAATTGCAGTACAAAGTGAGAGAATAGCAGGATTATGGCATATTTAGAGAGAGAACCAGGGGGGAGACAAACTGATGGAACTAAGGAAGTGAGTGAAGAGGGGAGTGTAAGGAGATTAAGGACTGAATAAGTATTTGTTCACATTTAGGGATATAGTTTATCCTGCTGTTCAGCAAGAACAGAGCCAGCTTTTGGCTTGGATGTGTCTCAGAGTGGTTTTGAAGAATGGGAGGGAGGGTAGTGACCTGATGGGTACAGGTAACAGTTCCACACATTGGCAACATGCTATAAGTGCAGACAATGCCTAGCAAATTTGATTGATTTGTATAAGGACAAATGTTTTTGGTCATTGGATTGCAGTGATCGACTGGGGAACATAGTTGTATAGAATGTTATTTATTACTAGAGAAGCAGATGGATTCTGGATAATTTTATTGTGTGGTAAGAGGCTGTGTATATGTTAGCTGATGAGGTAGTTCTAACCAATTTAGGCTTTTTAGTGCTATACAGTGGTGAGTTATGAAAGGTGTATTTGCTGCAAATTTAGCAACCTTGTTACAGCATTGTTCTAAGTTTTGTTTTTTGTGATCTCTAAAGGTTAGTAAGGATGGGATGGTCATAAAGAAGTGTTAGGAAGAGATAAGTAGTGGCAGGTGTAGCTTTAGTTGGATCCATGTGAACATTATTTGGTACTGTAAACTATCCCTAATTTTTGAAGAGTTTTTCTTATGCAATTTTGTATATGCAGGTTGAATTTAAGATGATTATCCGCTATAGGCGAAGATCAAATTTCAGGTAGTCATCTATAATCACACCTAATAGTTTGATGTGGGATACCAGTTCTGTGTTGGTCTTGTTGGATGACAGTATATTGAGTTTTTTGGGAGAGAAGAGAGAGTTGGGAGTGAACATTAGTAGTTTATTTTTGGATTCAGAAGGAGCTGAGTTTTCAAGCCAAGTTTCTATAGAGGAGATGAATTTCTGGGTGAGTATTTGGAGCATGGGAAGTGTTCTGTCAGCACGTATTAGAGTGTAGCCATTGGAGTATTGTACTATGGTAGTCTATTTGGCTGCTGTGTTTAGGTCACTGATAAATAAGTTAAACAGTAGGGATCCTAGCAGAGAGCCTTGTGGGACTCTAACCGGATATAGAAAAAAAAATAAATTATTTTCCATTTCATTGCTTGGGGCCTGTTAGTGAGGTAACTAAAAACAGTTAAGTGTGGAGGATGATAACCCATAGAAAGAGAGTTTAGTTGGGAGAATTTGATGTTTGACTGTTTTGAATGCCTTGGATAGATCCAGAAATAGGGCTGACATTAGAAGATCTGAATTTATATAGTGATTTATTATATCTGTGAACCTTATAAGGGCAGTGGTTGTACTGTGATTGGGTCTGAAACCATGCTGTGAGAGAGAGAGGAGGTTATGAGAAGTAATACATGTTGTAGTTTCAGAATAAATGCATTTTTCCAAAATTTTGGATGAGGGTGATTGAACGGCAGTTGGTCTATAGTTTGTGAGCTCAGCTGATTAGCTGTCTTTATGTAGGGGTATTATATAGGATTTTTCCAAAAGGTGGGACATATTTTTCGTAGATAGAGTGGTTTATTAGAATGGAGACAGGATATGCAAGGCTACTTGCAACAAGATTGAGGTATTCAGATGGAAGCTGGCCAGGGGCAGTGGCTGTTGTCTTAAGGATGCTTAGTTTTTTTTTTGTAGATGTTGGCAGTGGAGTGAGTACGAAGGTCTGCTGTGGCTTCAGTAATTGGAGCAGGATGGCTGGATCTGTAGTAGTTTTAACAGACATAGTCAGCAAGGGCTAAGACAAATACAGACTTTATAAGCACAGAGAATTTTAAATAGCCTTTGAAAACAACAAGTCTTTGGTAGGTGGGAAAAAAAATTAATAGGTAGAAGGATACTCACATGGACAGCAGGAGAGTGGAAAAGTCACAAAGACAATAAGTGGTGGTCAAGAATGGAAGGCCGACTCTGGAGCTGGAAGCACCATAAGCACTAACACTAACTGCATTGGTGCCCTTTAAGGGAAGACTGGTAAACATGGATCGAAGAGGTGGAATTGTGGACCTTTCACAGAAAACTATCAAGACAAATTTGGGAGGTGGTGTAGCATAATAAAATAATGTCTCATTTGCCATATTTTTAAAATTGAAGAACCAGCTTAGGAATCTATGTAGCAACCTGTATTCAAGACCTTTACTTTCTTAACAAAATATATCAGGGCTGTCACCCATTTGTGGTTACAGAATTGGAGAAGCTGTTGAAATTGATTCTTTTCATAGAAATGTGCTGGTTGTCCATGAGTGAACCACAGGAAGAGTGTTTGATAGACATTGGTCAAAGCTGAATCAGAAAGAAATCCCAGGAAGTGAAGAAACATGCAGTGTAACCCCCTGCAAGATATCCAAACTAAATGTGAGGATATTGACATGCCTCAGACATTGGACTTTGTTTGTAGACTAGTGTTACCTCACTATGAGTATGGACTGCAGAAAGAAAGAATGTTATTGAATTGTTTTTGGATATCTGGATTGTCTATAAGGATTTTCAACCTTTTTCGTCTCGTGGCACACATAAACCTATTACAAAAATCTCGCGGCACACCAAAAAATATAGTACAATTTTTGCCGAAGTGACAAAAAATAGGTATAATTTTGATTGATTTAAGAAGTCTTTTCCTCTTGTTTTACTTGCCTTTAATGTTTAATGAGATATCCAAGCTTGACGTTGTTGTGTTTTGTGTGAAGCCGAATTTTGGACAGGCATACTATTAAGTTGTCTTCCAGGGCTTCCAGATGTGATCTATTGTTCTTTGTGCGAATCAAGCTTTTCCACAAATATCACATGGAGAAAGGAAGAAATGTTTGTTAGCTCAAACATTTCTACTGCATTCTCTGTTCTGATTCTTTCTTCCAAAAGCATTATTTTTCTTTAAAAACATTAATTTTATCGGTGGAAGTAAGATTATTTTTACACTCTCCTTGCATACTTTTATTAAGCGTGTTCAAAGATTGAAATAATTCTGCAAGAAATGCAACCTTATTGCACTAAAGCTCATCACTGAAAGAAATTGTGCTAATTGAAATTGTTTAGTTGTCAGAAAACTTACAACTCGACCACGAGATAACCGCCTAACGTCTGTATGCAGTAGCAACTGTGTGTGAGAAGCTTCCATTGAGGAACATAGTGCTGCACATAATCTTGGATTTACATATAATGCTTTTTATATAATAATTGACAATTGTGACAGTCTCATTTAGTACTTTTTTCAGCTCTGCTACCAATGATTTTGACGTTAGTACTTCTCTCTGGAGAAAAGGAGTAAAAATAATTCTAGGATTCTTTCTTTGAGCCAGTGTAACAAATCTTTTTACACTTCCTGACAAAGAATGGGCACCATCCATACAAATACTGATGCAGAAATCCCAAGACAAGCTATGTTATGACAACTGAAGTAATTAACAACATGAAAAATATCTTGGCCCCTCATTGTTTCTGGGAGTGCTTGACAAAATAAAACTGTTCTGTAATCTCTTCTTTATAAATAAATGTACCGAATGCTAGAAGTTGAGCTTTGCCATTAACATCAGTTGATTCTTCCAGCTGAAGAGCAAACATATCTATTTTTTAATGTGAGATATCCTTTGCAACTCAACATCTTGGGACAAATTCTGAATACGTTGAAAGATGGTGTTATCTGACATTGTAATGTTTAAAACCGCCTTTTTGTGTTTTTCTCCAAAAATATTTACAATTGTACTGCATGCTGGTAAAATTACAGATTCTGCAATTGTGTCAGATTTAATTTTTTTTAGCAACAATTTCTGCAATTGCATAACTTGCTTCTTGGGCTTTTTCTGATATCGTTACAAATGTAGTCCATCTTTTTGCTTGATTGCTGTTATCTATTACAAGTCTTTTAAAATATTCGACCGGCTTTTTGCTCAAGTGAGAATGGCTAGTTTGCAAATGTCTGTTTAATTTACTTGGAACCATAGCTTCCTTTGCTAATTTTTTACCAGAAATTACGCATGTGAGATGTGGTGGATTGCCTTCACTGGTTGTAAAGCCGAATGATAAATAATCTTCATCGTAATGGTGAACAATAGTTCTTAATTTAGCTTTAAAAGAACCAGTGCCAGTTAAGGTACTAGATGAGGTATCAGCTGCTGATATGCTGTGGTTGGGCAAAGCAGCACTTGATGTACTAAAAATCTTTCCTCTTGACTTGCATTTAATATTTAATGTGAAATCTGAAGTTGACGTTGTTTTACAATGTGTTTTGTGTGAGGTCAAATTTTAGACAGGCATACTCTTAAGTCATCTTCCAGGGTTTCCAGCCACGATCTATTCTTGTTCTTAATATTATTCATTGCACAAAAGCTTGATTCACACAAATAAGATGTGGAGAAAGGAAGAAGTGCTTCTATTGCTTTTTTTGTAATATTGGGAAATTCACTTTTAAGAGATAACCAAAATGAAGTAGTATCTGTTGTTAAATGTTTAAATTTTAATCCTCTGTCATTTCTTATCTCTGTTAGCTCATCCTCTTCTGTAATATTTAAATTTTCCAATTTGCACGCACTTAAGACAAACGGATCTCTGATGCAATCCAAGGATGGCATGTCAAATGAGGGAAAATATTTTTCAATATTTGTACTAAGCAAGCATAAAGTATGTAAAATTAGATCTGTAAGATTTCCATCCAGTTTGCACCTTTTTGTTAGCTCAAACATTTCTACTGCATTCTCTCTTCTGATTCTTTCTTCCCAAAGCATTCGTTTTTCTTTGAAAGCATTAATTTTATCGGTGGAAGTAAGAATATTTTCTCGCTCTCCTTGCATACTTGTATTAAGTGTGTTCAAAGATTGAAATAAATCAGCAAGAAATGCAATCTTATTGCACCAAAGCTCATCACTGAGAAAATGTGCTGAGATTGTTGAGTTGTCAAAAAAATTAGAACTTCCTCCTTTAGTTCCTAAAATCTTGATAGAACTTGACCACGAGATAACCACCTAACTTCTATATGCAGTAACAACTGTGTGTGAGAAGCTTCCATTGAGGAACATAGTGCTGCAAAGTGTCTCGAATTTAACGGCCTGCTTTTTATATAATTGACAATCGTGACAGTCTCATCTAGTACCTTTTTCAGGCCGGGTACCAAAGATTTTGACGCTAGTACTTCTCTGTGAAGGAAACAATGAGTAAAAGTAATTCTAGGATTCTTTTTTTGAGTCAGTGTAACAAATCCTTTTACACTTCCCGACATAGCGTGGGCACGATCCATACAAATACTGATGCAGGAATCCCAAGACAGGTTGTGACAACTGAAGTAATTATCAACAACATCAAAAATATCTTGGCCCCTCGTTGTTTCTGGGAGTGGTTTACAAAATAAAAACTGTTCAATAATCTCTTCTTTATAAATAAATCTGCTGAATGCTAGAAGTTGAGCTTTGCCAGTCACATCAGTTGATTCATCCAGTTGAATAGCAAACATATCTACTTTAATGTGAGATATCACTTGCAACTCAACATCTTGTGACAAATCCTGAATACGTCGACAAATGGTGTTATCTGACAGTGGAATTTTTAATACCTCCTTTTCATGTTCTTCGCCAAACATGATATTTACAATTTTATGGCATACTGGTAAAATTACAGATTCTGCAATTGTGAGAGATTTCATTTGTTTAGCAACAATTTCTGCAATTGCATAACTTGCTTCTTGGGCTTTTTCTGATACCTTTACAAGTTTAGTCCAGCTTTTTGCTTGATTAGTGTTATCCAGTACAAGTCTTTTAAAATATTCAACCAGCTTTTTGCTCTGAGAATGTTTAGTTTGCAAATGTCTTTTTAATTTACTTGGAACCATAACTTAATTTGCTAATTTTTCACCACAAATTACACATGTGGGACGTGGTGGATTGTCTTCACTGGCTATAAAGCCAAATGACAGATAATCTTCATCATAATGACGAACAATATTTTTTTATTTAGCTTTAAAAGAACCAGGTACTAGATGAGGTATCGGCTGCTGATATGCTGGGGACTGGGCAAAGCAACACTCAACGTAGTAACATCACTGTCTTCACTGTCTTCTAATTTTCTTTTTTTTTTTATTATAAACTTGTCCATCTTAAATTGAATGCTATTGAATAAAAATAAAGAAAAAAATACCTGTATTTAAAAAATAATAAAAAAACTCTTACCAGTCAAAACTAAACTCTTCAAATGAAATAAATCTTACACTCTTTAAAAGAAACCTTGACGAGTGGATGGGAAACAGAAAGTTTACCTCAAGGATCACTTCAGTGGCTCTGCTGGACAGAGGCACGGGGAACTAATCTAAGGGGACAGCAAAAACCAACACATTCTGGCTAGGCTTATAAATGCCTTCGGGCAGATAGCCTAGTACCAACCTATGAACCTATACACACTTTCAACCATTTCACCATCCATAAATTTCTATGCATACAAACTCAAAACCTCCAGTGCACAGTAAATCTCGTTCCTGAGAACGATATGTTTTGTAAAGCTTTCACTTGTATAAAACTAAAAAGCCCACATTTTTACTCTTATTTTTGGTCCATTCCTCATAAAACGTTTGGTTTTCTGTCAAATCATTGAGGATTAAAGTCAATAAATGCTACTAAATAATGGCAGACATTTCAATTTCAGACTTTATATCCTTCAGAAACTCTATAGTAACGTAAAATTTGTCATTCGAGCAATTTTGTAAGTTTATGGGAACAATGTTTAACATCTGTCCCTATGTTTTGTTCCTTTGTCCCCCCATTATTAATATACCTTTGCCCAGATTTCTTGCTGTAAGTCAGCACTTGCAAGACTGCAGCCACTGCCCTATGTTGCAGATGCCTCCACTTCTCAAAGACACACCTGAAAAGAGCAAAGCACTTTTTTTCGGGATGGTATTATCACTTCAGATTTGCTGTAGTTGATTTTTATCCTATCTCACATTCAGCAGCAAATCACTTGCATGTTTATTTGAAGTCACCGTTGGACAAGACTGAAAGCACAATTTGATATGCAAGCAAGAAATATGCACTGTGGTAGTCCTCATTGTGGGCACCCTTGCAATGTAAAGAATCTATGAAAATCAGAAATAAGTGGTGACAGGATGCATTCCTGGTAGAATCTAACATGTCTTTTAAATGAACGGAACTTAATGCACAAGATATGAACACAAATGGTGCAGAATGTTGTGTTTTGCTCCCCTGATATGTAGACAGATCGTTGATACTGTGGTGTACTTTAACGGGAAACCATTTAACATCAAGCTCAGCATTTTAAGATTTCGCTTCACTACAGTCTTAGTTCAAAGTCTCTTCTCAAGCTATTCATTAACAACCCTGTGGTATTTAATGACAGCATCTAAGCCATCGAGCAAACAAACCCCTCATGATCTGCCTTAGATGCACAATGACTATTTCCTTCATTTCTGTTACCACACAATATGTCATTTCATACTAAACATTTAAAAAGTAAGCTGTCTGTACATAAAAGTTGCCACCTTACCACTTTAATGTTATAACAAACACCATAGTAGCACAAACACTAAAATGACAATAAATAAACTAATAAACAAATAAAAAAGCCGCTACATGTACTCCTCTGAAGACAGTTACATTTTTTTTAATAACATAAACCACAATACAGATGAAGCGCTTTTTGTTTAGCTGCTAGCTAAACTTCATTAGATACAATTGCATTGTGCTCCCTCCATTTATATTAATAAGAAGTCATGTGTACATTCTTAATCAGCCCTTACTTGAATAATAAGGGATGATTAAGAACGTACACATGACTTCTTCTTAATATAAATGGAGGGAGCACAATGCAATTGTATCCGATGAAGTTTAGCTAGCAGCTAAACAAAAAGCGCTTCATCTGTATTGTGGTTTATGTTATTAAAACATTTTTTTAACTGTCTTCAGAGGAGTACACATACAGCTTTTTTATTTGTTTATTAAACACCATATTAGATCATGATGGGTAAAAGGGTGATTGTTGATTCTGTTGTGATGTCATAAAACTTGAGGTATATGTGTTTTGGGAAACATACCTCATAACTGCTCTGTATTTGGTGGGATGCTCCCATTTTAAGCTGTCATGGTCAAAATTGATGAGCAACAGACATGGTTGGGTATGCAGCAGTATCTGAAATGTATGATAATATTTGATGGGGGGGGTGTTAGTTCTTTGCATGCCTCATGCTGTCCCTGATTTTTCAGAGTCTTGTCTGGTTGTTCATAGGTTCATAGGATGGTACTAGGCTATCTGCCCTAGGGCCTGTACAAGCCTAGCCATAACAATTCCCTGGCTATTTCTTCCCACAGCATTTACTTCCCTGGACCCCTGTCTAGCAGGGTGACTGACATCATCCCCGGAGTGAATTTCCTATCTCCCATCCAGTCATCAAGGTTCCTTTTGAAGTGGGTCAAAGAGGCACTCTGCTTGACATGTATGGGCAGTGTATTACAGAGTCTGGGGAGTCTCTGGGTCAGGAACCTATCCCTCCAGCATGTTTTGTTCATTGTGATGACAAGGTTTAGATCCCTGGAGTGTGTGTCTCTGAGGGATTGGGATTTCTTTAAGTGTAGCATGTCCAACAGCTCTGGGTTTGACATGGCCTTGTATGTTAAGCAGAGATCGCCTCTGAGTGGACGATATGCGACAGGGTATAGGTGGAGTTTTTTTTAGACGGTCAGCATAGGGCATCTGCTTTAGGCCTGTGATTCTTTTAGTGAGGTATTTCTGCAACTTTTCTAGTTGTTGCAGATGTCTTGAGAGGTACATACCAAATGGGGCGTTGTATTCTATAATGGGTCTAATGAGCAATGAGTACAGTGGGACAATGACTTCCTTTTTCCTGGATGTTGTGTTGTGGTGATGTGGTTATTGAAGGTGAGACCACTGTCCACCTGTGTCCCTAAGTCTTTTATCACACTTTCAGTGTTTAGTGTACTGTCACCTATGTGGTAATTCACGGGTACATGTTTTTTCCCAAAGGGGATAACTATACATTTCTTGGCATTGAGCTTGAGCCCATGGCTCTGGCACCAAGCATCTGTTTTTCTAAGGCCCTTTTGTAGAATATCCACATCATTTGGGGATTCAGTAATGGCTCCCAGTTTGCAGTCATCTGCGAACTTTGTTAGCCAGAGTCCCTTAGTGTTGGCCTGTACTTCAGAGAAGTAGATGCCAAACAAGAGTGGCCTCAGGACTGAACCCTGAGGTACTCCACTTTTCACTTGTCTGGAGCTGGATTTGGAGTCGGCTACTTTTACAGTGTGGGTTCTATCAGTAAGCCAGTTGGCAACCCATTGAGTGATTAGGGATTAATCCCCAGCTTACTAAGTTTATCTATGATTCCAGAGTGGGGGATGGTGTTGAAGGCCTTGGCGAGTTCCAGATAGGCTGTTTGGACCACCTTACCCTTGTCCATGGCTCTGGAGACTGATTTGAAGAAGTCAGTCAGGTTCAGGAGACAAGATTGGCCCTTCACAAACCCAAACTGCGTAGGGTCCAGTTAAAATGTGAGAATTGTGACTTTTTATTTCAATATGTATCACAGTAACAGCAAAATATGCTTTTGTGGTCATGGTTTATGCACATATGATCAGTATCATCACGTGCTCCACAGTGAACAGTAAAGGACACTTACTGGACTGACTTTGAGCAGATGGTGCTGTATATATGTGCATGGTTTTCTTTTTATCATATGCTGATCTCTGTTGTACATCAGGAAGTTGTTGCTTTATGTTGGGAGTACAGGGGGCACACTGTTTCTCTAAAATACTGTTATTTGTATACCACTGTATAAAACACATCTTCCAGTTTAGCTTAGGCAATAAACGATTTAATAAAAATAAACCTAGAAGCAGTATGGTGTATGAATATGGTATTATTGTCATTTTGTTGGTGTTATTTTCAGGCAGCCTGTTTAAATTTTAGTGCTGGTAAATTCACTGTCTTCTGGAAAAAACGGCATTTGCCAGAGGCCCACAAATAGCTGTCAGATGTGTGTGTGTGTGTGTGTGTGTGTGTATAGCATATGTTGCTGGAAGTACTATTAAGGCAGAATTAATTTTGTTCATAGTTTATATGCTTAATTAATGTCACTTTTATTAGCTTTTTGATTTAATTTGCTTGGGAGGGTCCAACCACCATAAGGGTCCTGTTTTTTTACAGGTTGTACCTCCCCAAAAGTAAGGTAAAAGCACAAGCCAAACCAAAAACTCCTTACTGCAGCAAAAGGAAGGTCTCAGCACCCAAGCCCACAGAAAGCCAAGGCGTAGTTAGTACCTAAGTCCACAATACGAACACTTCTTTATCTAAAAACAGCAAACAGCAAAAATAACGTAAAGCGCTTTTCGTCTCACTGATAGTGAGCCTTCCTCAGACAAAGTTTCAAGTGTAAAGCACCTCATTAAATACCCTACCCAATGTCTAATTAACACTCCTTCAATTAATTCATTAAATTAGTACCAACCATTTCATTATGATAGCTTTGCAATTCAGTGTCAAACAGTACTTCAGTCCTGTTTACATTCACATTTCCAAATGCAATGCTTCAGTCAGTAATCTCAACATTCCGGACTTTACTACAGCAGCTTTAAACCCAAGGTTCTAACAAACCTTCACTAAAACATTAAATCCATATTCGATTTAGTATGATTTCAAACCTTTACGGCTAGCTGGATACGTAACTAGTTAAATGCAGTCTGTTACAACTGATACATTCGCAAATTGAAATAAAACAGTTGATGTTACCTGTCTATCCATACTCGGGTAGTAACCGACATTCTTTTGATAATTACAATATCCAAGTTGGAAAAATATTTTTTGTCCTTTAGTCATAAAAATAGTTGAACTTTTTCTATCATTGTTGACTAATTGTTACGATTCACCTCCACCTTGTCCATTACGAGTATACTTAGCAGCACTCCGTAGTGGAGTCTGCATTTAAAGCAACAGTACTGTAATTAGTAAGCTCTGCTGTAACCTATTCCACATGAACACCCAAAGCCTGAATAGTGGTATGGTGAATTAAACCCATTGCAGTTGGGTGTTCTAAAGTGTTTCACACTTTAAAATAAAATCCTATTCCAGTTAAAAACTCTTAAACTTCCAAATATATTAAAAGTGTTGAAAATATACATAAAAACCCCTTCAACTACACATAAACATGTGACTGCACATAGATAAATATGTCCTAAAGACGTTAAAAATTAACAATTTAAATTCAACCATAGTGATATAGGAAATATCAAAAATGTCAAAAATTAATATAAATATGTTTGCTGAATGAATGTATTGAACCTAGTCCCCAGCCCCTAAGTAAGGTGTCCCCTCAGCTATTAATCTCCGTCATGTTGCTAGACTTTTCAGTTTTAATATACATTTGATTGAATAATATTCATTTTCCTCCCCAAAAGTACCAGTTTATGCTTTATGCCTCTACCCCCTAGGGACACAGATTTTGAGTGCTATGAGTTGGATCTTCTGCTATAATTTTTCTTGGTCTGCTGCTATGATTTTGAAATCTGAGGATGAAAGGTATTCTGGGTACTCAGATCAGGTTGATCACAACTTTAGTGAGTTGAGTCACATGGCTGAGGCAATGATTCAAGATGCCTAGAAAATCAAAATGTGTTGTGAGGGCATCCTGGGAACATTTGGCTTATAGTTATTTCTGGGATGAGTTTAACTGAAGGATTCAGAAGAGATTCTCCTACATACCTGGCAAGGTTGGGCATGTGAATTCTAAATATATACTGTTCAAGATCTCAGTAGTTGAAGCAGCAGTAAAGACATGTGACCAAATGTGGCTAGTGCTTCTTTTGACAGTAATCTTAGGATTTGATGCACAATAGTGGTGAGGGAAGATATCAGATTAAAAAAGCGGCTTTATGCGCAATGTCTGTACGTGTGTGTGTGTGTGTGTGTGTGTGTGTGTGTGTGTGTGTGTGTGTCTCCAGAACCAACATGGCAAAAGGGAGCAGCTGCAGTGGTCAGTAAAGCAAAGGCAGGGTTGTAGAATGGGTTTGACAGGCCATGAGAAATTACTTCATCCCATGGACTCTAAGGTGGTCTGACAATCCATTCAGTGATTTTTAAGGAGGGGGTAAGATGGAAATTGCCCTGGCAGTTCTCAGCAAGGGTCCAGAACTGCTGATCTCTGCTAGTGACCTTGTTGGAAGTTGGAAAGAATTCCTTGAAGAATTGCAGAATCCAGTAGGCCTATCTACCTCTGAGGAGGTAGCAATGCCTGAAACAGCTACTGGAATTGGATCCGTTTCTGCAGATTAGGTCACATTTCTGCTGTGGTGAGGTTCACTTATCTGGTTAACAACAACAAAAAATTACTGGTCATTTTTTTGGAAACCATTTCATTATTACACTGAAGTTGAGAACCATTACATTTGAAATGGCGAACTGAGGCAACAATTTACATTTTTAGGGAGAAAGAAAGCAAGGTTCCACTTATAGAGGGATCAGGCTGTTCTGCCTCTCTTGGAAAGCCTGTTCCAGGGTTCTGGAGAATTGATTTTGTCCAGTAGTTATTCCCTTGATTCAAGCGGTACAGTGTAGATTCTTTCCTGAACAAAGAGCAATAAATCATCTTTTTGCCTTCCGTAAATATAGGATGATTTGTGGGAGTTTTTCAGCACTGTCTATACTTGTTTTGTATTTATGTAACTGGAGGGGGCATATGACCGTATCCCTAGGAATGTCTTGGGAGAGGCACTACAACAGTAAGGGGTCTGCAGACCACAGCTAGATGACATTAAGTCTCTGTATTTTACGTCTGTATGCTCATTGTCAAGTCAGACATGTTTAAATCCATGGTGTGACTCTTTCAAAGGTGTTTCTTGATTCTGTCGTTGTCATAGTTGTCACAAACAGAGTATTGGGGGCAAGTAAAGTCTGGAAAATACTCCATTTGGAGATGCACCTTTTGGTCTTGGCTGTTTGACAAGGATGCTGTCCACTGAGGATTAAGGATTGATATCTATAACATGCACTGGAGTGATTCACTGCAGATTGTGAAGTGCATGGGATAAAATGAAGATCAGCACTTCTAGTTTAGAATTTTGGTTCTTTTCGTGAAAAGAATGAACTGTTCACTGCAGGTGATGGGGAACAAGCCACCTGTAGTGGAGTAGTTTGATCATATTGGAGTCTTACTCAGCATTGAAGGTATGTGTGATTAGGGGTGATTGGAGGAGTTGACCAGCAGATGGCTACATTGGTGGCACTACTGTAGCCATGGTACTGGGCTGTAGTGGTAAAGTGAGAACTGAAAAATAAGGTGAAATTTTGAGTTTACTGTTCATCTATGTCCTGTTCTCTCCTATAATGTTTAGCTTTAGTAAGTGATTTAAAGGATGCACTTACCAGTACAGGTAGCAGAAATGAGGTTTCCTTGTAGCGCATATAGAGTTATTGTCCTTGACAGAATTAGGAGGTCAGTTTTGCTTGAATTTCTTCTCCTATGAACTTAGAGTGAAGTCACTGCTCCTCTGGATTGAGATGTTGAGCTGGCCCTGACATGCTTACAACTGGAGGTTTGCCAGGCACCGCACACCAAGAGGAGGCCCAATATGCCCTGGTGGGGTTATATATCTCAGCTTGAATTAAATTGCCTTGGGATCCCACTGGATAAGCTGAAGAGTTTTACTGGGGATAAGTAAGTCTCATCTGCCCTTCTGCATTTGCTACATCTACAACCCCTCTTCAAGACAAGCAATGTATAAAATGGATGGATAGCTGTATCATGTAAATCTGTTGAAGTTCGTTAATGTTATTGGGAAATCCTCATCATACTAAAACAGACTCATAAGTTATAATAACATGTTTGGACAAAATATTCAAATCGCTCTTATTTTGGTTTTCCATCATGCATCCTTATGGAACGGCAAATTTACTCCATAGTGTACCAGTGCAGGCTCCCTTTGCCATAATACATTTTTTGCCCCATATATTTTTTCAATAAATGATTCAGAAATTCACAAGCTACATAACGTGCTGTGACTCACTTTTTCAGCAAGAGGGATTTCACTTTTTTCCATAACTGCAATGGAAAATGTCTGCTTGTGGAGCTCTTTATGATGCATACTGGAATGCCAGTAACATTCTTCAGCTATCATTTATGAGGGAAAATGTGACAGATCTTGGTTGCTTCTCAGTAGATTGGTTGTGAGTGTAAGAAAGCTGTAAGTGTTTTATGTTACCTCACTAAGTTGTCATTTTGTTTGTGACACCAAGAGTGAGAGGACATTATGATGGAAGATTTGTTTATGGTGCTTTGAGATGAGTGGCAAAGTCTGAGACAGAAGGCAAGGTGTATTGCAAAGTAAGACTTGTATAATAGTCTTAAATTGAATTCATCTTATAGAGTGTGGGCATACTTGATTCCCCTAAAGTGCCATGCCTCAGTGAAGAGTTCATCTCTGCATTGTCTCTCAGGCAACAGTTTATATTTTCAGTACAAATTTAAAATCAATATGATTTACAGGTAACGAAAGTATCAAGGTTCACTTATTTCAGAACCTCTAGATTGCTGTTATTTATACTGTAGTGTTCAGTATGCAGTAAATGAAACAAAAAGAAGGAATAGCTTCTGTTACTAGCAAAATACAATGGTGTAGTCTTGTTTCTAGTGAGCAAAAACAGAAGGCAGTGATTTAATACTTAGGGTTTGTTTTGTTAAGTATTGAGTGTGATGAACAGTTTCATTCATGCAGTGAAACTGAGTAAAATGGATTGAAAAACATCTGATCTAAAATGAATATACTACCTTTGAACTTACAGTAATGTTTATTTAGGAAAAAAATAGTAAAATTGAAAATATCCTTGCAGATGTTTCAGTAAAATATTTTATATATTATTTTAACAGTACTTCAAACCTCTGTATTTATTAATCATAAATCACAAAAATGCTCCCAGCTATGTTCATTAAATGTAATTTCACTTGGTTCTCATTGTCTTCTGTCTACATTTGTTGTTTAAGTATTTTAGCAACATTCTTCCCTCTGTGTCTGTAACCTTGTAGAATAGCTTTTTGGTATCTGATATGACAAACAATGTAAATCGCATGCCATAGCCTACTATTTGTTGCTGCAGACACAAACATTTTGCTAATTTCTGAATACAAGTTCTAAGAAAGGCTAGCGCTGTTAAAAAATAAATGAATACAGCTCTCTGTTTACTTTTTGACATTGTACTCAGAGGTGCACAGTTATATTGGATGCGATGTTTAAGTTCTTTTTCTAAATAAATTCACTTGAGTAACTGAATACTGTCAGCCATCTTTCAGGGGAAAAATTATTAAATACATTTAATGCAACAAAGTATATGAAGTGTTAATGGCATTAGTAAGTACAATTTGTTTGTATGTGAGGGGGGGGGGGGGGGTATCTCCAGAACAACACCCAGTACTTTTAATGCGGTACCAATTGTCATCAAAAAGAGATGGCAACTGTGTCTTTAATATTGGCAAAGTCATTTTTTGCATCCATCTTCCTTGCTAGTTGCTTGTTGAATTTAGACTACGACTTCCCCTACAGATGTGTACTCTTGTACTGTCTTTTTGTGTCTTAGTTGCAGTATTTTTCATACTGTATGATGGATTTAAGTTGCCATGCTGGAATATCAGTCTGACAAAAATATGCTGCACAGTCTGTCTAGCTTTTATGGAGTGTCTTTTGAATATTTCATGAAAGCCTCCTAAATTGTACTGTGCAGTCGGTTGCCACAGTTTGTGGCCTTATTCCATCACATCAAAGTATAGCTAACCACTGCCTTCTCACAAAAGAGCCAAATGTAATGCCCTGCAGCTACACTAATGTTAAAACACTTGTTAAAAGTGAAACAAAACGAAACGTTATTTGAATAGTGCTCTGTGACCAAAACACATCTGTGTTAACATGTCAGTCAGTTACCGTGTTATTCTTTCTCTTAACTTAGCAAACAGGCAAAGGCAAAACTGTTTTTCAGCCACAGATGTCTCAGTTTGATTGGATAAAGGATTGCCGATTCATAGCTTTCCTTTCTACCCAGGTTGGGTAAAAGACAGTTCCACTTTAATATCTTACTGATTGGACTCTTTAACTTTCATTTACTGTTTTTTTACATAAATAATTTTCAGGTGTAGTGTTCAGTTTTGTCAATTTTAATTTAACTCTAATTATGTTCTGATATACATTTTCAGATGCAATGCTCAGTAATATTTATTTATAAAACTAATTTTCTTTTTGCGCTACTGAACGTTTGTTTGATTTTCTCTCTCTCATGCCATATGCTGTTAACTTTCATTTGAACTATGTGCATGTGTTGGTTATAGCAGCAAGAGCAAATGAGACCAAAGGTCATGGCTAATCTTAACAAAATAATTAGAACATTGCACCTGCATTTGCAGTCGGAAAATACTGTCTACTTCTTTGTGCTATGGAGTATGATACATAGGATGTAAATGTTTAGCACATTATTTTGAAGTGGGAAAACACATAGGTCCATAGGTTTATAGGTGTGTACTAGAGCCTTTACAAGCCTAGCCTATAGGATTACCATGGCATTGTGCCCCTCGACCTTAAGTTCATAGTGCCTCTGTCAAGTAGAGACACTGGAGTGATCCCTGGGGTGAATTTTCTATTTCCCCATCCACTCATCAAGATTTCTCTTGAAGAGAGCCAGTGAGGTGCTCTGCTTGACATGTATGTGCAGTCTATTCCATAGCTCTGAGTTATGAACCTGTCCCTCCAGCATGTTCTGTTGATTGTGGTAATGAGGTTGAGGTCTCTGGATTGTGTGGTGAAGAGGGATTGGGATTTCTTTAGATGTAGCATTTCTAACAGAGCTGGGTCAGACATGGCTTTGTAAGTCAAGCATAGGTCGCCTGTCAAGTAGGTGATATGAGACAGAGAATAGTTGGAGTTTTTTGAGTCTGTCCATATAGGACAAGTGTTTAAGGCCTAGGATCCTCTTTGTGAGGTACTTTTGCAGCCTCTCCAGTTGTTGCAGGTTTCTAGTGAGGCTCATGCCAAATGCGACATTGTACTTGATGATTGGCCTAATGAGGGAAGAGTAGAGGGAGACAATGACCTTTTCCTTCCTGGATGCAAAACCCTTAGTAATGTGATGTGCCACATAGAAGGTCTTTCTGACCACAGTGGCAATGTGGTGGTCAAAAGAGAGATTGCTGTCAACCTGTGTTCCTAGATCTCTTATAATGCCTTTTGTGTTCAGTGGACTACCATCGATGTGGTAATTCAAGGAAACCAGGTTTTTCCCATGGCAGATGACAACATATATTTTGGTATAGTTAATTGTTTTTGCATTTAATGATTTCTGTACAATCTTGTCGGTATTCAACCCATGATACTTTGTGAAAAAATACCTTGCTGTATATACTTGTGATGCTCAACAAATGCATACCTTTCCTCTTCTTTCCCACAATCCATTGCAAGGCATACCCTATCTCTTAAGAAGGTCCATTCCCTGAGAAACTGCATGCTGATCCCCTTTTTTCAATTTCTGGCCTTGTAGGAATAGGGTTATCCCCTCTGAAAGGACAAAAAAAACCAGAGGTACCCCTCCCCATTTTGATATGTAAAGGTGCACGGCTTCTTTTTAATGATACTTATAAAAGTGAGAACTTTAGAAGAAAGGACACAGTACAGAAGTTAAGCCAGTGAGTAATCCGTCTCATGTTATAACTAAATAGTCTTCTTACTGTTTAGTGTTGTATTTTATGTACACAAATCAGTAAACTTTTTGTGTAAAGATTATTGAGTAAAGAAGCTAAGAGAACGGATGATAACACCATGAAGCTTTACTGCAGATTGACCAAGAAGGCACGGTCACTTGATGCACAATACCCAATAGAATTGTCTCCCTTAAAATGTGCACATTCGTAATACCTCACATATCTAGATATATGATAAGTGTTTGCTTTAATCATATTTCACATCTCTCTCAGCTTAGATAGCTAGCTCTTTCCCTCCTGTACTGCCTGATGTTGTAGCCTGCTATATGCTGTGTGCTGCTGTACCGTAATGCCAACTTACTTTAGCTGGCAACTGATGATTCTGCACTGGCTGGACTAATTTGGGTGATTTCTCAGTCCTTTGGATGAGACATTAAACCGAGCCTCGTCTGCTTCAGTTGGTGGTAGCTCAGGTGGAAGTAAAGGTCCCACACCACCTATTGAAAAGAGTAAGGGAAGGTCCTCCAGATGCCCTGGCCAAATTTCCCCTAGTAGTATAAATACCACTTTGGGACTCCCCTGAAAACAGGCTACTAGCCTCATGGGGCTAACCTGGTCAAGAAAGGATGGATGGATGGATGGATAGATAGAGAGATAGATAGATAGATAGATAGATAGATAGATAGATAGATAGATCGATCTGATAGATGGTTTATATTTTACTTTTCGTAGGCTTCCATTTCACCAGCTTAGGTAATTCTTGGGGGAAGGATGAGATCACATGCACACATTTAAGATGGCTTTACTCCTAGGGATGTTTACATCATTGCAGGTGACATAGTAATGCATATACAGGACCTGTTTTGTGAGGAAATGGGGTTCCACATCAAAAAAAAAAAGATGAAGGAGTCCAGACTACATGACAAACTGATCTTCCAGACAGTCCAGAAAAAAAATGAAAAAACAAGTAGGTGGCAACTCTGCGTCTTAAATGCTATTGTGCAATTCTGTCTTAAAAGAAGATTTACCAGTTTGTGTATGGAATAAAATGTCTTGACCAGACTCACATTTTGGGATATCCAGGTTTTATTGAGGTGAGGTCCAGAAATAACATTTCCAGATGCGGTGCAAAAATGATGAACTTTGATACAAAAGTGTTCATCAGGTAACACAGAAAATGGGATTGAACTATAAGATGCCAGTAGTATGCTAGAGTAGCAGTCTTAGAGTTGTATGAACAATTCAAAAACATGTCAGCAACAGCATACACAAATTGATATGTAGCACGGCTTTGAAAGTTTGACGCACTTTGAGAGATTTGCATTTAAGTCCTGCACCATTTCCATTCCATGGTATACAATGCAGAGACAAACCAAGTGCATCTCAAAGCAGTCCAGAATTTTCTCAGTACTAATGTGAAAAGTAGAGCTGCTGTTCTGAACAAGAGCACTGAACATAACAGTGATATACATTGTAGTATGTCACTGGCCGGAAAACTTTATGAGCACTCTCCAGCTGTGCCCACGCATGTTTAAGGCCTAACAACATTTAGTCCAACATCCACACATACACCAAATGTCAAAGAACTCATGTCTGACATAAACCTAAGCTGCTGTATCCTTTAGGAGATGGAAAAGATGAGAACCAGTGACCATAATCAGATGTTGACAAAACTGCTAAATCCACAAGTAAATACCTGTAGAAGGAGACAAACATAGTCACAGGACACAGGGTAACTTGACAGATATAAACAGTAACAGACATAGCTTCACTGTGTGTCTGAATGATACATCCATAGCTTTCAATGAATCAAGGGTAAATCCAGAAATAATTAGGGGCAATAAAGGACACATAAAAATTAGTACTATTAACTTCAGACATTCGTGGAATAAGAGAATGTGAATTAATTTCTGCAAAATCACGAGTTTTAGCAGAGATTAAGAGGGACAGAACTAAAATTTGAGTCAGAATCAAGAACTGCTGAGAGGTATGGATGCGTGAGTGAGAAAACAAGCAAGTGATACACGACAACAAGTTATGCAGCACCACACATTCCAACGTGTGTTTGCAAACATGGCTGGCAGGCCTATTGCTGTACAACACAGTAGGTATGTAGAATACAAATATTCTGTGATAAATCTGTAATGTTGTCATAGTCTTGTTGTGGTCTTACTGTACTGCAGCCACCAGTATACATGCCAACCACTCCAATGTGGCTATTGCACTCGAGTCAAGTGCTGACATCTGTGGACTGCTGCAAGGGCATACACAATGAGGCATGCAAATGTGCCTCTGTCTCTGAGTTACACGTAAAAGCTATGTGGAACAGTTAGGGCTGCTATTAGTACAGTATGAAGGACAATATTTGATACTGTTAACTAATGTTTTGATGGATGTTTTGTTGGCATTCCTAACTGGGTGTGTACACAACAGTTGCAAAATACTCATTTCACAAAACAATATTATTGCAGTGACATGGCATTAGGTATAGGCTGTCAGCTGTAGGTGTATATCTATACAACGTCTAACAACTAGGTTTCAAGATTATAGACTGAACAGAACAAGTGTTGTCGAGCAGTCTGTCTCATGAAAAGGACGTCTGTGTAACCTACTGATATGAAGAGCAGTCACAATGTCTCTAACTTCAGTGTTACTCCTAGGTCTGTGCTTCTCCCTGTATTACTGTTTACCATTGCTTTACCTGTAGTGTCTGTTCCATGGTACTTCTGTTCTTGTTGCTCCTACAGGTGCGAATGTCTGCAAGCGATGATAGGTCATATTTGTGAGACTCGCTGTTTAACCTTTATGCATGTGGGAATCTGACTGCAGCATAAACAACTACCAGGATGTGTATACTGTTGTGCATCAGTGCATAGTGATCCATATTATCATGGCACACCTTGTCCCCTACCTTACTAAACATTTCCTTTTCTAAAAAGCACATCAGGCATTTCACAGCATACTTTTACTCTAGGAGGTGCAGATTTTGGTGTACCATGGTTGTTTCTGAATCCAGCCATTAATTTGGCAATTAGTTATATTTTTTGTACAGTATATTCACAGTACTTATGATGGGTGTCTGTATTATAGAATCTGTCAGATCTCAATGGCTTGTTTTCAAATACTGTGTAAAAGTGTTGAACTTTCATAAAGATATGAAGAGATGCTCAATTTGAAAATGCAAGTCCTTTTATAAAACTAAATAGGTAAAAGAATTAAATAGAAAAAAGAAAATGTAAGCCCTGTCTTTGGTAATTGGTACCAATGTTGGACACAACTTTTAGAATTCTCATCCTGTTGATTTCCATCATGAATTCTGAAGTGTCATTTTGCAATTCGGTTTTAAAAGGTGTTTTCTATTTAGGAATGTTTAGCTGAAGAATTAAGGCATATATGTTGAGGACCACATAATTGCCATTTTGATGCTGACTTGATTTTTATGTCTGCAAGCAGTACGTAGACCTCCCATTGCATGTCATGCAATAGTAAGATATACGATCAGTAGTTCCAGCACTATTCAGCACTGTGATTCGTATTGTGAATTTAACCATCGTCAGGTAGAATTGGTCATTGATATATTTGCATACTTGATTTTTTAGTTTACAGCTCCCATTTATGATGCTCCTTTGCTAAGGCAAACCAAAGTTGTGCTCCTGTTTTCCCTTAGGTAGCACTGTTATTAGTTTAAAAAAAAAAAAGCCTAGAACATTTTTATTTCCAGGGTTGGTATTTTAACTAACAGGTACTTATTAAAGATTTAGTTTTCAGTCATTCTATGTTTAAAAAAAGGTTGCCTTTGTAATTTACAAATATGTATGCATGCTTTTTTAAATATTTTTCTCACTTGTCAGTTTGAGAAAATGCTGTTGTAGCCTATGAATTATGTAAGTATAAAATAAAAGAGGATTGATTCATTGACTCTTTACAGTAACAATTACATTCTGGATGTTGAATTATTTGTTCTTGTAGTACTAAGAGGCTTTTAGCATCAACCAAACGGATTGTCTGAGCATAGCGTAAAAATAGCATCTGCCAGCTTTCATGTTTGAAATGTTCTTACTACAGTAATTGCACATCCATTGTGAGGTTAGTACATTTTAGTTGTTAAAAACACCATGAAAACATGCACTGTACAGCATGACAATTGAATATTTGAGGATTATAATAAGGTATTATTGTCCCTGAAGTGATTTAAATGTGATTCCTCTCTAGTTAAAGCCATTCTTGAATGACAGTGTCCTTGTTGATATTAGCAGTCAAATCATAATACTTTGCTTCATGTAGAAATTAATATGCTTATTCGTTTATGTTAAATTTTCAGAGTTGAGATATTTCACAAAACTCACAACACACTGCATTCAAAATTTGTGTATATATCTAAAAAGAATGTTTCACTGAATAAAAAGTAAAGCAGAAATTTCAAAACTGAATAAACTCAAAAGTGCAACATTCTAACTTTATACCATTAAACTCCCATGTGAGGGACTGAAACTCAACAAAAAGTCAAAAACAAAGTAATGGGCACACCACAAACTAGATACAAGACTAATGTAACAAAAGGCTAGCTAGCACACAAAAGCTCAAGATGAAAAAAAACAAACCAAACAAAGAAAAAACCAACAGGGCTCCCACAACTATAAGCATGAATTTATTAAAAACACACCAGTAAAAACAAAAGATAAGTGCTTTCACATATTTAACGCTTCTTCAGATCCATAAACACTGAGTGCATTTCCTCTTCTTATACCCTATATAATTAACAAGCACCAATCAAATATAGGCATTTGTAAAATTCAATAAAACTGTTATTTATTTAAAGGGGCACAAATTAAACTAATTTAAATGAATAACAGTTTTACTGAATTTTACAAATGCCTATATTTGATTGGTGCTTGTTAATTATATAGGGTATAAGAAGAGGAGATGCACTCAGTGTTTATGGATCTGAAGAAGGGTTAAATACGTGAATGCGCTTATCCTTTGTTTTTACTCATGTGTTTTTAATAAAGTCATGCTTATAGTTGTAGTTGCCCTGTTGTTGTTTTCTTTGTTTAGTTGCAAGACTAAGTAAATCCACCAAAAACATGGACAGTGATGAGTCAGTACAGTCTTTAATTCAGATTACAGCAGTGGCGGCTGGTGACTTCAAATCAAAGGGGGGCTGCAGGAGACAGATGAATGGGTGGGGTCAAGGGGAAGGGGTGTGGCCATCCAGAAATGGGAGGAGCTATGCTCAAAACTACAAAAAATAACTTTAATTAAATACGCTGCCCTGGGTGGCAAACCATCATTATGAGAGTCCAATCAAGACAAAAATAAGTGTAGAAGAATAAAAATATTTCAATGCATTGGCTGCATGACAGCTTACTTAATATTTAGATGGAAACAAAAGGTTGTGAGGCATGAAAAAATAAATTACTTTTTAAATACAGTACTGGAATGCCAGTCAAAATCAAGTACAAGCAAAACCAGAAGCACTCAACTCAAACCACTTCTCCTTGCACTGCAGTTCTAATTATAATTTATATTCAGCTTTATTAAAGTTCCAAGTAACATGCTGAAAGTAGAAATCTCTGTGATGCCCCACTTGTAAAAATGTTTCTCATCCAAAAAGACCTGCTGCCTGACAACTATCTACTTGTTTCATGGGGAAAACATGTAAGTAAAAAATGAAAAGCAAACAAGAAACAAGCTCAAGATACATTGCTTAAAGGATTACTGTACAGGTTATGGACCACACATGACTGGCATTCTGTTTAGTTTATGGGTAAAGTCTGTAGAGATGACTGGAAGTCTCCAACAAGTGTAATGAGCTTTTTAAAATAATGGAATCCTGCCCTTTAATACCCAAGGCTTATACATTATCTAGTCAAGTATTCTCTGCATGGCAACAACAGAAAGGCTTTCAATGTTGGCAGTTCTTTAACAGTATGCATATTAAAGCTTATTTGCATCTTACGATCTCAGACAAGCTTACATTATGGTCATTAAAGCATTGCTACTTAAACACAGAGCAACAGGCACTTTGAGTAATAAGCATAAATCAACAGTACAAAAATATGACCGAAACCAGACCTTTCTGCAAAATCAAGGACAGATGAAAAGCCACTGTAGTACTTGTGTCTACCTTGGATTGGGACACACTGCACATTTACACTGCATAACTACTCCTTGCCTTGCTTGGACACATCCAGAGTCAGTACATGGTGGAGTGGGGTGCAACAAGTATGTCACAATCTGAAATGTCTCTGGCTGACTGTGATGGCCCTGACACGTGTCATACCTCTCAACCTCAGAGCAAGAAATCTGGACAAAGCCATACACAGAAGTGGGACAAATGCCCACAAATAAGGACAATTTTTAAATATTGCTCTAATAAACTTAGAAAGATAATAGAGTAGGTCTTGCATTAGTATGACTTTTCTGAAAGGTATAAAATCTGAAACTCAAATGTCTGTCATTATTTTCTAACTTCAGTCTTTAGTGATTTGTCACTAATTTGCCAAAAACACAATTTTATGAAAATGGACCAAATGTGATGCAAAAATATAAAATAGCCACACAATACAGCTGGGAACCTGTCAAAGAAGGGACACTTTAATATTAGTACTGCTAACTTGAGCAGCTGACAAAATAAAAGAATCTACATGCATTTCAAGTAATCTATAACTTTGATTATTACAGTTATTTCTTAATTGTAAACCCTCCATGTTTTCTTCCAAAATTGCTATTTTGCGGAGGGATTATTAGGGGAAAAAGCAACATTTTAAGCCAAAATCGGAGACAGTTGAGAGGTTGGCTATGCCTAATTCCATAAAGCAATTTATTTGCATGTACCTCTCAACCTGTTAATACAGTAAATCTGAACAAGGCCAAATGTACTGGGGCAACATATAAACAGTACTAAAAATTGCTTTTGTATTAATTGAGACAGTTGATAGAATAACAGTTCTTACTTTTGCATGCATTTTTCTGAAGGTTATGAAGTCTGAAACTCAGTGTATCATTATTTAGTGACTTAATTTCTAAATGATTTGCCAGAAAACTACAAATTTTATGAAGAACAAACCAAAAATAAGAAGCAAAAATCTATTCATTCTTTGAAAATCTGGACAGTTGGGAGGTATAGTTCAGCTGGGCCTGTCTGAGTTTGCTGCCCTTCCCCCCTGACAAAATCACGGTTGAATGGAGCCTCTGCAGCCATTCCAATGAGCCATTACTTGGCTATTTCACTCCATTTACCATAAACACTAATGTGCATACTGCTTTACTTGTATGATCAGTTGGACTTCATTTGAAAGTTTTATTTTGTATTTTACAGCACAAACACTAAGTCATCTACTAAACAAAGCAATGCAGTCTCACAATGAAAACTTAGCATTAAAACTTCTTTGCCCTTGAAACTCACATTCATTGAAACAGCATTGAAACCCACATTCAAAGAAAATACATTTTGCCAGTGGCAGATAAAGATTAATTTTGGGCTGTTTTCAAATCATAGGCCCCTTGCATATGAAACATACATGTGCTCTTTGATACACCTTCCTCATTGTACTAAATTATATTCCTTGTACAATATATTACAGTTGTTAGAGGGTGTTATAAATTTGTTTTGAACATTTTTCCAGTAAGCAATGAAACAAAATGCATGCACCCATAATGACAAAACTGCCCAGTTCAGAACATTTATCATAAAGTCTACTCAGACTTCCGCAGTCCACCATTATCAGTAAATATGCACAATTCTACAGTCCACCATTATCAGTAAATATGCACAATTCTACAGTCCACCATTATCAGTAGATATGCACAATTCTACAGTCCATTATCAGTAAATATGCACAATTCTACAGTCCATTATCAGTAAATATGCACTATCTCTGAAGAAGTAAAAGTCATCTAAATAATTCCACATTAAAGAAATCTGTAACTAATGAAGAGGTTGCTGCTAGCAAACACCTTTATATTTCATGGTTTCATTGAAAAATAAAGTGCCTGTTGCCCCTCAGGAATAAATTGGCTATATTACATTAAAAAAATGATAAGCTAGTAATATTGCAAGAGGAAATGGATGGCAAACTGATAACAGACTCATAGTTAGTATTTTCACCAAGGAGAACATTCTCAATACAGCAGCATCCACCCCTTGTGGGAGTAGAACCCACAGCCTTCTGCATCAAAGGCAAGTACACAACTTGTTGTGCTATTAACAAGGTAAACCAACTTCACTTAAGCAGCACTAAACTTCTGTTCCCTGCAGCTCTCAGCTCCTTGTAAAATCTACTCAATACTCAACTTCGCAGCACAAGAAAACTGGAAAAAGCCAAAATGTATTGGGGGGGGGGTCAAAAGCCCAAAAACCAGGGACACAAACATTGCTTGTATAATCTTGGAAAGTTGCTAGAACCATACATTTTACTGCCAAGCTCCCTGTGCAAAACAGAGCAACATACCACTACGCCAAATCAGCTGCTTTGTAAAAGAGGAAGACTGAAACTTAAATGGCTATCATTTAGTGAATTCAGTTCTCACCATAGTTGTCAACCTCTTAGTACAAAACACCTGGACAAACCCAGTAATGAGGTAATACAGCCCTCAAACATTCAGTGAATTCAGTTCTTGCCATAGCTGTCAACCTTAGCACAAAAAACCTGGACGAAGCCAATAATGAGGGAATACAGTCCCAAAAATAGGGACACATTTCAAATATTCATCTTATAAACTTAGAAAATTGCTAGAATAAAAGGTTGTGTTACGGTTGTGTTACTATGTATTTTCTGAAGAACATGAAGTCTGAAATTCAAATGCCTGTCAATTTTACTGCTGACAGAATAAAAATTTTCAGCAGAGACCCAGAGAGAAATACTGCAGACACGTCTTTGTAAAATGACAGGGCACCAGAGCAAATCCACACAAACACAGGGAGGAGATGCAGACTCCACACAGAAGGCACCCCAGCCAAGAATCAAACCAGAAAACATATAGCTGTGAGGCAACAATACTACCACTGCACCATCAAATATGCAAGGACTTAAACATTCAGATTCCTGAAGTCTGAAATTCAAATGCCTGTCAATTTTATTTAACATTTGTTAATCAGGACAGTCTGACTTGGAACAAAAAAAAAAAAAAAAAAATCAGCAGAGGCCCAGGAAGAAATAATGCAGACATGTCTTTGTAACATGGGAGGACACAAAAGCAAACCCACACAAACACAGGGAGAAGATAAAGACCCCACAAAGAAGACACCCCAGCCAAGAAGCAAACCTGAGAACCTGCAGCTGAGAGGCAACAATGCTACAATTGCCCCATCAAATATCAAGCATTGCAACATTTACAAACCACAGATATTATGAGGAACAGATCAGATCAAACATGAGGCAAAAATCTGCAGTTTTTTTCCACAAATGGTGGTGGGTAGGGAATTAAGGTCTTTAACACCTGCATACAAGGTACAGGGTTCAAGCCTGAGGTATTCCCTCACACACACACACACAAACACCTGTAGTAGCAAACCTCAAAAACTAAATATACTGCACTGGGTGCCAAACAGTTGTCATGAGAGTCCAATCAAGACAAAATGAAGTGTAGAAGAATAAAAATATTTCAATGCATTGGCTGCATGACAGCTTAATATCTAGATGGAAACAAAAAAGGTTGTGAGGCATGAAAAATAAATTACTTTCTTTAAATACATTAATGGAATGCCAGTCAAAATCAAGTATAAGAAAAACAAGCATCACTCAACTCAAACCACTTCTTGCACTGCAGTTCTAATTATAATTTATATTCAGCTTTATTAAAGTAACAAGTAACATGCTGAAAGTAGAAATCTCTGATGCCCCCACTTGTAAAAATGTTTCTTATCCAAAAAAAGACCTGCTGCCTGACATCTACTTGTTTCATGGGGAAAACATGATCAAAGTAAAAATGAAAAGCAAACAAGAAATAAGCTCAAGATACATTGCTTAAAAGGATTACTGTACAGGTTATAGACCATGCGACTGGCATTCGGTTTATGGTTAAAGCCTGCAGAGATGACTGTCTGTAAGTCTCCAAGTGTAATGAGACTCTTAAAATAATGTAATTCTGTCCTTTATTACAAATACTGGCATATGCATTTCAATACCCAAGGCTTATACATTATCTAGTTAAGTATTCTCTACATGGCAATAGAAAGGCTTTCAATGTTGGCAATTCTTTAACAGTATGCTTATTAAAGCTTACTTGCATCTTGCAATCTCAGCCAAGCTTACCTGATGGTCATTAAAGTATTGCTACTTAAACACAGAGCAACAGGCGCTTTGAGTAATAAGCATAAATCAACAGTACAAAAAATATGACAGAAACCAGACCATTCTGCAAAAATCAAGGACAGATGAAAAGCCACTCTAGTACTTGTGTCTACCTTGGATGGGTGGGATTCTCTGCACATTTACACTGCATAACTACTCCTTGCCTTGCTTCGACATATCCAGAGTCACTACATGGGGGAGTGGGGTGTAACAAGTATGTCACAGTTTGAAATGTCTCTGGCTGACTTGTGATGGCCCTGACACATTTGTCATACCTCTCAACCTCAGAGCAAGAAATCTGGACAAAGCCATACAAAGAAATGGGAGAAAGGCCCAAAAATAAGGACAATTTTTAAAATATCGCTCTTATAACCTTAGAAAGCTAATACATTTTCTGAATGGTATGAAATCTGAAACTCAAATGTCTGTCATTATTTTTCTAACTTCAATCTTTAATTATTTGTCACTAATTGCCAAAAAAACACAATTTTATGAAAAATGGACCAAAAAATGTGATGTAAAAATATAAAATAGCAACACAATACAGCTGGGAACCTGCCAAAGAAGGGACACTTTAATATTAGTACTGTTAACTTGAGCAGCTGACAAAATAAAATAATCTACATGCATTTCTGAAATAAAAGTAATCTGATTATTACAGTTATTTCTTAATTATAAACCCTTCATGTTTTCTTCCAAAATTGCTATTTTGTGGAGGGATCATTAGGGGAAGAGCAACATTTTGAGTCATAATCAGGGACAGTTCAGAGGTTTGGCTATGCCTAATTCTATAAAGCAATTTATTTGCATGTACCTCTCAACCTGTTAATGCAATAAATCTGGACAAGGCCAGATATATTGGGGGGAACATATAAACAGTACTAAAAATGCTCTTCTATAAACTGGGACAGTTGATAGAACAGGTCTTACTTTAGCATGGATTTTTCTGAAGGTTATGAAGTCTGAAACTAGGTGTGTCATTATTTAGTGACTTAATTCCTAAATGATTTGCCAGAAAACCACAAATTTTTATGAGGAACAAATCAAAAATAAGAAGCAAAAAATCTGTTCATTCTTTGAAAATCTGGACATTTGGGAGGTATGGTTCAGCTGGGGCTGTCTAAGTTTGCCGCCTTCCCCTCACAAAACCCTGGTCGAATGGAGCCTCCTGCAGCCATTCCAATGATCCATTACTTTGCTATTTCACTCCATTTACCATAAACACTAATGTGCATACTGATTTACTTCTATGATGATTTGAACTTCATTTGAAAGTTTTATTTTTGCATTTTACAGCACAAACATTAAGACATCTGCTAAACAAACTTGGCATTAAACCTTCTCTGCCCTTGAAACTCACATTCACTGAAACAACATTAAAATCCACATTCAAAGAAAATACATTTTACTCGTGGCAGATAAAAATTAATTCTGGGCTGTTTTCAAATCATAGGCCCCTTGCATATGAAACACGTGCTCTTTGATACACCTTCCTATTGCTTTGAACATTTTTCAAGTAAACAATGAAACAAAACTGTCCAATTCAGAACATTTCCATCATAAAAGTCTACTCAAACTTCTACAGTCCACTATTATCAGTAAATATGCACAATTCTACAGTCCACCATTATCAGTAAATATGCACAATCTCTGAAGTAGTAAAAAAGTAATCTAAATGATTCCACGTTAAATAAATCTGTAATGAAGAGGTTGGTGCTAGCAATCACCTTTATATTTCATGGTTTCATCGAACAATAAAGTGTCTGATGCCCCTGTGGAATAAATTGCCTAAATTACATTAAAAATAAGCTAGTAATATTACAATAGGAAATGAATGGTAAACTGATAACAGGCTCATAATTAGTATCTTAACTTTCAGTACGGCAGCATTCACCCCTTATGGGAGTAGAACCAACAACCTTCTGCATCAAAAGCAAGCACACAGCCTGTTGTGCTATTAGCACTAAACTTCTCTTCCCCTGCAGCTCTCAGCTCCTTGTAAAATCTACTCAATACTCAACTGCATCTCAACTTCGCAGCACAAGAAGTCTGGAAAAAGCCAAATTTATTGGGGTGGGTCAAAAGGGCAAAAACCAGGGACACATTAAACATTGCTTGTATAATCTTGGAAAGCTGCTAGAATAAAATGCTGTGTTACCACGGTACCACCATACATTTTACTGCCAAAGTCCCATGCAAAAAAAGAGTCAGAACATACCACTATGCCAAATCACCTGCTTTGTGAAAGAAAAATGCTGTGTTACCACCGTACATTTTAGAGACAAGGTCCCTGTGCAAAACAGTCAAGAGCAACATACCACTAAATCAGCTGTTTTGTGAACGAGAGGAAGACTGAAACTTAAATGGCTATCATTTAATGAATTCAGTTCTCACCATAGCTGTCAACCTCTTAGCACAAAACACCTGGACAAACCCAGTAATGAGGGAATGCAGCCCTCAAACATATTCAGTGAATTCAGTTCTTGCCATAGCTGTCAACCTTAGCACAAAAAACCTGGACAAAGCCACTAACAGGGTATTACAGTCCCAAAAATAAGGAAACATTTCAAATAGTCACCTTATAAACTTAAAAGTTTGCTATAATAAAAGGTTGTGTTACTATATATTTATTGCTAGAATAAAAAGTTGTTTTACTATGTATTTTCTGAAGACTATGAAGTCTGAAATTCAAATGCCTGTCAATTTTACTTGTGATGGAACAAAAACAATTTTCAGCAGAGGCCCAGGGAGAAATACTGTAGACACGTCTTTGTAAAATGGCAGGACACCAGAGCAAATCCACACAAACACAGAGATAAGATGCAGACTCCACAAAGAAGGCACCCCAGCCAAGAATCAAACCACAAATCCTATAGCTGTGACTCTGAGCAACAATACTGCCACTGCACCATCAAATATGTTAGAAATTAAACATTCAGAAACCTGAAGTCTGAAATTCAAATGCCTGTCAATTTTATTTAACATTTGTTAATCAGGACAGTCTGACTTGGAACAAAAAAACAATTTTCAGCAGAGGCCCAGGAAAAAATAATGTAGACATGTCTTTGTAACATGGGAGGACACAAACGCAAACCCACACAAACACAGAAAGAAGATACAAAGAAGGAACCCCAGCCAAGAATCAAACCTGAGAACCTGCAGCTGTGAGGCAACAATGCTACCAGTGCACCATCAAATAAAAGCAAACCCCACACAAACACAGGGAGAAGATACAGACCCCACAAAGAAGGAACCCCAGCCAAGAATCAAACCTGAGAACCTGCAGCTGTGAGGCAACAATGCTACTACTTCACCATCAAATATCAAGCATTGCAACATTTACAAACCACAGATATTATGAGGAACAGATCAGATCAAATATGAGGCAAAAATCTGCAATTTTTTTACAAATGGTGGTGGGTAGGGAACTCAAGTCTTTAACACCTGCATACAGGGTACAGGGTTCAAGCCTGAGGTATTCCCTACCACACCACCATGAGCACCTGGGGCATTTACACACACACACACACACCTGTTCTCTCCATACTAACCAGTTGCACAAAGCACCATATATTCAACACTTACCTGTTCTCCATAATAACCAACGTTAGATCCAAACCCAGTGGATCCAAACCCTTTCCCAACGAGACTGCAGCTCCCATTCCTGCTGCTCGTGTTGCAGTCCGGCCACGATGTATAATCCCAGCGTGTCTGTGCACTTTAAAGTGCACAGCCGTATCAGTCCTGCCGGACTGCCGTGAGCATACAGTAGACCAGTAGTCTGGTCTAAAATTTAAAACTTTTTTTTTCTTTTTTTTTTTTTAGTTCTTTTTGTTTTGAGGGGGCTGCAGTCCGGCAGTCCAATAGCACGGACCGCCCCTGGATTACAGTGGACCAACAATGTAAAAGGACCAATTTTGCCCAAAAGAGCTTTGCCAACTTACCTGAAGACACACATCCAAAACTACATTTTTAATTCTCCTCACCTGCAATCATTTGATAAAGTCTAACCAAAAAAACCCCACCAAAATAATCACATCACATTGTCACATAATTAAAAGGGTCTAGCATAAAATCAAATAATTTGCATAATAAATGCTAAAATATTTAATAGAAGTTAAAAATATAATATGTCCATGAAGATATGACAGAAATGTGAAACTGTTTTGTTAAAATATCTCATTCAATCTAGGAGTGAATAATGCAGTTAAATTCACAATCCATTTGCTTTCTTTACTGTCTAAAATTTTAGGTACTTCAGTGTTCAAACATCCAGTCTTGATTACAGTAGTCTATCCCAATGAAAGTAAAGGAGGCTGCTGGATGATCCAAGGAAAGTTTATGTAAAACATTTGATTTGATTGCCTTTTATAATGTTACGTCACTATATTATTCCATGATATTGAATTTAAAAGGTTCAGACATTTGCCTACATAAAAAGTACTACAAAAAGATTGTCATAAACAAAGTAACCATGGGATGTTGCAAATCAATATGTCACTTAACATTAAAAACATTGTAGGAATTGTTGGATATTAAAACCACTGGACCTATTGATAAATGTGTGAGCATTGCAGTTACCACACTGGAAATTACCCTTTGGTAGACTATTAAAATATTCAGTTGTAGTAGTGGGTCTGCTGTGCTCCTCCCAAACAATTGTCCACATTTCTTCTTATAAAAAAACTACAATAAATAAGTAGGATCTTAAAGAACTTGCCCTGTAGTAAAATAGGCCAATTATTAAATTACTTTCCTGATTTGGTAGTGGTTGGTACTGAAGGTAATTACACATTTCAGAGTACTATTCATATAATGTTCTAAAACCTTTCCATTATAGACTGGTGTATCATTCCTAGGCATCACGTCTAACTGTTACATGGCATTATCTACCTGGGATTCCACATACCTGTGGAAAATAAACCCACCCTTTAGATTTTTGGCCTGCTTGTCAAAGTCAAGATTGAAGGAGCAGGGCTATTTTTAAAGATGCACGAAGGATGACAGTTGGTGGCATGTAACTTTGCTTTGTAACTGTATCATCCAATAACATGGTAACACTAACATCTAAAAATCTTATTCCATTGAAGGCAGTATATGCCAAGGTGCTAGAACGTATTAAATCTGTTTTTTTTATCCTGGACTGGATTATTGTATTTGTTTTATATTCTCGTAGTTCGTGTTGTTTTGTGAACATCTAAAAATCTGATGGTAAAATTTTCTGTCTTCACAGTAAAATAATTCCAAAATTTGTGTTGTTGAAGTAAGTAAAAAAGGGAGTAATACAGAGATCTCAGATGGGATGGCTTACTTTGCTATTGTTTTGGTAAAACAGCCCACACCAAACACAAAAAAACAAATAAATCACCAGCAGGACTTGTAAACTATAGATTTATTCACTAGGTTAAGCGCTTTCATCAAATACAATTGACTTCATCAGAACAGTTAAAACAGGCAGTCATATGGTTTAAATACACCACGAACACATAGGATAGGCTAAATTCTCACCAGTCAATAAAAACTTGTTATGAATAAATTAATATCATAAATAAATTAACAGTGGTGTTAAAACAGCCCACTCCCCTAATAGACTAGTAAAATTCTGATAATTGTGTATAGGACAGTCATGAGGTTTACTGTTTCAAATTGTAGACTTCTATTGCACTGCTGCCGTGTCTGTCTCACAGGTTGACTTTAGTTGTTGTGTATTTGTATTAATCATTTTTAATAAAATTGGATAGTTATTAATGAATTTTTATATGACTGAATGTGTTCATTAACGTTTGTTATTGGAACGTGCAGACAGTATGTTCCCCACATAAATATCTCTTCAACTTGCAGACCATTTCTGTTCCTGTGTGCTTGAAAGCGGCATCACTTTAATGTCTTAGCTCAGCCTTAAGTCATAAAATATAAGAAGTGTCAATAATAAAAGTAAAGAAGAGTGTGAATGTGGCTAAACCAAGGAAGTAAGAATCTGTAAGCATAGTCAAAGTAATCCTGAACAAAAAACATGCTTCGGCACTGGAGTAGAGGAGTCAACCTTTACTGCTTGCTGATAAAGAGAAAGATTCACTTACATTTATGGGCAGCCCTTGCAATCTACATGAATGAGCCAGGAAACCTAAACATGGAAGTGCACACACACACACACCAGTCATACTGCAGCACAATCACAAACCAAACCACCTACCTTCCGTACATTCCCAAGTGGTTAAGTGGTTACACACCAACTATCATTCATAAGCGAGATTCTTTCCACTTCCCATACTTACCTATTAGGTCTTGGAAGTGATTCCACAACTCCCATTCATGGCAGATGCTAACTCCTACTAACTTCTGCTGACAGCCGCTCTGCACTGGCCCTGTCTGCATCAGAGCTCAGTGACTGAACTCACAATGCAGTGAGTGTGATGTATGTCAAACTATTACATAAGAAAGTCAACAACAAACCCCTTAAACATTTTCTTTAGTTCCACTTGAAATTATCTTTAATATGTAGTCATCTAATGCAAATAAAGTACGGAAGTGGCAGGCAAGTTTTAAACTGCTTCTTTTGCCACTAATTTAAGGGACAGTTTAATTGTAATAAATCACAAACAAAACTATGCTAATGGGTACACATGCATCTTTGGTTATGTAATGAATGCCTTGCTTACAAGATGTAGAGGCAATATGCTTTGCCTTTGTTTGCATTTACATAAGCTATTGCCTCTCTAGTCCTTAGATGTGGAGGACTGATGCTAGCAGAGTAGTATCTTAACAGATAAAAAAGTTCCTCAATTACTGAATTGTAAAGAACTCGCACCATACTTACCCACTGATGTTAGATTTTGATATGCACAACTTTATCAGCAGAATACAAAATAGCTCAGTGTTCTTTCTCCTGTATTGTTTTGAACGCTGATTGATTGTGCTCTTTTTTATCCTTTTACTAAAATCTGCCTCTAATAAATATACTGTTGAATGAAATTTAACAAATGAAATCCTGACTGGCTGAAACAAGTATTGACTAGTCTCCCTAAAGTGTACAGGAATAACACGTGTGGATTCATGTCGACTCTCTGAAGGTAGTTTCTACAAATGCAAAAAATGTTAAAAAAGCTTGAGTGAAACTACCTTCAGTGAACATCTGTTTTTTTGCAGGGGTGCAATATCCCCTGCAACTGTATGTGGGGGAGGGGCACTTCAACACGTGCACAGAAATTATGTATACCAACTAAAAGGGCACAGAACAGTGGAGGAAGAAGCAAACTCCTCTGTTGGTGAAGTCAGTTTTGACAAGCATACTTCGATCTTGTTGGTTGTTAGCACAGGTCTTTATATAAATCCTTGGCTAGACGCCACCTGAAATGGGGTGGAGGGCTGGTGCTTTGTGTGATGGATACAAGTGAGAATATGATAAGGTATTGCATTGATGGCTGGTTGTGAAGATGTTGGTGGGTTACCCTAGCCATTAGTTTTACCTTCTCTAAGGTATCCTTTTTAAATGTGTGTGGTAAAACTTTGGAGGACATTAAATAAGTTGTAGAGATTTGAGGAGCACTGCTCCCGCAGCAGTTTAATGTGCAGATGATATGGCCTCCACAGAAAAATAAGTATTACTTTTTCTCCCTTGTCAGATTAAGCAGTTAGCTATTGTCTTTTTTTTAGGTAACCTTTTTATTTAATTAATATATTAATTGTTACAATATCCTTTCTGCAAACTGTGTTAGCTCATTCATGTAAACAGGCTAATGTGCTATATTTTTGTGTTTAAATGACATTGAGTGAGTGAATATGTGGATGGATAGAGCCTTGCCTTTGCTTTTGAAAACTGAATGTTTACTGTTATGAGTATAGTCTTTTAACCGTACTTTCTTGTTTTGTTTCATACTATGGATGGATAATCCAAGACTTTTTTTTATTGAAATCCAAGCAAGAACTGAGCCAGAGATTTACTCTTGTTTTATGTTTGTTGTTATGATATACTGTACGGCAGTAGCAGGATTCCAGTACTTTACTAACCAATTAGGCTGTGCTGAATGTTTACTTTGACTATAACTGTCTTGGCGTAGCATTGGTTGCCATCTACACAGACTTGTTGAGCTGAGCCAGATAAAATGCTTAAGTCTAGCTTGCAGTGACTGTGTTTACAGAACCTCTGGTTTGTTTAGGAGAAGCTCCTTGACCATCTGCTGAAACTGAAGCTCCCAGGGGGGTGCCCTACACAGGTAGTTTGCTGCACAAGGTTTATTAAATACTTGCAATGGAGTAGTCAAAAGTCTGACTGACAAGCCATGCAAAATAGAAGTAATATTGAAAAAACGGTTGAAAAATGTCTGTGTTTGTAACAAAGCAGAGATTTCTTTGGTTGATAGGGCCTTTTTTTTCCCAATATTTGTAGTGATGCAGTCTGAAAATGTTAACTCCTGAATATGAAACAGGAACTAATAAGTGTTTCATTTCTAGGCAGTATAAAGTAAATAAGGTTATAAGAAACATAGATATACCATACCTCTCAACTGTCCAGATTTTTGCCTTATATTTTTGGTGTGTTCATCACTACATTTGTGGTTTTCTGTCAGATCAGTGAGGATTTGAATTCACTAAATAACAACGCACATTTGAATTTCACAGTTCATAACCTTTACAAAATTCATGTTAACACAAATCCTGTTATTCTAGCAATATTTTAAGTTTATAAGATCAATATTTATAGACTGTCCCTGTTTTTGGGCCTTTGTCCCTCCATTATTTTTGGCTTTGTCTAGATTTCTTGTATTAAGAGATCGAGAGGTATGAATAACTGTATTCTTGGCAACATGCCTCACCTGCACTTGTTACTTAAAAACAGTATTTATTCTGTATTGCTGCTCATTGCCCAAATCTATGTTACAAAGAATGTTTTTCATTTCCCTCTTCTAATTAACCTGCATTCATGTTTAGTTTTACTTTCCATCAGAAGAAAGACTGCTGCCAGTGAAGAGCTGTTTGCTTGTTTATTTGTTGAAGGATTTACCATAGAAAAGTGTGATCACGCTGCTAGGACCCCACACAGGAGGCAGCTAAGGCAGTCATAATTGAACACTTCAAAAGCCCTTTCATCCTTTAGAAGGCTAATCAGCAAACTGCAGCAATTAGTAAAGATTAGCATTTGCATTTCTTCGATGGAGAGTCTTAGAATGTTATCTTTTGATACCAGTTCTTCATTTGTTTATTAATTTCAAAGGAGGTCTGTACTTGCAATTCTTTTCAGTCATTGCTACACGCAGAGCTAAGCGTTCATTAGCCATTAACCAGGACTTTGGGAAAACATGGTTTGTAGCACTCTGGGAATCTGTCTCTTTTGAATACCCCAGGTCAGAATTTTTCTCAGCATGTAACTACATTCTCTAGTTTGACAAGCCTGAGGCAATGTATGTTGTACCCTTTGGTGTCCATGGGCATTCATTGTTACCCATGTAAGTATTAGTTATTGATGGGGTGTAATTTTGGATATGAAAATGCTTCAAGAGTTTCTAAATATGTAAACTTGTTTGTGGGTTTGGTAACTTGTACAATATATGATCTTTAAAATTAATATATATGTGTATATAATATTTTAATACAGGAATACTTAATATATTTATAACATGAGGGCTGAAT
Source organism: Protopterus annectens (assembly GCF_019279795.1). Taxonomy (NCBI): domain Eukaryota; kingdom Metazoa; phylum Chordata; order Ceratodontiformes; family Protopteridae; genus Protopterus; species Protopterus annectens. The sequence continues at coordinate 222,451,124 of NC_056744.1, forward strand.
TGAAGAAAGAAAATGTGGAGCAGAACTTGAAGACAAAACTGGTAACACAAGAAGTCTTCAGTGAAAGGACTTAGTGACCTGGAAATAACCTGAGGACTGGACAACAGTATGATACAACTTATGGTGGAAGGAGGAGAAATAGTCTGTGGACTGAGCTGCAGTGGGATACAGCTTATGGAGGGAGGAGAGGAAATAATTTTAGGACTGGTTAGGACCGGTCTGCAGTAGACACAGTTTATGGAGAAGAGAGAGATAATCCCAAATCTTCAGATTGGTGGGGTGACCTGTGTAATTGTTAGGTAGCAATAGAAGTGACTTTGGGGGAAGGGAATGTAGTAATGTTATTGTGTTAAACTGAGATAACAATTGCCAAGACCCTAAAATGTCATTGTGATGAAAGGAGGTATTGCCTGCACAGCTAGCTGGAATTTTGTAAATAATATGTCATTTGTGAATATCAAACTGATTTATACAAGATGCTTGTGTTACAAATGTATTACAACTGTATGTCATGTAAATCAAACTGATTTGCACAGACATTTGTGTCGAAAAGGTATTTGGAAAGTGCATGTGTTTGAAATGTATCTAAAGTGTGCCCCACTGGATAGAGAACAGAAATGTATATGCACTATTGTAGCTGTTTAAATATATATGTTTTTAACAGAGGAAATTGTCAGACAGGACGTTAACCTCAGTCCAGCAAACTTTAAAAAATATATGAAATTAAATCACTTTATAGGCTAGGCCATAAATATGCCATCTCACAGGTTTCACAGCAGCCAGATGCACAAAGTCTGTACTAGGAAGTTTTCTGTATTGTCTTTGGGGTGAACTAATTACTATTCTGACTGGAAGCATGGAGGTATGAAATTATTTTATGACTTCCAGCACCTGCCAAAGATCTGAGTAAGAGCCCCTGTTTGTGTATTTTTACAGGTAGGTGCTAAATACTGTCAGCTGCCTGCAGTGGAGTGCATGAGACTAGAAGTCAGATGACCAGAACTGATGTCATTCTGCAAGTTATGCCAAAAGTAATATTTCAGATATTATTTTGAGAAATCTCTTAGTGACACTGAGCATTCTGTATTCTGTCTTGGACCTGACAACAAGAAAAAACATTCACCACATCATCTGCCTTGCTCTATTAAGTAAGTCATTAGGGAATAGTAACTTTCTTAGATGTACTCAGGAATATAGTGAAGCTTAGTTTAGATATTGTTTTTTCTTTATTTGTATGAGCCTGTCCTGAAAAGTTATTTTAAATATTTCCTGTGATTGGAACTCTGATGTCACTGTGAATATATACTTAGCATTTTCTTATTCTTTTATTATTTATTATTAAATATATTTAAAGCTTTCATTGTGGCTGATCTTTGTAGAGATATTTAAGTTTTTAGAGTACTTGCATATTTATTTGGTGACACTATGTGGGCCACTCCTAATAGCCTTGCTCTTGTTCAAACTACCATTTGTATTAATATTAATATTACACAGTAAAATCGGACTCCCTTTGTTAAGGGCTTTACAGTAGCTGGCGATGGGTTCTGGTGGCAGTGATAACTACCTTATAGTCTGGGCAGAAGGGGACCTAGCTAGTAAACCTGTGCCAGGCTTTCCCAGGAGTGTGTGTAAAACAAATCTCCAAGAGGTGTCAGCTACTTGGGTAGGGTCATGAAGCACTGGTTGGACAGAGAGATAAGCACTCAACTCTATAGCTGTGTCAGTGGGGAGTCTTATTGGGGATATGGAGAAAGAGAGAGGAACCAGCCCCCGGATTGACTGTGTTCCCTGTATGCTCTTAAGAGAAATTGTGCTTGATGCAGAGAGCTGCATTTGGAGATGCTGTGTGTGTACCTGTTATCCTCCCAGTGAACATCCTCCACTGGTGAAGACTGAGGCTGCTTGATTAGTGGCCCAGAGGTGGTGGGTCATCACATATTGGTTGGCAGTGGTGGGGTATTCACATCACAGTCATAAACATATTAACCATCCTTTGAGTGCATTGCATGTTGGTAACAAAGAAAATGGACTGGCTGACACAAAAAGCGGGTGTATGTTCAGAAGTTAAAGAAGTGTCTGTCAAAGTACCATATTTTGTTTAGCATTGAGCTCTTCCTTTTTAAAGACTTCGTAAGAGACATTGCACTTGTGTTGCCCAAGAAGTTTGCTCATTTACTAGTAAAGCAAAGGTACGTAACAGGCCAGGTATACAAGATGAGTAGAACAAAAAGAATATTGCTTAGCTTTCTTCAGAATACATTACATGACAGCTTAGATTTACTGCAGAACACTGCAAACAGAGATGTCTGCAAACTGGGAGCCATTATTGAATCCCCAAATGATGTGGATACTCTACAAAAGGGCCTTACAGAAACAGATGCTTGTTGCCAGAACCATGGGCTCAAGCTCAATGCCAAGAAATGTATAGTTATCCCCTTTGGGAAAAAACATGTACCCATGAATTATCACATAGGTGGCAGTACACTAATCACCGAAAGTGTGATAAGAGACTTAGGGACACAGGTGGACAGTCGTCTCACCTTCAATAACCACATCACCACAACAGTCAGAAAATCCTTCTATGTGGCACACCTCATCACTAAGGGCTTTTCATCCAGAAAAAAGGAGGTCATTGTCCCACTGTACCATTATAAAATACAACGCTCCATTTGGTATGTACCTCTCAAGACATCTGCAACAACTGGAAAGGCCTCAGAAATACCTCACTAAAAGAATCACAGGCCTTAAGCAGATGCCCTATGCTGACCGCCTTAAAAAAACTCCACCTATACTCTGTCGCATATCGTCTACTCAGAGACGATCTCTGCTTAATATACAAGGCCATGTCAAGCCCAGAGCTGTTGGACATGCTACACTTAAAGAAATCCCAATCCCTCAGAGCCACACACTCTAGGGATCTAAATCTTGTCATCACAATAAACAAAACATGCTGGAGGAATAGGTTCCTGACCCAGAGACTCCCCAGACTCTGGAATAGACTGCCCATACATGTCAAGCAGAGCACCTCTTTGGCCCTCTTCAAAAGGAACCTTGATGATTGGATGGGAGAAAGGAAATTCACCCTAGGGATCACGTCAGTCACCCTGCTAGACAGGGGTCCAGGGAAGTAAATAGTGTGGGAAGAAATAGCCAGGCAATTGTTATGGCTAGGGTTGTATAGGCCCTAGGGCTGATAGCCTAGTACCAACCTATGAACCTATGTGCAGAACAACAACAAAAAAAACCCCAAAAAACGCTGAGAAAGGTATGCTGTTGGATTGGCTACTGGAATGAACAAAAAATGTCAAGGGCAATGAGGAACAAATGGATGAAATGCAGAAAGCAGTGTGGGAGAACTGTAAAGATGCCTATATGTTTGTTTACTTATTTGCTAACCTGGTAGGAGGACTGGCCTGATAATACTGTAGCCATAACCTAGGCCAAAATGGGCAGTGCATTCTACAATTTGATAAGTGCCATTACAGAATCAGTACATTAGAAAACCTAACAACAGTACAATAGCTTAACAATGTAATGAAATGTTTCCAATATCAGCAGTACAATGGGGTTTACTTTTTGAATAGTTTTAGCAAGACTAGCTATAGAGATTGGATATCTGAGTCAAAATGAGATTTGTTTCTTAGAATAGTAAAACAGCAACATTTATTTAATTCAGAGTAAGTACTGGCCTTTTAAGGAATGTTTAAAGGAAGAAATACTGTAACTCCACCTTCATAAATCTACATGGTTTCTCCCAAACTATCCAGTTTCCCACTTGAATAGATAAATATAACAAAACGGAATATATCTTTGACTGGTCACTTATTAACAGTACCACCACATTTATCTCTCCAGATGCCTTCCAAATAATTTAAGTGACCATAGACTTACCTACTTAATCCATCATCAGTGAAACCTACCCAAAACCATAGTTTACAAAGTCATACAAAATAAATTTTCCAATGAAGCATTCCTACTCGTGCTCAGTAAATGTAACTGGACACCACTCCATTATCTCCAACGCGACCAGGCTGTAACATACTTCAGTGACACATTTCTAGCTATTCTAAACAGCTTAACACCAACTCGTACATGTCGTGTTAAATATAAGAGATTGCCCTGATATCAAAAGAAACTATTAGATTTCAAAAACTAAAGGACAAAACCTGGTTTCAGTGCCAGAAAACAAAAGGCAATACAACTGTTAGCATATCAGCAGCTCCGCAATCAAAAAAAAAAAAACTATGTAAAACAAATTTGAAAACAATCCCAAAAAGTTCTGGCAGGCAGTTAACTCGCTCCTCTACCCAGGTGAAGCCACAATCCCAGAACCAACAGTGGCACAATCATATCCCCAGATACTTGCACAAAACTCCTGGGCATCATAGTCGATAATGCCCTAAAATATGATATCCATGTCAGTCAAGCCATCAAATCTGTCAACAAACAACTGGGCTCCGTATACAGGATTAAACCTTTCCTCACTCCTTTTGCAAGAATCAGTATTGCTCGGTCCCACCTACTATCTACCCTCCTATATGCCTCCCCCCTCTTCACTAACCTGAACCAAGCCACCCTTACCAAACTTGCTAGTTGTTGCAACCATATTGCTAGATTTGCTACAGGTGCTACCTCTAGGACCCACCATTTTATCAACCTAGCTCAACTAGGATGGCTAGAGTGGCCCAGTCTTCTCCGATACAACCAACCTATAATAATCCACAAAATACTATATCAAACTGAAAAAACACCAGCGCTAAATAAGATCATCAAGCCATATAGCAACCTGAGGTCACTATGCCCTGCTGGCAAACTGCTGGTACAAACAACTAAGAGCATACATGTGGCTGGGGAATCACTATTTGCCAACTCAGTAGGCAAAACTTGGAATATGCTACCTGCCAAACTTACTCACCAATCCTCCTTAACCCAGTTCAAAAAAAGCCTCAAACTACAATTCCAACAGCATTGGCAGTGTCCCTGCTTAAACCCCGACTAATCACCACCCGCTGTTCCTGCAAACTCTCCCTAAGCATTTCAATCTTATACTCTAATATACGAATTCTTGAAGGGACTTAGCCCATAACTCCATGTATTATTGTCTGAAATTGAAGCCGCATGATTTTGATGTTGTCTGTTATGTTTTATCCATGTTTGTCACCCTACTGAACATTGCATATTATACTTATCTCTAAATGTTTCTATTGTTCCTAATGTATTTATACTCTGCTTTCTGGAGCTTTTCTCCCCGGGCCTCCGCTGAAAATGGACATATATCCAGTCGGACTTTCCCAGTAAACAAATGTAAAATAAATAAATAAATAACCAGGGATCAATTCCACCCCACCTAATGTGGAAACTAACAACAACTCTTTTGACCTCAAACCTGTCCCAACTAACACTATAAGAATGATGCTGAAAAAAACGAAACCTTCTTCCTTAGCAGCTGACCGCCTCCCCAATGAGTACGTCAAGCTTTCAGCTGATGCCATGGCTCTGCATATTTCCATTCTGGTAAGCAGGTCTGTAGCAGAATAGTATGTCCCAAAGTTATGGAAAAATTCTTATATCACCCCTCTGCATAAAGGAGAATCATCAACAGAATTAAACAATTACAGACCCATAGCCACCCTTTTCCCCTGTGTCACAATTCTGGAAAAATGTATACACACTCAATTACTACAATACCTGCTATCTCACAACCTTATCTCTCCCTCCCAACATGATTTCAGACCAAAACACAGCACCACCACAGCCCTAATTAATTTCTCTAACACCATCAACCAATTCAGAAATTCAAACCAGCAAGTAGCAGCATCATTCTTCCTAGACATGTCAAAAGCATTTGACACTGCCTGCCATCAGAAACTCCTTAATTCTATTGCCTCACAAAACCTATCAAAGACTGCCCTCTCCTGGTTCCTAAGCTATCTTTCTGACAGACAGCAAGCACTATGATGGAAATCCGAACTCTCACTACTTCTGCCTGTCTCAGTTGGAGTCCTCCAAGGATCCATACTAGGACCCCTTCTTTTCACCATCTTTTCTAATGATCTAGCCTCAACCACAGCACACGCTAAAGTCCTTCAGAATGCAGACGATTTAACTTTCATCTGCTCAGCAGATACCTTACCAGACCTCCAAATAGTAGCCCAACAAGCTTTTAATAATATCAAAACATATCTAAGTAAATCACAACTAATCCTCAACCCCAAAAAGACACAGTTAATGCTATTTACCAGTAGCAAACAATAACCTTGCATCCCTTCTTTCACCATTCTGTTAGCAAACAACACAGTCATCTAACTAGCTGAACATACAAAACTCCTCGGCGTGACTATCAACAACAAACTCAGATTTGACCAACACATAGCCATCACAATTAAAAATGTTCACATCAAACTTGGCTCACTGTACAGAAGCAAGCCATTCCTCACTGACAATACCAGACTAGCCATATCTAGAACTTTCCTTCTCTCTGCACTCCTTTATGCGTTTCCCCAGTTTTCCAACTTAAAAAAATCAGACTTAACCAAACTGGAAACTTGCTACAATAAAATAGCCCTCTTCGCAGCCAGCCTTCCCCACCAAACCCACTGTTGCATTGCTGTCCATAAATTAAATTGTCTCGAGCTACCTAACTTGCTCCATCTCTACCAACTTAAATTCACACACGATATCATCGTCCATCCTGACAGTTTCCCATCCCTCAAGGAACATGTTGTTCCCTACTCATGCCCACGAAGTTTGAGATCTGCAGACAGAAACCTTCTCACAGTAAACAAAGCCAACAACACTCACAGTGAAGCTCTAGTCTCAAATCAGATAGCCAAATTAACTCTCTATCCCACACCCTCCAAAACACACCCGTATTAACCAATTTCAAACTACTATTTGAACATCTATCCAAAAACTGGCATTACTTCTGTACCAAACCTAACTGACAAGATATCTATAACTCTCCCAACACACTGTCCCCTCCTCAACTCATTTTCTCCCTCTCCTCAGTGTTATTACTACTCAAAAAAATAAAATAAAAATAAAGGAAATCTCATTTGTTCATAACTATTATTTAATATGTACACAGTACTAATTTTATTTTTCTCACAGTGATCTTTACTGAAATGCTTGTGTGTTCTTCTTTTTGAACCTGTATCTACTAGAAAACTGTATTGAATACCTTTTTGTGCAGACTAACTGGATGATGTGTATTCTGTATCTTACTATTTGTATACTATTGTACTGTCTAATTGTATTTTGCTTATATTTCTGTGGAGCTTTTCCCCCAGGCCTCTGCTGAAAATGGGCTTCTGGCCCAGTCGGACTTTCCCAGTAAACAAATGTAAATAAATAGATAAATAAACAATTTATTTTGCCTTGTGGGATAGAGTTCCATAAAGCACTAGCCAGTTTATGGAAAGTACTTTCATTGCAGCTAGATACATAAGAAAGATACCTTGCAAAAGGAAGGGCATGACTGCTCATGTATATAAACAATTGTTCTAGCCCGATTTGGAGTACTTTCACCATTTTGGACAGATTGTTTAGAAGAATGAAAAGAATTGGGATGGAACTGCTTTTTTGCTGAACATTTACAGGGCTCTTCCCCACCAGGGTTTATTCATCTTCCACTTTTCTAGTTGATTTTATCTAACTTTATCCACATTTCTTCTGTGTTGAAATCCAGACAGTGTGATGACTAATTAGTAACTGAATTTTACCCAAACTGATGATTTTTACTTGCTATTTTCCAAAGTTTCTGTTTTCACACTGGGAGAGCTTTAATCAACCTGTTGATCAGCATGTAGTCATATTGGAAGTCCCATTGAGACAGTGATATTTGAAAGTAATAAAAAGGTGTGTAAATAGAGCGAGTTTTGTCAGTAATGTATTCTTGCTTTGACCGTGCATTAATCAGAGATGAGAAGGCCAACTACTAGAAATGAGAATGGGAAGACGAACTGCTACAGATACCATCATCAGCGTTCTTTTTGGATGGCTGCTATAGCAATAAATCATAACATATGGGTATATAAACAGCAGCGATGTTGTAGTAATCTGGTCAGTTTTATATAGGTCTCTCTCCTCCTCTGTGTAGACTACTGCTGGATTCCTACTTGTATTATCATGGTATCATGTAGTGACTCCCATTCAGGTTGTATGCGGACGCACTCACAATGTCCCTTCTCTTTATTTCCAAGCCATTAATTACTGGGCTTGTTTTCCATTTTGTGAGCAAGGAACATGTCATTCCAAACTTAACTTGATAGCATTTTTTTTTTTTTTGCTGATGTTTGATTTTGTTTATAAAATCTGGTCATTCTAAAACTATATTTCTCCATAATGGGTGATGCATTCTGCATCCAAATATGTTATGTGCTTATGATAGTTTGCAACAAAATATTCTTAATGCAGTGTTTATTTTAGGGGTAGAAAATGGTACCGAGCCTTGTGACCATGTCCATCAATTTAATATGACGCTAAAGCGTTATATACTAAAAGTACCCTAAGTTTACCTAGTGAAAATAAAGTTATCTAATCTAGGAAGGTATTTATATGACAAAGAGAGGAGGAAAAGTCTCATAAAACAATGATTCAAACTGGGTACCTCTTAATTGGCTGAAAATTCCAAATAAAAACTTCAGGTATGTAAGGGGGTTAGTTCTGAGGCTTTTAGAAAATATTGATTCTTCTCAAGTAGCGCTGATGACACATTCTTTATAGTTTCTACTTCACTGGTTTCACAGCTGATCAGAAAGGTGCAGAAAAAGCTCAGTGTATCAGGCTACGGATTAGAAAGCTCCAGCTACTTTTGAACATGTTCATTCTCAGTGGCAGGGACTATATTACCTTGAAGTGGGCCCTGTCCTTTTCCGATTCGATTTGTATAGGCAACAGTGTCATTTTCAGCTGCATAAGTACTCATGATAGTACCTTTAAAGTGTGCAGTCACTTCAGTACACTTATCTTACACACCACGGCATGTGGTGCCCCCCTGTGTCATGCTACACTTCCTTGCTATTCATGCCTGTTTTAAGGTACTTTCCTTAAAATAAAACCTTTGCAAACTTTTGCTTTTCCCTCCATGATGTCACTGAAAAGTTCATTGAACTTCGCCCTCAGTGATGTCAGTGGATGTAGTATGTATGGGTCCTTACACTGACTTTAATGGCTACACACCAATGCATGCGTGAAGGCCCTTCCACTAAAGTCGATAGACATGCTACCTACCATGCAGGCCCATGAGTAATGTCAGTGAGGAAATCAGTAGAATTATGTGGGCAGCTATTTAATTAAATCTTTACAAAACTGTTTATTTTGAAATTGCCCACCTACAAAACTTTTTAAGAAACTACCCATCTAATTCTAGTCAGCTAGGGTGAAAAATACAATGTGGCACTTAAGTTACAGAATGCTACAGTTTATGCCAGAAGTGGAACTGTACACTTTAATGCCTCACCCAGTAACTCTCACTTTTCACTAGACAGTGTACTTTTAAGTTTGCACAAGATAATGTGAAATCATCACCTCATCTTGGGCTACTAACACCTTACTCATTACATTCTTCTCCCAGACATCAAAGCTCTATTGTTGATACAGTATGAGTACTAGTTTCACTGGTGCCTGATTGGTAGTTGAAATGAGATGAAAACAAAGATTGTCACTTCCCACAATGTAATATGAAGAAGAATTCTGTGCAGTTTGTGTGCACCAGCTGAAGTTTCCAGTGACTCAGGCTTTTGACCCACATGATAAAAATTCTCAGTACTCAGGGTAACTCTTTCCTAAAGCAGTCACCTTGAGGAAGACATTAGATTTAAAGGGAGAGTTTTTTTTTTGATGGTAAGCAAATAATTGTTCTTCACCAAGGAAAACATGTTTTCAGCTTATACGATTGCAAGAAATTAAAGTAATATATATCCCCTGTATTTAGAACCATTCCAGAAATCAGGGACACCATATCAGAGCATTCAGGCTCTCAGCTCAGAAGGAGATTCCAAACATAAAAAAATCACAAAACTGAGCCAGCCATGCTATCTCTGCGTCCAAAGTATTTCTAGAGAAAGACGATAGTTTTAATTAGTTTTCATCCTGATAAAAATTGAGGGTTTGGGAAGACAGGGAAAAAGAATAACTACTGAATTTAACTGTTGTTCATTCTGATAAACAATCGAGGGCTTCTGTAACGTATGGAAAAACTATGTATTTATTTATTTATTGCATTTGTTAACCGGAAAAGTCCACTGGGCCTGGAAAGAGCCCATTTCAGTGGAGGCCCGGGAGAAAAGCTTCACAATAATTACATACACAGAAAATATTTATACACACAATAAAGAATTATGAGCTGTATTATTACATTGAAAGACCAAAAAAAAAGTAAAAACAGTAGTGGAGAAATAATTACAATCATAGAAAAGTAGAAATAATGAAAGGCATATATTCAAATCACACATGAATGTAATATATCTGGTAGGTTCAATGTGGTGGGGATGTTAAGTACAGTATAAGAATAGGAGGAGTTAGAAAGGTTAAGGACAGAAAAAGTCATGCTAGTGTGGCAGAGAAGGGAGCAAGTAGACTGAAGAGAAAGAGGTGATAGTAATAGTAGAGCTGAAGCACTAGGGAGAGAGGTCAGGAGTTGGGATAGTGTGTTGGGGAACAGGAGCATAACCAATGCAAGGATATTGTAGTTTGAGGGATTCTATAAAGGAGCCAGGATTGCTGGTAGTTCTGAGTGATGGGGAGATTATTCTATACTTAGAGACAGTATAGAAGTACAACATTTGACCGGCTGAGAGCTTAGGTTTCTGTATGGACAGTAACATTTTGTTTTCGGACCTGAGGAGCTGGTTAGGATGGTACATGGTCAGTATGGAGGAGAGGGAAGGGCAGATTTCTGCTTGGTAGATTATTTTATGGGCTGTAGTTAATTGTAGAAAAGTGAAATGGTGAGGGGGATTCTAGCCAGTTTAGTTGATGCAGAGAGAACCAGTGATGGGAGGAAAATTTTGCATTTGTAGCAAATTTAGCAACTTTGTTGTAACAAGAGTCAAGTTTGGTTTTCAAGGAAGACTGTAGATTAGTGAGGATGGGAGCGCCGTATAGAACTGTTGGAAGCAGGAAGGATGAGGCAAGGGCCTTTTTTCAGAGCGGCTAAGAAAATAGTTGTGCCTATACAGGGCACCTAGTTTTTCATGTTTTTTTTTTTTTTTGATGTTGCTATAAATGTGAAGGTCGAAGGTTAATTTGTCATCAATGATGATACCTAATAATTTGGTACTAGGGACAACTTCAATGATGGTATTGTTTTGGGAGTGAATTGAGAATAGTGACTTGTCAATAGGGCTGGATTTTGTGGGGGTAAATATTACATTTTTGTTTTATTGGGGTTGAGGGCAAGATGGTTTTGGCACATCCAGGTTTCTGTGGAAGTAAAAGCTTCTTGGGTGAGGTGCTGTAGTGCAGTGGCAGATTTAGAAGAGCAGATGATGGTTGAGTCATCTGCATATTGGATAACAGTGCTATGGGTTAGAAAGGAATGGAAGTTTTGACAAATATGGTGAATAAGAGGGGTCCCAGTATTGAACCTTGGGGGACACCTACATTTGTAGTTGTAAAAGGGGAGGAAGAGTGTTGCCATTTAGTAGACTGCTGCCTGTTACTGAGATAGTTAGTAAACCATAGTAGAGTAGGGGGACATAGACCGAGGTTTAAGAGTTTAGTAAGCAGAAGGGAGTAAGAAATATTGTCAAATGCCTTTGATAAAACTAGGAAGAGTGCTGAGACTAAGCAGCCTGCATCTTGAGCTCTGTTTATTGTATCCAGGAAGGAAATTAGGGCAGTGTTAGTACTATCTTCAGGCCTAAAGCCGTGTTGAGTGGGGGAGAGGATCTGGTGTTGTAACAGATGACTGAGGAGCTGAGTCTGAATACATTTTTCAAGTATTTTGGAGATTGGAGAGAGAATGGCAATAGGACGGAAATTTGAGATATCAGAGTTGTTTCCGCCTTTATGAACCGGAAGGATAAATGCTTTTTTCCAAATAGAGATCCAAAGAGATTCACTCTTTTCCAATGTGGTTGGTAGAATCTGGAACAAGCTTCCTGACACACTCACTTCTCTCTCCTCTACACAACTCTTTAAGAAACACCTCAGATATTACCTAAAAGGACAATGGCTTTGTCCCTGCTCTAAGCCTGATTAAAACATACTTTTACTTTTTTGCCCCCCTCCTCTCATGCTTTTTGACAAACCCCACCCCTGTGAGTCACTGACTTTTGAGTACCAACCCCTTTTTTACCTGCTCTTTGTCCTGCCTTGTCTCTACTTTATTTTTTTCTTTTTCTTTTCTTTGCCTTACTTTGTGATTTTGGATTTAAGTTTCTTGTCTCTCAAATGAATGTTGATGCTTAATTATGTTAACTGTTGCATGATTGTATTTGCAACCCCTCTGTAGAATTAAAATATGATTATGCTATATCTACTCTAATGTCTCTGTACAGTGTTCACAATATTAACTTCTGTACTTGTTATGCTGTATAATTGTAGCTAGTCTTTTTTTTGCTAAGTTTTTAATACCTTAATGAATTTGTACATGGAGCTTTTCTCCCCGGGCCTCTGCTGAAAATGGATATGTATCCAGTTAGACTAGCCCGGTCAACAAAAATAAATAAATAAAAATAATAAATATCGGGTATATGGGATTCACGAATGGACCTGTTAAGGAGGATGCTGATGGGATATGCGATGGAGGAGGCTGAGAGTTTTAGGTATTCTGTGGGTAAGTTGTCTGGGGCATTGGTACAGGGTTTGAGTTTGTGAAGAAGTTTTTTAATGGTGGAGGTGGATATAGGAGCTAGTGTAAAAGAAGGTAAAGCATTCGAGGGGGAATGTACAAGTAGGGTTCTTGGTGGGTCAGTTAAAATGGGTGTAAAGGTGGTAGTAAGTTTTTTGATGGTGTCGATGAAGTATGAGTTAAATAAGGAGGCTATCTCAGAGGGTGTTTTTTCTGGGTTACGACAAGGGTTGTTGTTAGTTCCAAGGTGGAGAAGGGATTTGATTGCTCCCCAGAAATTCTTGGGGTTTAGTCTATGTTGACCTTGGATAGCCTGAAAGTATTCTTTTTTATTTTTGGTGACTAGGCGTATGGCCTGATTGCGAAGTTGTTTATATTGAGTGAGGTTTAATGGTGTTTTGGTTTTTTGCCAGGCTTTCCAGGCTTTATCCCTGGAAGACGTAACTTGCTTTGTGGATTTTGTAAGCCAAATCGCATGTTTTGCCTTGATTCTCTTTAGCCGGAGTGGGGCAAGACTATTTAGGATTCTTAGAAATGTCGAATTGAAGAATTCTACAGCTTCATTGAGTGGGAGGAATTTTAGTGGGCTCCAGTTAGTGTTCTGCAGGATGTCATTGAAGGTGTTTGGGGAGAAGTGGGATAGAGCTCTTGAGTATTGATATTGGTGTGGGTTAGGTATAGAGGTGGGATTACATATTATGAATGCTGGGGAGTGGTCACTTATACTATTTGGTAGAGTCCCTGAGGAGGTGATTTTTTTGTGCGTCAGATACTAAGATCCAATCCAAGACTGAGCCTTTGTTTTTCTTATTGTTGGGTCTAGTAATGTCAGTGATTAGCTGTGTGTAGGTGTGAAGGTTAATATCTATAGAGGGATTATTGTTAGAAATATCTGGCCAGTTAATATTAACATCGCCTAAGATGATGGTTTCATTTTTTATATTGTTGGTTACCCATGCAAGAAACATTTCAATCAAAGCCATTAATTATGTGGCTGACATGACCCAGTACTGAACTTTGCTTTTGGGTCACACCCAGGAAGCCATTCAGTCAGTATATAAGTGGGTGGGGCACTACATAAACACTAAAAAAGCTGACTTCCACAGGTGATAAGATAGGCGTTCTTATCTTTAAATTGACCTTTGATTCAGTTGATGCTTCCATGAGGACAACAGCTATGGGTTAGCAGGCACGCACACAAATATATTTCTACACACACACACACACACACACACACACACACACACACGCCTATATTTCTGTGTGTATGTATGTAGGCAGACAGAGATAGATATAGCTGTGTAGAAAAGCCTATCCAGAATTCTGATACCTTTTGTTGGAAGTCATCCAAATATCTCCTGTCTGAGCTGGAAAGCAATGGACAGGCTAGAACTTTTGTTAAGTAGATTTTGCATAAGCCTTCCCATCAATATACCAGGACATTTTCTTGTGCTAAAAATCCATTTTATAGGAATCTGCAAACTTCCATGCAGTAGTGTTTTAATAAAAGCCAACAAGTTTCTGCAGACCATGGGTCCTAATCCATCTTCCCATTTCCAAGCGTAGAAGTACTAAACTTACCAATCTGTCTGTCTCACTGCCCACTAGACTATCAAACAGATGTTTTTAGAAACTTGTTGTTTTGAAAGGGCTGTGCTCCCAACCCTTGACATATGGGCTTCACACCTTCATTTCCCTGTCTAAATGTACTGACACTAAGGTTATGCCAACTTGGAGAAGAGAGAAGTAGTTATTCTCTTTTCTTTGAGGTTGTATAGCTCTAGAATTAGTATATCTGGACTTTGCTGTGTGGGGGCTAAGCCGTCCATATAAGGGGTACAAAGGGAGTAGCACCCCCCCAAAAAAAACATAATTTAGTTTTAAGCTGTTTTCTGTGAATCTTGCAGTACAATATTAGGCAATAGTGCAGTAACAACTCAGGCAGGGGGTCATGTCAAGATGGATTAAGATATGTTAGAGTGGAGATGATCATTCTGCTATTTTTTCATATCTCCTTCCAGTAGAAGGCAAATTAACAATTTTAGCTGACTTTTGTACTAGTCAGACAGATTTTGTATCTCAGTTTGCAGTGTTCGGCAGCAGAATTTTGTGATACCCATTTTCTATTTAAGATTCCAGTATTACAGAAGAGAGAGTGGTGCAACAGGGTTGTTTTTATTATTCCTTGCCCAACTGCACAAAGCTCTGCGTACCACCTAAAATGTTGCATGCCTTAAACATCCACAAGTTCAGTAGAATACCCTGACATGAAACCATTCTTGCTATGAGTCTATGTTGAACTTTATCTCCTGACGCGAAGGCTATGTATCTATACCATCACTGTCAAGTATATTATTTTTAACTTGTAGCAAAGTCAAGAAAAAAGGGATAACTATATTTGTCCCTTTTTCCAAAGTAATCCAGACTTGAATGTAGTTTATATAGAGGTGGAGGTATGGGGGCAGAGGCTCATATTTGGGAGAGTAAGGAATGCAGATTCACAGCAAAAGCTTTTCTTTTTCAAATGGCATTCCTTAGATATGCTGTGATGGCATTCAAGATGATTTGGTCTGCAGTATGCCTGCCACAGTAAGTTTGATCTACGTTACAAGTCGAAGTGAACTGATACAGAGGGCCACAATTCCATAAAAAGAAGAAAAAAAAGCCTCCATTTGCAACCCTTCTGTCAGATAGAAAGTTCATTCTTTGAGACCAGTGTTGTATTCATCTGTTCTCATTTACTTTATCACTATAGAGAAATTCTGAACGGTGAATTCTAGATAGTGTTTGCCACTTCTGAAGTAGCATTCCTTTATAGTGAATTTGGGCATAGAGGATGTATATACATAGGCATTTCAGTCAGATTATGTCACAGAAAGTTTCTGCATTTTCAACAGGCCAGTTTTCAACTTCTGGTGTCTGGGCTATTTACTGCCAAAAGAATACTTAAAAAGCACTTCATTTGAGGTTTTTATGGCCTGTCCTTTAAACATCTTCCTTGTCGGGGTGACTGCTGTGTGGTGGTTCCCTTGCAAGGGAACCTTCCATACAGTCATTCACTAGTGATCAACATTTTCTTTCAATTAAGTGGACATAGTGCTGGATCACTGCAAGTCACCGGTCTCACCAACTCAGAGAATATGCTTTTTATGTCCAGTATAGATTTATTTCTGACAAAGGTTTTCTTCAAGATCCTTGTTTTTGCTTGGGAGGGAGACCCATGTGCCACCCAACCCCCACCACCTTAACTATGCCAATTTCATGTTCGCACAATGCAAGAGGAAAAGGGAAATTCCCCTTTCACCATTATTCAGTGACCTCAGACACATACAGGACTGTCTGAAATGCATTGCACTTGATCAGTTTAATTTAAATAAATCCATTCAAACAGACCAATTTATGTATAGAGATCTCATTTCATTGACCTCTTGGTTCTGTAGTATCTCTTCTGTATATCAACATGAAAGGAATAAGGGTAACATCCATAACACTCAGAGCTGTATAAATCCATCTTCAGTTCAAGATCTCATCAAATCAGTACAGAAGCATGACAGTGAAGACGTACTTCATCAGAAAAGGAAGCACTAATCCCTACCAGTTCTGTCAAGAACTAATGTGATTTGTTAGCAGATATTTATTGATTTTATTTATTGACATTTGTTAACCGGGTTGGTCCTGCTGGGCTTGTGGCCCATTTTCAGAGGAGACCCGAGGAGAAAAGCTCCAATCAAAAAGGCGATATACAATTAAAAAGCAGAATACACTATTTCACTAATCACAGTATTCAAAGCAATAAATAGAAATAACAAGAATAATTTTACATGTTGATTAATACAACAAAGTAACACACAGTGTGTGTTATAGCTGGTAGAAAGCAGGCACAATAGGTCACATAAGAAAGCACACAATAAATGTATACACAAACAAGTAAAATTTTACAAGAGAGTTTCTGTGCAGTCATTCACAATTGAAGGAGAAAACAGTAAGAAACACCTTACAACAATTAGACATAACAAAAACAATTTTGTATGCTGATCAATACATCAGAGTGACACACAGAGGGTGTTATAGTTAGTAGAAAGTAGGCTCAATAAGTCACAAAAGAGAGCACACAGTAATGTATATACATAGACATTTGCAATTTTCAAAATAAGCATAGTATAGTTCTTGACAGAACTGGTAGGGACTAGTGCTTCCTTTTCTGATGAGCACAAACTTCTACCAGAAGAGGTTTATCTTACAAATTCTGTAAGCAAAGATTTGTCTTTAACAGTGCATGGCAACTTCATACCATAAATTTTCAGGACATTATTGTTCTTTGGGGAACACCAAATGTGGATTTTATTGTAATTCATCTAAATACTAGGCTGCAGTAGTTTTATTGTGCATGTTTGCATTGCAGAGCTTGAAAGATGGATGACATTTCCTCCTGCTTTATATAAAATTTAACTCTTATCTTTCCTGCAGTTCTTTTGGTTCAGAAAGTGTTACTCAAGGCATGTTTAGAAAAGGCCATGTTTATTACTCCAGTTTGGCCAAGGCATTTTTACTGTTGCTTCAGCCGAGTTCTCACCGTCTTTTTCCCACCCCCTCTTGTTCTGCATCTAAAGAACACACCACTCCACTTTATCAGCAGCAAGGAAGAGTTATGTTTTCCATTTTAAAAGATATTGACAACAAGTAGTGATTCATTTTCCTTAAGTGTCCTACACATCTTAAATTAAGCCAAACAAACAGCAGCTAGACACCATGCATTCAGAATTGCATAACACTTTTTTTTATTATAGGAACAAAGCCCAGGTGCTTTCGTCTAACTCCAGGACTACTTATATAATTTCTTCAATCTTTGTTTGGTATATTTGTGACATAAACTACACTTGTCTGCTGTCTGTTTTTGCCTGCTATTCTTTATGCTAACCTTTTAATTCTGTTGTGGGAAAGTCTGTCCTTGGTTACATTTACATGTGTGAAAATTTCAGAATTAGAGTTCTTAATATTGATGGAATTTCACTGAAGGCTACCTTGTCATTTATGCCCAGGTATCAGCTGTTCTTTCATTCAGATAATTAATGTATCTGCTTGATATATGCATGAGGCTGATACAGGTATGAAAAGACTGGCAAAATTGCCACTGTTTCAGTGGGAATTAACCCAGTATGTTATGGCTTACTGCTCTAGTGTTCTCATCCTCAAATGTCCTGTTATGCTGAGTGTACTCATGTAACTGTTCTTTTATTGAAAAAAAACTAGAAAGGTTTAATAAAGGAATTTATTTAGATTATATAGCACTATTTAGTGGGCAGCGAGTGAAAATTGATGACAAACAAAGTCAGAATTGACATTAAGAAGCATTGTTTTGCATAAAATGATGGTGGTGACTCAACAGACAACCAGTAAATGGTTCATCTCCCAGGACCCTGCTTGTAAATGGTTCATCTCCCAGCCCCCTGCTTGTAAATGGTTCATCTCCCAAGCTCCTGCTTACACTTATCAAGGGTATCAGAACTTGTCAGAGATTTGGGATGCATGGCTAGGCTTAAAAAGTCCCTTGTGGTTGTTAGCCTAGTAAACACCTATGAACAGTATTGTGCCCTAAGAAATATTATAGTTCATAGTTCATAGATTAGTACTAGGCTAACTGCCCTTGTGGACCATTTTTTAAGCCTAGCCAAATGCACCCTGTGAGAATCAAACCCTGTACCTTGTGTCTGTAAGTCAAACACCTTAACCATTATGCCAACCTCCCATGCTTACACTTCTTTTTATATCATTTTTGACCATGAGATAGCAGAGATATAGAATATCTAGTGCTTTGTTTCACCTGTACTTTTAAAATGTTTTGCTTCAACTTACAGGCCATATTCAGTAATGGCACTTTGAATACAATCTAGATTTTGTTATAGAAGTCAGAATTCCAGTATGGCAGTATATTCTCACTAGTGTGGCTGACACCAGGAACCAATATGTGTTATTACTGTTGAAACATCTGGCCATGAATGTGACGTGAAGTTTATTAGTGTTAGTTTACTTCTCTTTATGGGTTATATTGGGATTGCCGAACTCCAGATGACATACGAAACGTGTATGTGTGTTGTGGAATATTTAAACAAGCAAAGGCACCAGTCTTAGTAAAATAATGTAGTTTATTGTACAAAAACATAAAAATGCAGATTTCTTGCTAAACAAACATCGTATAGCTTAGCAACGAAAGTCCCATACAGATGAGATATTACCTCTTTCAGTAAGTTGCTTGCTTGCTGTCTTTTGGAGCTTCTCAGTATCTCTCTGTTCTGGATACATGTAACAAAAACATTCTCCAACTTCTTCCTGGTCTTCATTTGCTCTGTTCCAAAGGTACTGCTATGGTTATTAAATTTCCCCTTCAAGAAGGGCAAGTGACACTCTACATGGGCTTATCCCAACGTTCCTTCTATACATTAATTGTTTCATTAAGCAAATCTGCTGTGGCTAATTTAGCAAACCTTCTCTCTGCTGTTAAAGCAACAATATTCTTTAAAGTAATAGCAACACTTCTCTGGTTATTAGAACAAATTATCCCTCTGTTCTTAAAGAAATGCTTCTTTTTTACAATAGTCCTATTTACACACTTTATATGCAAAATATAGCGTTATTTACAACATTTACTTGTTTGGTGAGATCACAAAGCTGTGCTACCGTTGGCCCATACAGCTTGAAAATATTGGTTTCAAGCCCATTGGATGACCTATATGCCCCTTACAGGCCATCTTCATTCTGATAAGTCAAGCCAAGCCAGTGCCATATTTTAAACACATGTAGCCCATTTACTGCACGTCTTACCTTCTCCAGTCTTTCTACTATTCCTTTAGTCTGAGACACTGGACAACTGTCTAAGTCTGAAATGCTGCTCAGCATCTTAAAATCGCTACAATCTCCAATTGTTTCATTACATTTTAGGACTAACACTATGGGGCTTTTGCAATCAGTTTTGACCCCTGGATTTTCCCTGTTTTAAGTCATTTTTTAGGACACCCTGTATAGCTTTTCTTCGTGATGGTGATATTCTGTAAACTTTCATGTTAACCTTTCTTCATGGAATGGTGAATTCGGTTTGTTCTGACAGGCAGCTCTAAAAAAACTTCCTTTCTCCTTAATAGCAACTCTTTTATTGTTTCTTTGGCTTTGTTAATGTATCATCTACCTGATCTGTGAACATATAGGTCAGTTTTATTTCCCCAATAGATTTACTAGCCTCTGCTGCTAAACTGACTATGTAGGTCTGTACTTCCTTCAGAATGTTGTTGTGGTATATCTATTCTGGTCTTCTCTTACTGGTCTGTGTAACTCTGCCTTGTTTAATTTTTCTACAATTTCATATGAATTCTACCTCTTAGCCAAAAATATGTTTTCTGCTAAGGGAATCAAACCTAACACCTGGAACCCAGCTTTAAATTTCCTGGTATTTTCATTCCCTGTATATGTAGCATGGGCTCATTCTGTGTGTTTGTGAACTAAGGGTATCACCACTTTCAGCCTATATTGAAAGGTGGTATAGTGCTCTGTAACACTAACACTTAAATAGAGTCTTATTTCTTTCCATTTTTCATACTATCTAGCAGTCCATGTGGGTGCCTGCTGTGATACATCCCAAGGGACTGAACCTTGTCAAGACATATGGCACTTTTGTAATGACAAACAGCAGGCATTGTTTTAACAGGTCCCAGTTTTTGGTGTTTTTCTTAATAACTTTTTTTCAACATGGACTTCAATGTTCAGTTAAAACATTGCACTAATCCATCCATCTGAAGATGGTACACGTTGGTTATTCAAAACAAAATGGATCCCAGAAACCAAAAAACAGCACCAAAGCCCAAAGAATATAGTCAAAATGAGCACAGCAGTACATTCCAAATCAAACTTTAACAACAGGAAATTAAAAAAAAAAACGTAAGCACTTTTGTTCTCTTATTCAGGACGTCTTCAGAAGTAAAAATACATCACCAGCCCAAGTTTAAATAAACTGTCAAGACAAATCACATGACAGATGCTAACCTTTAAGTTTTAAAGAAAAAACACACCATCGTAAAAACATTTTATTATTTTTTTTATTTTACATTTGTTGACCGGGCTAGTCTAGCTGGATACATGTCCATTTTCAGTAGAGGCCTGGGGAGAAAAGCTCCACAAACGGAATCGTAAATATTGTAAAAAAAAATGTAGTAAAAAACAATGCTAGTAGAACAGCCAACAAAAATGCATCAGGTGGAAAAAATTATTAAACAAAGGTATTGCTAAAATGAGAGAGAAAACATATGTAACATTGATATACACAAGACAGAATTTGTTAAGTAAATTACATAAGGGGACTAACTGATTATTTTATAAATTTTGTAATTTTATTTATTTATTTATTTATTTATTTGAGTCAAGAAAATATATTACAATACATAAAAAGAGCATTAAGAAAAAATATAACTAGTAACATAGTAAAATAAGTTTACGGCTCTACCTTTCCAGAGCCTTTAATTTTAAAAGACAGGTTGTAGAACAATGCTCATTTAGTCCTGGGTAGCTGAAAGCATTAAAGTAAAGTTTCTAATAAAGTTCTGTCACTTCCAGTCGGAGAGAATGATACCCACCTCTAGCACTAAGTGTAACCTGTTGCAACAGAGTAAATTTAAAGTGATGCTCAGGGTTAGCCATAATATGGTTTGCTAATGCACTGGTAGTCTTTTTAACATATGTTCCTTTTTTCCAATATAGTACACTCTGCACACATCACATAAAGCATTATTTGAAAGGCACTTATGATTACTTTTCAATCTAATCAACCTACCATTGAACATGCATTCCTTACCCATCATAATATATTTAAAATAATGGCAAAAACCACATTACTCATACCCTTTAATCTGGAGCAAGTACCCGGGTTATAGCTTTCAGATGAATTCTTCAAACACCTGCCTCTCTTATAAACAAGACAGGACCCTCCCCAAATGTGGAGTTTGTGTCAGAATCATCTTTAAGTATTACCCAGTTTTTCACAATAACCCATCTAACCAAATCACTGTCACTGTTATTATTAATAAGAGAACTTTTATAAATATTAGCTTCTAAAGACATATTGGACTGCAGTCTAATAAAATTGTAATGCCCATCCTGTAAAATAGGATTAAAATGACTAGATTGTCTCTTAAAAAATTGGACTCCCTAGTGACCATATGGGCAGCCCTAACAAACTGCCCTGTGACTATCATTCTCATTTGATATGGTGCATGTGCACTGGTAAAATGAAGCGTAGTGTTAAGTATATGTAGGTTTCCCATAAATATTTGCTACATATGTTGTACTATTCATATCTTTCTCTAAGAACACATCAGGAAATGATATAGCAGTATCACTGTATTCATAAGTGAAAACAAGTAAGCCAGTGAGTGCTATTATTAATAATGAAATTAATAAACTCCATCAATTGTATACTAGGGTCCTTCCAAATAAGACAAATGCCATCCAGGTACCTCATATAAAACATGAGGGCTTCCTTATAAGGGCCATTTATTGTTTTTCCCAATGGACCGTAACCAGGTTAGCAAAGAGTGACTCACAGTTAGAAACCATAGCCACACCTATCAGTTGCACATAGTAATTCTCTTCAAAATAAATAAAATTAGTTTTCAAGATGATTTTGAGTAGTTCTTCATAGGTGTTGATTTTTTCTTGAGGGGTATTCTTATCCTTCAACACCTCAGTGACCCAGTGTATACCCACATCGTGTGGAATCACAGTATAGAGGTTTTTAATGTCTGTCATAACAAGCATATCATCCTTGTGGATTTCAACAGTATTCATTTTCTCCAGAAAATTCCACAAGCCCCTATATACCTGCTCTTTACCAGACAAAAGTCCCTTCAGGTTGATGTCTAAATATTTTGTGCGGGCACTAGTTATGTATCCTTTCCCATCAACACTTGGTCTCATAGTAGGTGGATCCTGAATGCTTTTTATGTATTTTGGAGATTCCAAATATTATAGATGTAATAGGTGATGGCATACTGAGATAATTGAACTCCTGTATAGATATTCTGCCTTCAATAAACATCTCATTGATCTGTTCCCTATTTTTTCTATAAGCCAAATTTAGTTCATTAGTACTTATCAAACTATAAGTGTCCGGTTCCAGAATACCTAACATTCTTTTTTTATATTGATCCTGATCCATTAATACGACCCCACCACCCTTGTCGGGCTTCATAATCTTTAATCCCTTCTCCCTTAATTTTTTAATTATATACCTCTCATCCTTAACAGAGTTGGTATCAATACACCTTATATTGCTATTTAGCAAATTCCTCAAGTCAG
Organism: Protopterus annectens; assembly: GCF_019279795.1. NCBI lineage: Eukaryota > Metazoa > Chordata > Ceratodontiformes > Protopteridae > Protopterus > Protopterus annectens. Next base: position 222,474,258 of record NC_056744.1, read on the forward strand.
TTTCACATAATCTCTCATATGTTTGCAAAACAGGGTGAAGGGGTGGGTTAAAACTACTAGAAATTTTTAGAGGCTCATCTATAGATAATACATCATTAAAAATGATCCTAAAATTTAATTTTCTTATGTATTTTTTGATATCCATCAATAAATAAGCAATATTGGCTTTTCTAGGAGGTACATAAGTCATACCTTTAGATAAGAGATCAATATTCTCGTCGTCAATTTGAATACTAGTAAAATTATAAACCTTGAAATCACTACTAGCATTAATTACAATATCACAAGATTTCATTTGAGAGTTAGAATTACTAGCTAAAAAATGCTGGCTCTCTAACAGTAAAAGGTCCATAAAAGGTTCTTCCACTATCTCCCTCAGCGATTGTTCTGCTGCTGGGGGTGTGCACAGTTCCTGTTGAACTTGGTTATTACCTGACCTTAAAATATTGACACATTCAGAGCATTACTCTGGAAATAACCACTGTACCTTGATCAGCAAATATTTCCGAAGATGTCTCTACTGTGGAGAATAATAAGACTAGTTATTTACATACAGATTTAGCATTAGCCTTACATAGGGGGAATAGCTTCAGGGTACTTAGTTGCATAGTCCAGAATAACCATTGTTATATTTTACCAGTGGCCCATCAGTGTACTCAGCAGTACTTTCCAGTGGCACCCCTGTGTTTGACACTGGAATCAAATTATTTTTAAAACCAGGCTTTGGGGCTATCTTCTGGCATTCAGGTAAAGCAGCACAGAGGTTTTCAACTTCTTTTATTACTCCTAGATGGTAAAACCTTCTTAAGATCCTTGCATCAGTCTTATCCATCCCATGTGTCCCCCTGGTGCATGGCTATTTGCTAATCTCATAACTAGATTCTTAGTACAGCAGTTGGCATATTGCTTTCTTTCTATTCTTATGTACTGGGTACAAGTTGTTTTCTAATTCAAAGTATAGGTAAGAAGTAGGAATATCTTGTTCAGCTTTTTTCTCTAAAATTCTATACACATTCCCCTTGTTCTACTCAGGAATGGTCTTCTTCCTACTGTGTCTTTTTTAAAATTTAACTGGCTTACGGGCCAGTGATATCTGGAGTTCCCTCAAGATCAGCTTGTCATGCGGTAGAATGTAGTGCCTCCTGTCCTGCCAACACAGGCACTAGAGTTTCATTGTCTAACTATTCTCCTATAAAAGGCAATTCATACTAGTACTAGTTGCTATCTCTGCCTTTTTTAATTTTCCTTGTTCCCTTTTTTGATGATCCTAATGCATGGCACACACTCCCTTTTCATTACAGCTCCTATATTTTGGCTAATCACAAGTGTCATCATCTTTTCAATGTTTTCTTGTCTCTCAGTCTTTACTACCTTCTCCTTTTATCTTTTTTTCTCTCTCCTTTGTGTGTTTTCCCACTATTTGGGGTGAAAGAACAGCACCTTCTCACTTTCTTTTTTCCCTTTGCGTTTCTTTCTGTTTGTAAAGGTAATTTCAGAACACATTTATACTAGTGTCAGAGTTAGTTGTTTCCTTGCTTATAGATATCAGTTGCCTGGAGTCTTCCTTTATTTGATTTTTCTGTCTTGCATTTGGACCAGGTACTGTTTCTTCCAGTTTGACTGCAATGGTGAAATATTTCTTGCTGATGCATTTTTCCTCCTCAGCATTCATCTACTGCTTACAGTTCTCCATTTCCAGGGCTGTCTGTTTTGGTTTTACAGAACATTAAGAATTCTGGTCAGATTGTGGACTTTCCGTACTACTAAACTTCATTTTTTTAGAATATACTGATTTTAGAGAGTGATGAGTGATCGCTTCTTTTCAGTTATTTAAGTCATTTCTAATCTACACTGTGTAGCACTTTCATGCTGCATTATTTTGCTCTGTTAATTCCTTCCTTCTTCGGGTTCTGCTGTTGCTGGCTGCTGTCTCTTGGGTGTATGCTGACATATCTCTTTAAATGGACTGTGTTATTCTTCTGTCTGTATCCTTATTCAAATTGTTGTATTTTTAAGGCTTTCTACCGCTATACCCTGATCCTTGTTGTATTCATGCACTCTAATGAATTTGTTGCTTGCTGCTCCTCCCTTTCTCAAGCTGTGCTAAGATATATTGTTTTTCTTTTGGCTTTTCCCGGTCAGGGTTCGCCACAGCGGAACTCCAGTCCGCTAATGATTGGCAGTCGATTTTTATGGTGCCGAGGTGCCAGCCCGACACCCAACCTTTAACGAAGGCACGCCCATTCACAGATGTCTTTCGAACGCCACTCGACCGCGGGGAGGACATGCAGGCTTATTAACTTGATGATGTCCTCCTCTCACTAATAAGAAAGTTTATCAAAAGCAGCACCTTCTTCCTATTGTTTCCACAAGTGGGGAAGATCTTACCCTGTTATGTTATGTCATGTGTTAAACTGTGTACTACAGCAATAGGCTGAACTGTCTTCCTAGTTCATAGTTTGTGTTTCTAGCAGAGTATTGGGTTGCTGTTTATCTTTGAGTGTACACTACTTCAACTGCTTTATTAATAGACTTTTCTTTTTATATACTACTCATTTTTCAGCTTAACCATTCTATCTGAAAAGAGCAACCCTTGCAGCACTCTCCCTTCACTTAAGACAGTGCGCTTGACTTACTTTGCAGTAGCACAGTAACAGAATGCAGACTCAGCTATTTTTTTAGATAATTTATCACACTCCATGGGCTAACATAGCAGCATGCTTTTCATTAGATAATTTATCACACTCCATGGGCTAACATAGCAGCATGCTTTTCAGAAGTTATAACAGACAGCTGTAGTTGGCAATGGCATTAACAGAACATTCTGGAGAGACAGGTATGTCTCCCAGAGATTGCCGCTGTTCTGGAATAAACTTCCAATTCATATGAAGCAGAGTTCCTTAGTGACCCTATTCAAGGGCAACCTAGACAGTGGATATGTGACAGCAAATTCACTCTGGTGGTGGCACCCATATCCCTCATAGACAGGGGTAGTCAGTCCATCTAATGAAGGACAATTGGGCAACCTGGGATTAACATGGCTAGGCTTATAAAGGCTGTAGGGCCTCTAGCCTGGTAACCGCCTATGAACCTATGAATGTAGAAGGTATAATAATTATATCAGTACCAGTAGAGAATCCAGATATTTTTGTTAAAAGATGTTTCATCCAATATATTGGACCGTAATGTTGTGCACGTCTGTGATTCAAGATAAGCCCATATGCATACATACATACATACATGCATACATATATATATATATATATATATATATATATATATATGTGTGTGTGTGTGTGTGTGTGTGTATATATATATATATATATATATATATATATATATATATATATATATATATATATACGTGTGTATATATATATATGTGTATATATATATATATATATATATACATATATATATATATATATATATATATATATATATATATATATATATATATATATATATATATATATATATACATGTGTGTCTGTGTGTCTGTCTACTTCAGTAGACTGATCCAGATAACCGAGACGAAAAGACCAACAACACAAGAACACTGACGACACAGAACACGAACTTACCACTCCAGGTAAGTAAACACTTGGCCATCCTTAAAAACAAATGAAACTAAACAAAAGCAAACCCACCAATGTGGGGGGCTTCTCCCCCACACCTCCCTATGTGGGGGGTTCTGCCCCCTCCACCCCCTAACTAAATATACCAACTCCGAGATCGCACTACTGCAGGGTAAGGGGCAAAGTTTGACAGGATGGCCAAGCATTTACTTATCTGGAACAGTGCAGTGTTCTGGGACATCGGTGTTCTCATGCTGTCGGCCTTTTCATCTCGGTCATCTGAATTTCGGTAAGTGGTATTTCGGTCTACTGAAGTACTGAACCCCACCCCCCCGCAAAACATAAAGTTTTTTTTAAATTTAAATTTCGAAGTTTCAAAACTTCAGTTTTATGGTCTCGACCATAAGAAATTCGACAACTGTACTATCAGCAGTTTAAATGTAGTTAGATAAATTTTACAGTAAGTCATCATTTCCCACAGCCCAGTAGAAGACCATGTATGAGGATTGTTCTAACTGATCTCTCAATATGTTAATCTAACCCGTAACGCATGCAACCCCAAGACTTCAGACTGAGCCCTGGCCTGGATTTGTGCATGATGTTCTTCCCCACTAGATGAGTTCTTATTGCCCATTTAAGCTGATTATCTAAGTAGTTTGATTTTCTACTTTGTATTTGATATGGGTTTCATTGTCTATTGACAGGACTGGATGCTGTGGATAGAGAATTCAGCTTCCCAGTAGGCATGCTCAGTTATATATGATAAAGTGCACATAAAATATTAGTTATTATGGAATAAATGTTCAGAAATCTGCCGCTGTTTAATTGTTCATACTTAGCAAAACTTAATTGTGAAGATAAAAGCAAACAGTTCTGAACTGACATCATGAAACTGCATGGTAACGATCAACTATTTAAGCCATGTCCTTGAACACATAGTAGTTTTTGTAACCAAAGCTAACATACTTTTTTCCTGCTGTCCTTCTCAAGATGCTTATTCCACTGTCATGACAACCAGCCAAAGTCAATACAGCACTGCTTTTCTCTCATAGTCCTTGTCCTCATAGTACAGTCACATGGTATGGAAGTTACAACAACCTTTACTGCTGTTGCATTTGTATTACTACACTAGAGGTAGAATTATGCATTTAAAGTGAAAGTAATGTCATACTCTTAATGGTTTGCACTCACTGGTGTGAAGTTAATGATGTTCCACTAAAACCTGTTAATCTGCTTGCTTACTTTATGCTAATTTATGATTATGTTTATACACAGGAGGTTTTAGCTCTGATTTTAAATGCCATGGTTTTGTTTCTTTTCATGACTGGTAAAAAGTCCAGAGGCCCAGATAATCAGGCAGCTAATAAAGGGGAGAATAACAATTAATAAACTACCTATCTATATCAAACAAAGCTCCTCATTAGCACTCTTCAAGAAAAATCTTGATGATTGGATGGGAAATACGAAATTCACCCTGGGGATCACCTCTGTGGCTCTGCTCGACAGTGGCACAGGAAAATAATTTTCCTGGGTGGCAAAAGCCAGGGTACCTTTTTGGCTGGGCTTGTATAGGCCCCAGGGCCGATAGCCTAGTACCTACCTATGAGCCTACCTATGAACATAAACGCATATTAATTATAAATTGAATAGTTTATGCCCATAAATTTAGCATACTCTGTAGATATATCTGTATGGTCATTTATATAGATGTGCATAATCTTTTTATTTTTTTAGTTTAATGTGTTTAGTATCTTCTTTTTTTCTCAGTATTCCTTTCTAAAGAAGTTCAGGAGTGTTTTATATCATAAAAAGTGCCCTTTACTTTTAGCTGCAATTTTCAAGGGTCACACAATTTGAAGGGTTATTAGCATTATTTCCATAACACCTGAATAAGTGACATTTAAACATTGAATATACTGGGATTCAGATTTTTGAAACAAAAAAGGAAAGCCAGATTGTCCACAGTGTGCTGACTTCTTGACATCAAGTAGCTTCATTATAAACAGGAGCTACAGTTTTTGTGTGAAAGGTATTATTCTTCCATTCACCCCCCCAAACAGCATTGTCATGAAGCTGAATCTTTCTATCCAGCAGCATTTTCCTGAAGGCAGAAAAATGGAAAAAAAAAACCTTCTGGGAAGCATTACAGTTATAGTCCTTATTCCATGACATAGGTGCTGTAGTATGTTTTTCAAACTAGTAAGTATTCCACACCCCCATGTCCTCCCTGTGTAGTTTTCATCCAGAACATGGAATAGCTTTACTGTTGACCCAGCCAAGTTTTTATGCATTCTTAATTAAAAGAGCTAATGTAAGGGTGATATACAGCTCTAGCTGTATGCCATAGGGGGCTTTTGTGCATATAACAGAACAGATCTGCACGTAGCATTAAGAATGTACTGGTGGTGTTTTACCGTGAAGTAGAAAGTTGTTCATTTTAGCTGTCCCTTTTGAGATCTGAGTTACTGCTCGGATTGAAAACTGAAGCATGGTATATAAATGGTACATGTAGCCCATTCAGAAATTACTATACCATGTTACTGATTCATGTCAGTGTATGGTACTTTATAGAACATGTTCCTTCTAAATGCACTTTACTCTAGGAGGCTGATGTGTTTTATTTCCTTTAGATCTCCTTATTTGTTTCCATCACTGCCAGAAAAGTAGGTTGATGGTTTTAGCATATTCATGGCCCTAATCTCACCTTCCTCTTCCCAGAATAGCAGATTATGCTTGAATGGGTAAAGAAAGCTTGCAGTATTTCAGCCTTTACTTTTCTGTTCTTAAACTTTGACCTAATGCAAAGGATCAGTTGTGCACATGTATAGAGATTAACCTGCATATGTGCTTGAGGTACAAATGCAATACAATGTCCTACATATAATTCTGTTGTTTATAATGTGGACATTGCAACTTTTAGCCTTTATTTGGGAAATTATATGCAAATAAAACCATTCTCCATAACAAGATCCCATAAAAAGAGTACCCCTGTTATTCCAACATCCTGGCAATATTGAGATGACATTTCTACCTAGTAATTTTAGTCTTAACATGGCTGTTATATAGTCCTCCACCAAAGACCAAGTGCATATTGTATCCCCTTAAAAAAATCTGTGAGCTGTCTTACCCCGTATTTCCCTTAAATTACATCTACATTGTTTTTGCCTTGTTTGCCTTATTGATTTGATGCCTTTCAGTACAGGAAGAAGGCTGCCTTGTAGAAGACCATGGTTAGTTGGTGCTGTAACCTGTTTTGCTGTCATAACTCTCTCCATACCCAATAGTGTTAGCAAACACTAACCTTTTAGCTTGATTGCACTTTCTGCTGCTTGATATAAGCAGCTTGTACTATTGCCTTGTTTGTTCACGTTCCGGTATTTTTCAGCACTTGATGAATGGACAGCATTGCTTGTAATTGCTTAAAGTCCTTACTTGTCACAGCACAAAGCAGACCATGAACATGGGTTGTGGTGACAGAAAGAATTTCAAAATGGGTACAGGTTATACTATGGTCCTGTTTGAGACATGACATGATGTCATGAGTTTCTTTCCTTTATAACAGAAAATTTGGTAGACAGAAGCTACTTTTATGTATGTGTTCATTGCATATATTCAGTATATTCAGAAAGATTTGCATGTGGCTTGTGTGCTGATAGCTAATTACTAAGTTTGTTGTGTTGAGCCCAGGACACACATTTTTCCTCTAAGCAGGATCCAGCACTGTTTGCTGGCTTATTTCCTCATTAACTCAGTAAGGGTAACAGTCCCCTTTTCAACCACAACATTTGATATAAGGCATATACTTTACAAACACAAGCAGCATGATAGAAAAACGAATGTAACTCAGAAATAATAGTAATAATAACTTCCTGTTCAATATGCTTAAATCTGTTAAAAATACAGTATATAACTTAACAGATACTACATGCGTTAAATATTGTGTTTGTCAGATTTCTAAATAACTTATAGATGTAGTATAAAGTTATCAGCCTTGCAAATATTTAAAAAAATGAAGAGAACTGTCTAGTACTGGAATGCAAATTAGAAACACTTAAGAAGTTTTAATTCTGATTCTGTTTGAATGGCTGTTTTAAATCCCAAGTTTCTTGAACAATAAAAACAAAACCTCAGCTCAAAATCCTATGACAACACTTAGTGTAAAACGCTGGCAGGTAGATGGTGTTTTTTAAAACTTATGGCTTACAAGTATTTTGTCAGAAAGTGATCACTCACAACCCAGACTTGTTAAATATACTGATAGCTGAGTGCTAGATAAACAATTAATTCCTTAAATGTTTGCTGTGTTTCTTGAGTAACTGTGATCCCAAAGTTTAGTCTGTGAGCAGATCCTTTAAGGAGATTTTAAGAAGTTGATTACCCTCTTAGAAAGTTGTAGTTTATTTTTAAACTTTCCCCATGCTGTTTTTCCTCTGTGACTCCTTATGAAGCATTTGCCACTTTGCTTAGTATTGTTAAGCATGTAAAGACAGGTTTATTACCACTTACGTTCCTTGAAAGTCATTCCTATGTGTTGTTCTTCAACTGAAGGTTGTTCCCATGTCTTTTTTTCAACACTGTTTTCTTCTAATATTTAGTAGCTCCAGTGCACTGCATGGAAAAATATACCCAGAACTTATAGGACATTCGGCACCCTGCTAGTTACAGTTGTAGCCTTATTCTGGGTGTCCTACTTCAGGCAGGTCTGATAAACTGTATGCAATACGTTATGGTGTGTTGTACTTTCACCCCTGCACAGGGGAAACATAACTTACTTTCTTCTTGAAGTTCTGGGTAGCGTTGCATAATTATGTTGTGCCGAGCTGAGTAGTTTCTACAACATAGTTTGCGTTATTGTATTGTGTATATGCTTTACTGTTACCTTGTTCATGCCTACCATTATCATATCTAATCATCTGATTTTCTCTTCCAAGATTTTATTTTATTTGTATTTCTTTACCGGGGTTGTGCTCCAAAATAAATGACCAATTGCAGGCACAACACAGGTAAAAAAAAACAAAGACGTTTTTCGCAGGTTACAAGGTATTTCAAGCTAAACATTATTACATTGCTACAAGACAGGTTTACACTACATACCATACATTTATAATAAGATGGTTGTTTATTTCAGCTTTTGCTTTCCTTCTCTTATGGGACAGAGTCACCTTTCCGGAGGTCAAAACTAAGAATACTAGCCATTCACCTACATTGTTTCCCATCATCCTTGGGGTAGTAACATCAGGGTGGTGAGAGTGCAAACAAAGGTCCTATATAGGTTCATAGGTCCATAGGTAGTTACTGGGCTATCTACCCAAAGGCATTTATAAGCCTAGCCAGAATGTGTTGGCTTTCGCTTCCCCCTTAGATTAGTTCCCTGTGCCTCTGTCCAGCAGAGCCACTGAAGTGATCCCTGGGGTAAACTTTCTGTTTCCCATCCACTCATCAAGGTTTCTCTTGAAGAGTGTTAGTGAGGAGCTCTGCCTAATGCAGATTGGAATCTTGTTCCAAAGCATGGGAAGTCTCTGGGACAGGAATCTATCCCTCCAGCACGTCCTGTTTATTGTTGTGGTGAGGTTTAGATCCCTAGATCGTGTGGCTCGAGGGGATATGGTTTTCTTTAGGTGGAGCATGTCCATCAATTCTGGGTTGGACATGGCCTTGTGTGTCAGGCAGAGATCACCTCTGAGTAGGCGGTATGCAACCGAGTACAGCTGGAGTTTCTTCAGTTGAGCTTGATAGGGCTTCTGTTTGAGGCCAAAGATCCTCTTGGTGAGGTACTTCTGTGGTCTTTCCAGCTGTTGCAGGTGTCTTGTAAGGTACATCCCAAATAGTGCATTGTACTCTATGATGGGTCTGATGAGTGATGAGTAGAGAGGCACAATGACCTCTTTTGATCTGGATGCAAACCCTTTTGTGATTAGGTGGGCTACATAGAAGGATTTTTTAACCACTTTGGCAATGTTATTATCAAAGGAGAGATTACTATCTACTTGGGTTCCCAGATCCCTTATTACGTCTTCTCTATTTAGGGGACTACCATCTATGTGGTAGTTTGTGGCTACTTTGTTTTTTCCAAAGGGGATGGCTATGCACTTTTTGGCATTTAGCTTGAGGCCATGATTTTGACACCAGGTATCCGTCTCAGTGAGACCCTTTTGGAGGATGTCTGTGTCAGATGGAGAGTCAGTTATAGCCCCTAGTTTTCAGTCGTCTGCGAACTTGGTCAGCCATACTCCTCATGGGCTTACCTGTACCTCTGAGAAGTATATGCCGAACAGGAGGGGTCCTAGGACTGTGCCCTGGGGAATGCCACTTGTAACTGGTTTAGAGTCGGACCTAGCTCCTGCAACTTTCACCATGTGGGTTCTGTCCGTGAGACAGTTAGCAACCCATCTTGTGACTTAGGGGTTTATGTTCAGGCTGGTGAGCTTGTCTATAATACCAGAATTGTGTCAAAGGCCTTTGCGAGGTCTAGGTAGGCTGTGTGTGCCACCTTTACCTCGTCTGTAGCCATGGTAACTGTCTCAAAGAAGTCCACCAGGTTTAGGAGGCATGATCTGCCCTTAACAAAGCTGAACTGGGTAGGATCCAGTGTTTAGAGGTTCCCAATGTCTCTGTTAATGAGTTCCATGATGATGCGCTCCATAGCCTTGCAGAACAAGCTAGTCAGGCTTATAGGGCGATAGTTCCTGGGGTCTGTTGTGGCTCCACCTTTGTGGAGCATAATAACCGTCGATGTGCACCACTCTATGGGTACGTAGCCTGTGGAGAGGCTGAGTTTCAACAGTGTGTTTAGGTGAGGGGTTAGTTCATCTTTGAGCTCATGTAGGACACAGCCTGGGACGCCATCTGGTCCCATTGATGCTGTGTTTTTGGCTTTGGAGAGGACTGTTTTAACCTGAGTGTCTGTGATTTCAGGGGCTCTACATTCATCTGGTATGGTTATGGACCCTTTTGGGGGTGAAGTTTGCACTGAACCTGTATGCCAGGATGTTGGCGATATTGGTCGGTTCAGTATATTTTGTGCCATTTTGCACTAACTCCGAGCAGATCTGAGCATTGCCACTTAGATTCTTGACATAGCTAAAGAATGCCTTGTGTTTATCTTTGGAGTCCTTGGCACTTTTTCTTTCGGAGCTAGCCTTGGACGATTTTATGATGGATCGTAGTTTCCTGCTGATACTGATCAGGGATGTCTTCCCTTCTTTGGATTTTACTATTTTCTGTACTAGTTTTCTCCTTTTGTTGTATAGCTTGTTTATGGCAGGAGTCCACCAGACTGGTTTCCTTTTCTTGGAAAAGTGATTCTTGGTTTTGCTTGGGATAGCACGATCCATGCATTCTTGTAGGTGCCCGTAGAATGCATTAGTAAAGGATTTTGCAGCTTGGGCAGCGTTATCCTTTAGCATGGGGGCTTTGAAACTTTCCACCTTGGTCTTAAGTAGCATGAAGTTTACCTTTGAAATGTTTTTCACGGTGGTATACCACTATAAGCCCCAGCTGTTTTTTTTTTGTTTTTGACACTTGTTCTTTACTATGTAGTATTATTGCAGGACAGCTTGTTACAGTAGCCTGCACCAGAGGTGTAGTTAGGACTTTTGGAGTTGCACACCATCTTCCAGAAAGTAGCCCCTCCTCCCCAGCATGTGTAGGCCCAATTAGAGTCATCTAACAAAATATTTATTCAGAAAAAAAGTAAAGACACATTTTTTTAAATTTGATATTAAAAAGGGTACTTTGTAATGTGCACAGCATATACCTGGCTATATACAGGTCTGCACAATGATTAAAATTATACCTTGCCAAGGCTGTTTGACAGGTGCATGTTCATTTATTATGACAGCATTCAGTGTACAATTCTCCATGTCTTTCCATTGTACACTGTTATTGAATTTCATTTGGCCTTGCCTGTGTATTTTATGTAAATTCTCAATCCTTCTACCTCTTTATAACTCATTTCTGGACATTAAAACAAATATTTGTTATTTATATATCCAACCCTTACTGCAGTACCAAAACAGTTATATGCTAGAAACAAGCAAAAAGAAAAATACTAAGGGGGAAGTATACACTGGTGTAAAACATGCACATCAAAGTTAAGAAGCACGTTAACTTTTATCACACCATGTAAACATGATATTTGTGTAGTGGATCACAAGTAAGTTTTGGCAATAATTTTAATTTAAAATTTCTGCCCCATTCCCAACTCGTAGGATAGGTGAATGAAGCCCTGACTATGACCCAAGTGACCACTGTTTGATTAGAGGCACAGATGCTGGAGGGGCCAGGTGGGGGAGGATTGGTTTGAGTGTTTGATGCTGCTAATCCATCCTGGTGAGGGAGGCAGCTAGAACGCCACATTAGGGAGAGAAGTTATTGCTGACAGAAGAGGGCAGGCAGGTTCATGTTTTCAGTGGTAAGTGCACTGCTGAGCTGGAGGTATATGTTGAATCATGCATGCTTCTCCCTAACTAGGTAGCCATTGCAGAGTTTGCAAGCTACCTCTGGGGGTGGGAATAGGTCAGTGAGGGGACTGCTATAAGACTAGCAGTTAGCCCTCTTCCTCAAGCCCAACTTTCACCTGCAAGGGGAATAAATAAGCTGGTAATGCTCCAAGGATGGCAAAAGATGGGCTGTAAGGCTGTTACCTAGTCTGATGATGCCTGGCTGTCACCTCCTGGAAGGAAGAAATGAGTCAGTAGGTCACTGAGACTGGAGTCTTTGGACAGGTCCTGCGATAAGAGTAAAAAATAAAACTAAAAAATAGTAATAAAATGTAAAAGTCTATTTAGAAGAAATGTAGAATTATTTATGTGGAACACAGGCATCTCCCCCACTTGCTTGCAGGAAATTGTGCCCTGGCACATCCTGTGTTTCAGAATTAGCTCCAAGAACAAGTCATCTGGGGGCAAGTTATATTTCTGCCATTGCATCAGTTTCTGCAAGCCAAACTATTTTCCTTATTTGTCGATCAGAAATTGAATTTGCCTGTCAACCATTTTCCACCACAAGTCACTGGATGATTAGAAATACAGCCACAGCTGACCACACCTTCCACAACCACAATGCATTACATTAATTGAATGGCTTTGCTGTGTAACCCTTTCCATGTAGCCATACGGTCTTGTCTTTTCATCTGAAAAAGAGATGCATTTTCATTTTTCATCCCTAAAGTGAGATAGCACAATAGTATCCTCAGGATACCCAAAGATCTGCTGCTGGCAAGTTCCTAATCCACAAGTCAGTTAAGAACCTTGCAAATCATGCTATCACTGTAACAGCCTAATCCAGTTTTTCGTAGTATGCCACATTGTTTATTTGTTTTTATCTCAAGATCATTTATAAATACTCAGTACATTTCCACGCACATATTCGTTTTCTGTCGCTGTCTTTCCCATTTTTCACCGTATTATCATTATGTCCCAGGTATGAGACGTTTTCACAACAAACACACTATAAAGGTCTCCACTGCTTTTGACTGATGAGAAAACAAAAAGATTTGTTTGTGAGAACTTTGGTCGGTCATAGCACTTCTGGCCTTGGAGAATTATTAGGCTGGGCTTAGAGGCTTTATAACTGGTTTTAAATTTCACACTAATGATAGCTAAAAATGTCTCGAGGATATGCTCTAAATGAAACAGATGTATATGGGTACAGGATTTGATTTTATATGTAGACTCTTAACTGTTATTTGTGCAAAGGATCACGTGCATCCATTTAGATTTCTAATGGTCCATACATTTATTGCTGCACCATTTTTGGCCATCAGTTTTGCTGAGCAGGGATAGGCTTTTCTTCGGTGACCCAGAACATGTAGTTTTACAGTGGTGGTTGTAGAGTATATCTTTAAGAAAAGGATGTTTGTCATGCGGTCCACCTTAACTAAGCACTTGCAGTAAAGATCTGTAAATGTTCATATCACTGTTGTCTCCCACTTCTTGGCCTTGCTATCTTTCCTACATCCATAGCACTATCTTGCATGATAGAAGAATATAAGAGAAGACTGTGATGCTATGAATGCGTTTTTATTTTTGGGTGGTGAGTTGCTAGATGTGCAATTGAGTAAGGGAAAAGGCTGTTTTCGACTGTGAGATAAGAGTATAATATCCCTGCCATGATCAGTAGTAATTCTCTGAGTTCCTGTCTTAGTTTTCATTCTTTGATTGCTCACTCAATAAATTTCATTGGATGGAGTCAGTCATGGATGCATAGCCGAGTAACTAATCCTGAATAGGGTACCAGCCTATTACAGGATGTGCCATGTGAGTACTCACAGACACACACACACACACACACACACACACACACACACACACACACACACACACACACACACACACACACACACACACACACACACCATGCACGTTTATGGGCAGTTAGGAGGAATCTCATTTCATCTACTTAATGTTTTAGGAAGTGGGTAGAAACTGGAACATGCTGACACAGGGAGGATGGGCAGACGCCACGTCAGAAGCCACGTTAGTCATGTCAACAGGAGTGCTAAACACTTTGCCACTGTTTTCACTTTTTGAAATTTGCAAGTAATATTTCTTTATTATGCTCTCATAGTTTGTATACTTTTTTGTACCTTTACTTAACCACTAGTCTGTTTCACTGTTTTGTTTTTGCATTAATTTAAAAGATAGATCCACTACAATCGGTGCAATGTTTCAAATTGCAGGACAGCTTGGCAGAAAACTGTAAGCTATGTTTCCAAACACCTGGGTTGTGTTTTATGGCAAATAGACTTGCAGAAAAGGTACATTGGGAATTGCTCCTACATAACAAAAGAGAAATTCATAAAGGAATTTAAAACAGTTAGTGTCAAAGAGGGGAAGAGAGACAAATTATCCGTTAAAAGAGTAGCTTGAAGCATACTGAGACAAATTAAAAGCTGCCATCAACATGTATTTTTTGCATGGAATCAAGATACACAGGAAACATTGCTGCTTACGTGTGAGAGCTAAAGAACAGAGTAAAAAAACACAGTAAATGTGTTCAGCTGAATGGTTCTGTAGTCAGAAATAGAACTATCTGTGACATCATGACTGACTTTAAATAAAGTGCTGGATGTGTGCAACAAGTATGCAGATACAACAGCCCAACTAAGAAATGAAAGAGTGTAAAAATAAAACTGTGGCTGGAAACAGTGTAAAAATGAAGCACAAAGTGCAGAGTTATTATTAATAATAGGTACAACAGCACAGAAAAACATGAAGCATCCAAGACAATGTATAGAAGGAACAACAGTAAAAATTCAAGCACTGTTTACTAGATGAATCTGAATATACAAGAAAAGGGTATATTTCACCAGGCTGTGTTGAGGCAGGAATCTTTCTCCAAGATATATGAAGAACAAAAGTGTTGACTAGAATTTGCATACTATTAAAAGTAAGAAGAAAAAAAAATGAAATATTTATCTCCACAGAAGAAATGCAGGAGCAAAGTGCAGAACTTGGATAGTACTGAGAACAATTTTTAGTTTGAAACATTGTTTATCATCTTATTATTATCATCTAAAGAAATCCCAATCCCTCCCCACCACACGCTCCAGAGATCTCAACCTCATTACCACAATTAACAGAACATGCTGAAGGGACAGGTTCATAACCTAGAGACTACATTTGCTATGGAACAGACTTCCTATACATGTCAAGCAGAGCACCTCACTGTTCCTCTCAAGAGAAATCTTGATGAGTGGATGGGAAACAGAAAATTCACCCCGGGGATAACCCCAGTGGCTCTACTTGACAGAGGCACTGGGAACTAAGGTCGGGTGGCACTATGCCAGGGTAATCCCATGGCTAGGCTTGTAAAGGCCCGAGGGCAATTAGCCTAGTACACACTTATGAACTTATTAAAGGCAAAAGAATTGACTTTAAGCTAAACACTTGATTAGTTCAATATTTTGTCTGAATCAACATTTCAAGGTTTAAAATTCCAAGGCATTCCAAGTCAACGTGTACTTTAATGGCATATAAAGGCATGAAGTATTACATCCTGCGGGTCAGATACTGCTGACATGTGACTATAAGAACAAGAAACATGCTTATTTATTTCCAGCTGTGTCTGTGTAAAATGCAATGAAGCAACCAAACATATTTGACATACAGGTCCAGAGACATTCACACACTTGGGAAGGTACCAGCACCAGATTATAAAGCTATTTTTCTTTAACGTTTCCAAACTTGTTTTCAGTAATTCTAGTCAGAATGCTGTTAAAAGTACATTAGTATGATTTAAAAACAAAGACATGTAGCAAGCAGCAAGCTGTGCAGATAAGCTACAAAGCAACACTATGTGATATTTTTTACTTGGTCTTATGATGTTTACCTTAATAATATCATATCAGTGTATCTCTGGATGCAGTACCAGTGGTCCTTTCACCTAGTATAGTGCTAGCTGCTTTAAGGGAAAGAAGAGAATATTAATTTAAAATGATGAATAAACTAGATATGATTGTCACAGTCACTGGTTGAGTAAGATTCACAATGCTGACTTGAAGTTGTGTACTTCTTTGATGTGGTGCTTAGGAGATATAGCCTTCTCAAGATGCTGTTTGGCCTTTCATCTGTAACTGAAGAATGTCAAGCAGCTATACTACAGATTATGAAAAGCTGTTGTATAGTCATTGTTATTGAAGATCTGCCGGTATTGGAAGAACCTAAATAGAAACATGACCTGAGGTTGGTCAGGCTGCTTGACAGAGTGAAACATTATAGTCAAAAACAGAAAAATGCATTTGCCATGCTTTAACATCAGTAGACTAAAAGCTAGATACTGAAAAAAAGATAAAAGCCATATTATGTATTTAGAACCCAGTGTGGAAGCAAACTTTAGTTAGAGTTTTAGAAATGTATGATATTTGTCTAAGTTCATAACAAGCATGTCATTAATTGCTGTGTCTTTACATAAGCTTCTAGAGCATGATGTTGAATGGAAATTGTCCCTAAAGAAGATAAAAACTTTTGAAATACTGAATGACTTTGTGATTGAGGCACCAGCTTTGAAGTCCTTTGATGTGTCTGAACCAGTTAGGTTGCAAGTAGATACTAGTCAGTATCGACTTGGAGCAGGCTTGATGCAGAATAATAGACCATGTAGTTCAAGAGCATTTACAAGTGCACAGACTAAATGTGCTCAGATTGAGAAAGAGAAATACCCACCATTGGATATGATTATAAAAAGATTCATGAGTACATGTATGGTGAGCTAGTATTGATTAAGATTGATCATATACCTTTGTAAAGTATTTTCAGAAAGCCATTACACAAAACACCACCTGCAATGCAAATAATGTTGCCTAACTTAGAGAAATATGATCTAACAATGTAGTCATTCAAGTAAATGCATATAGCATCTACACTGAGGAGTAGCTGACCGAAGGATCAGAAGGAAGATCTATTACATGAAGATTTAGAAGCTTCATGGCTTACCCCACAGCTACCTGTATCTCAAATAAAAGTGAAAGAGATTAAGCAGTACGCAGTGGATGGCATAAAAATGCAGCTCCTTAAAAAATCCTGTATGAAAGGATCGTCTGGTGAGCTAGTAGTTCAGAAGGCTATGAAACTTAATATATTTACATTGGTAAAATTAGCTGCCTTCATGGTCTTATTTTCAAGCCAGATAAAGTCATAGTACCTAATCAGTTAAGGCAATCTATGCTATGAAAAATCTATAGCTCACCTTTAGTAATTGTGAAATTCAAAGAAAGCGTGTACAAATGTATTATATTGGCCATGAATGTTAGAGTAGACAAGAGCTGTGCAGTTTGCAAAGATGTAGGACCGTTATGGAATAAGGTTTGAACTGAGTTATTTTAGTTCGAAGATAATACTTTTCTGATCTGTGTGGAATATTATTGTAAATTTCCAGTAGTAGTAACGTTGAGAGATAAACTGAGCACAAATCTAGGTAATTTTCTGAAACATATACCAAGTGCAGTGATTTAAACCAGCTGTCCTGAATTCATTAATCAGGAGGAAAATATGACTGGTATCCAGGCATGCCGCTGCTAGTTCAGATTATCCGCAGAGCAATTGTCAGAGAGGATAATCCATACTGTGAATTTTCTCAAGAAGAAATGTAACAATACTGAACATTGAGATTTTTATCTATTTTAAGAGTACATGTATGCCATTACAAGGAATATGCTACTACAAGGAACAAGGCTGTTGTCGACATAACTATTAGTAAGCAGAATTTTGTATGGTTACTTTATTTCAACTGTCAGGTGAAACAGGTAATGTAGCACCATCACTGGAAAATAATCAGAAGAAAGTGCTATTATGATAGAAATGTCAAATCTTTGTCAAGTTTAATGAAAGGAGAGTGCATGTTAACTTGGAGGATCAAAGAAATGAACACAGGCAAAAGTTCAGAGATCGTACTGCTATCATAGAGAATGATGAAAAGCCAAAGTCCAGTTAGGGATGAGGAGGATTTTCAAGACTGACGCATTAGATTCAGAATCATAGCCAAGATTGTAACTGGGTTACAAAATGTGGTTGAGGAGAAAGCAGACTCAGGACCTGAACAGCATCCAGAAAATGTGTACGTTTCTACATCTGGAAGGGCATCAAGAAGACTGAAACAGTTTACGGACCATGCATGTTTGTGTAACACTGGAAATAATTCTAAGGAAAAAAGGACTGAACAGTATTTCAGATAATGTATGGAAAAACATAGAATGTGATTGCATTATATGAAATTGCAGATATGCTATTGCATAACAAACAGTAGTATTTGTCATATATACAGTAAAGCTATCTCATATATTACTTAATAGTGTGATTTGTAGCTTTTTCTTTAAGGGGCATGCAGTGGCATATTGCTTTAGTGAATTAAATTTTAATTTTTAAGAGGAATGCACATGATATGGTCTACCTTATTTAAGCACTTACAGTTAAAATCTTGAAGTATTAAGGTAGCTCTTGTCTCTATATTTTGCTTTATTAACTACTTTAATAGAAGTATTTTTCAATGTATGCCTTCAGCTTTTGAGTAGTAACTCTTCTTTCTGGTTTCTTTATAAACACTGAGGAACGCTTCCATCTAATCAAGCTAATATGATTGTACATCCTTCAAAAACATGTCAAGGTGGTGTTCTATAGTCACATAGCTGCTTCCTGTTGTATCTCATTTTGTTTTCCTCTGCCCAGATTATTTATTTATGATTTTATTTATCTGTTCTTTGTTTACTGGATAGGTGGACCCCTTTAGCCATAACCTGGGTGACAAGGTAAAAATAGTATTTAAGTGACAAAATGTAATGACAGTAATCAGTATCACACTTCCAATGAATGTATATATTGTTACATTTTGCATTCGTTGAGGATTAGATTCACAGACGTTGAAATTGTACATATAGCAGAGTAAAGATAGTCACATTTCACAGTGATATGTAAACTATTTTCACAAAATTTGACGTTATGCACAACAATTTTGCATTTAGCTACATTCAGAGAAGTTGCGAGAAGTAATATAAAATAATCCCTTTGAAACAGCATTACATTCAAATTGTGAAGTACAGTGATATTTCACAGCTAATGGTCTAATCAGATATTTGTATTTACAAAGTGGAAGAAATCTCTTTTGAGAGATGATACAGTGCAGTAGAGTGATGGAGTATAAAATTAAAGCTATTTACAATCACCCTGGCTGCCCACAACTGTAGGAAATAAGTTAGTAGTAAGTGAAATTATTTTTTTTCTCGCCCTTTTTTCCCCAGTCCCCTAGGTGATTGTGACACTGTAGCATATATTTGCAACCTTCTCATAGAATCGATGTTAGAGATCAAATGTGGTACAGGTGCATTATGGTGGTGTGTGTGTGTGTTTGTCCATGCTTATGTTTGTGTGTGTTCGTCCATCAGTGAGGGCAGTTGACATTGATAGAGAAGTATGTGAGCAAGGCAGAGCGAGGATTTTTCCCTTCTGCATTTAGTGATATGAAGTGAGATCCAGGTTATCTTCATACCAAGGTGGTCTGAACCATCTCACCCTTCACTTCCTTCACTTGAGGCAGACTTTGCTGACACTAGGGTCTTCATCTTATTCCAAATATGTCAGCATTTAGATACCACATCCTACACTTTGTCTAACAGCCTTCCATTGACCGAGGCCTTTTTTATTGATCTGGATAAATGGGGCAAACAGAAATTCAAATTGTTTGTCATTATGTCTGTTATTCTCACCACCTCCCAACCAGATACTTAATAATAAATACATTGGTGACATAGATTTTAGATTGGTATAGCATGGGAATTTGGTTGTACATTGTTTTTAATTGTCTTTCTTAAATAAGCTGTTACATGAAACAGGCAAGAGACATTGAACTTCAGTTTTGTTGTACAAATGATTTATTCATTCGGAAATATTAAACCATTTGGGTTTCAGATTTTTTATTTTAAGCGATCACAGACTTTAGATGTGTTAGAATATATTTTGCTTCCCAGATGTTATAGTAATTCCTTGTGTTAATCTTGGTTGTTTATATACTTTTTTACATACTATGATTATGGGTTGTCTTTAATCTTTTGTAAAAATATATATTTTTCTGCAGTTTTGCTTTATTTGTTATAATCACTGATTGCAGTGATTAATTAATTTTGTTCTGTGTGATTAATTGAGGTACATGCCAGTCACCGAAACAGTGCAAAAAAGGATTAATATTTAATAGCGGTATGTTCTTTTAGTGACCTCTGTATACAGCCTGTCGTAATTGTTAGTCAAGAAACAAAAGCAGTAAATCATCTGTCATCTCCTTCATCACTTTTCATTATCAACCGACCTGTTTATTATGCATCAGCCCTTCTCAGCTGTAAATAGCTCCTAAGTATTTCCTGCAGTAAGAGGAAAGAATACCTCCACGCAAGTGTGTAGCCTTACATTTTTCATATCAAAGGACATTAACCCTTGGCGGTCCCAGTGTTCCGTCACAGCAATTTCTGTAATTATCCAGCTGACATTACCCCACTTAATGGATGTCACTAAGAAACAAAATGAGCTAGGCTTGACATTCTTTTTTTTTCTTTCTATTTTCTATGCTTTGTTACTCTTTCCTATTTGAGTTGCTTGCATGTACCGTCTTTAGACTTTAGGAAAGGGAGGGGAAAACAAACGGCCAGAACCTTAATGCTAAACCTGAAATACACTGCATTGAATTATTACATGCTGTTTAACCTTTTGTTTTCCCTCGGGTATTGTTTTACTGTGTTTTTGTTTTCCCTTAGGCAGCTTATTATTGCATGTTTGCTTATTGAGAAGCTGGGACAGTTGCTTACCTGCACTTTCTTTTGATGGCCCAGTTTGAGAGAGTTCTACAGAGTTATTGTTGGAAGCTCATCAGGTAGCATATGTATTGTTGATATTAGGAATACCAGAAGGTCATGGGTTCCGTCCTCACTCGGAGTTCTTGAATTCATCTTCAGATACTGACACTTGTTTGTTTTTCAGCTTTTCCCGGTTAGGGGTCGCCACAGCAGAACTCCAGTCTGCTAATGATTGACAGTAGATTTTCACGAACGCCGAGGTACCAGCTCGACGTTCAACCTTCAACGAAGGCACGCCCATTTACGCATGTCTTTCAAATGCCCACCCAACAGCGGGGAGGACATGCAGACTATAAACAGAAGGCACTCCCCACACTCCAGCCGAGAATCGAACGGGAGAACCTCTTGCTGTGAGGCAACAATGCCACCGCTGCACCACCGCGGATACTGACTAATGCAAAATAAAGGAGTTCTGGCACTCCTGCAGTGCCATCCTTCCAATGATACAGTAAACCAAGACTGCATTTGCCTGTGTTGGTTATAGTTTGGGTCAATACAAAATATTCCACTCAATTTATCAAAGAAAAAAAAGGTAGATGAAACTCTCCATTCCTCTAACCAAATTTTTCAGTCAGCCGAACTATGGCAGGGTAGCCACCCAGTGGTATAAACCTTGGCTTGAGAGGATTGTTACTGCAGAAGTGACACCCTGACCCCATGTGCAAAATGGGAAAAGGGGTTGAGAATGTATGGACTGTACTGTATCAAGTCTCCCTTGAAGAACAAGCATAGCCTAATGGGAGAAATCCGGCAAACAAAAGTAAATAAGTAAGCAAGTGACTTGACTAAATACTTAAACATATGCAGGCCTTTCTTTATCAAGGTATCATTGAAAATATACATATTCCACTCGTAAAAGATATTATTTTAACATATTGGCTAGTGACTATCCAGTGAACCACAAGTTTTCAGTAATTCACCCAGGGCAACTACAGACATATTTCAGCCTTATAAGATGTCATCAGAGTAAAAACACACCAGGGTTAGCATTAGCCATCTAGTCAAAGTAGCACAGAATATCACACTGTATCCTGTTTGTACTTGGCCAAGACAGGATGTCGTCATCTCTGCCAGTATGTTACCTAGGAGAGGACAGGTTTTATGGTACTTTTCAACAGACGTAAAACACTACTGTAATGAAGAGCTATGCTCGGGAAGGAAACTGGCTAGGACCAAATAGTTAAAATCTTTAAAGTACCTGAAACTACTGGAGAAAATGGATCTGGCATAGAAGAAGCTCCTTGAATTATAGTAATTTATTTTTTTAGATGGTGTACCAAACTTGCAGATTTTTTGGGATAACATATTTACCACTGAAAATACATGCTTCTACTCATATCCCTCAACCTACAGACACTGAAAATAAAACAAAACTTTGAAAAATAGGAATTTCCAACTAAAAGTCTGGACATCTAATTATCATAAAATATGAACACCAAGTAACACATGATTCTTCCCCAGTGGGACAGCACTCAGAAACATGTTTTAAAAATGGGAGTGACAGAATAATGGAAAAATAATAGCACATTTTCAGAAAGACAGTGTAAAACTTGTAGACTTTAA
>NC_056744.1:222801733-222886733 GCF_019279795.1 Protopterus annectens
TTCTAATGCACTGTGTACATGCCTTCTTTTGTATTCCATCTGACAACCCCCCCATACTGTACAGCCTAATATTCTTCTACTTATATTGTCTCCAAAGTGCATACGTCATCCCAGATGTAGCCTTACTGTTTCCTTGCACAGTGGAATGGTGACACTGACCTTTTTTGAGTCCTCCTCTTCATTATGAGACCCTCACAGTCTTCAGGCCATCACTACAGCACTTTACTCTGTAGCGCATTTTATACCATGGCTGACAGTGAGTTTCATAATGTTTTCTCTCTCTCTCTGCCTTAACTCCTACTTGAATACGTGGTATTGTTCAATTCTCTCTGCTGAAGCTTGCACTTCTGCATTGTTACATTAAACCTAGGCTGCTACCTGTTGGCCTATGCTAAAAGTAGAAGAAGACCTTTTTGACTCGGGCACCCTTATGCCTCCATTTGTGATGACTGCTCCTAATGTTATGGCACTAATGAGCAGGTGTATGTTGTACGATGATGTAATATAGACAATTAAGATGAGTGGCCCCAGTCCTAACAGCAAACACAGTGGCACATTTTTTTTCCTGGCTTATCACTATATAATTCTGCTTCTAAATCAATTAAATAAATATAGTTTCAGCTAATACTCAAAAACTGTAGCAGATTAAATAAGAATTGCATACAGAGAACTGCACCTAGGTGAAAGATAATAAACCATGTGGTAACTAACTAACAAATTGATGGGTTTGCTTACTACAGTATTCAGTACATGTGAATTCAGTGACAATGTTGACATTGACTCAGCAACATTACTTTCAAACAGTTTGACTACTCTTACAAATTTGTGCTTATTCACTTTTCATTTCTTTCCTGACTCCTAGTAACCAGCTTTCCACCTACCTTACTTTTTTGTTCCACACTGACATGGACTTTAACTTCTCCTGCTTAGGGCTCTGAAGCTTAGTGTAAAAACCATGGTGATTTCCATGGTGAACATTTTCTTTCGGCTCAGTATACCTACCTTTGCAGTGAAGATGCCTTTAATGTAGCTCAGATTCACCTAACAAGTCATCCACATTGTAAATATGTGCATTTACCCATCTGTTATATAACCACTTATTATGGAATTCTCAATCTGCTCCATACAGTTTCTTTGAAATCTTTCATGGAATTGAAGTGACCCCGAAGGGTTGTAATTGCATGGCTTTTTCCAGTACCTTCAGTTATTCATTGCCATCATGGCTTCCATTAACCATGTTTAGATTACAGTTAGGTTCTTTAGGCGACACTGTATGCTTTCCTGCTGGTCTGCCAGATAATTTTTCCAGCTGTGTGATTATCTCAGTGGATAGTATGTGATATTGCCACAGTGCTTTGTTCTTTTAAACTTTCCTGATCCCCATTTCTACTACTTCCCTGCCAACATTTTCATCCAGCAATCCTTGTGTCCTCATTCCTACTTTCCTGCCCTGTCTTTTGCTGTTATATACTTTAATTTCTTTTTAAGTGCTCAAAAGTCAGTTTCCTTGTTGGTTGTGAGCTTTGAAATACTTCATGATGTTTCTTCCAGCAAGTTTAACTCTGCCTGCATGTTCATTTTTCACCAGTGTCTCTTAAAAATGTATTTTGTTCCTCTAGCTGTCATCTTCTCTTTAACTGCCTTGGCCTTTTGCATGAATCTGTTGGCCTTTTAGTAAAGTTTTTCCATCACTGTTCCAGTTTTAATTTTTCTGTGCATTCTTGTCTTTACCTTTTAAAAGACTGCTTTACTTTCACCTTTAGCCAGGAGAACTACCTTTCCTTCTAGCACTTTCATCTTGAAAAATAAAAACTTACACCTTAAAAAATTACACTTTCTTCAGTCTTATCAGATTCCCCATTATTTCTCAATGCGCATCAAGAAAAAAAAATGAAGGTCACCATTTTACTGCTCTAGGCTGTTGTCCTATTAGCTATTGTACCCTATGCTTTGGAGATCATGACTCCCACAGTGGCATGGTCACCGATGATCCTTGCTCTACACCAGGTCCCACTCCGTTGTTGATGAGCACCAGATGGAGAGCATTCCCCTTTTCTTGTTAGAGTCTTTAAGCTTCTGCTGGAACTCTGATTCCAAATGAGGTTCTCTGCTTCCTACTGTTTACTTAAAGAGAATTGTCAGACTTTTTTAAGAGCTCTGATTTAGTTTGGCATGCATTGTGGCAGCGCACATGTTTACTGTAGCAGTAACTACTGTATGTGTTTTCATCGGTTGAATTATTTATTTACTTCTTAGCCTTCTGAGCTGAAATTGTCAAGGCAAAGCCTCTGCTAGCATTCTGAAACATATTTTGTATGAAATTCCACCTTCCACCATGAAATGCTAGGTAAACTGTGCTAGATTAGATCTGGAAATATTGATGATAACAATTTGGGAGCTGCTATAGTAAGTCTGAAAACAGAAAGACTGAATGGCTGAAAAATGGACTTACATATGATAAGTCCAATTTGGTCATTTCTTGGAATATTCCCTTTTCTCCAAGGTATGGCAATTTCAGAATTGGTATATATAATTTCGGGGGTCAGAGTGCATAGGGGCTTGCCCCCTGCAAAAAAGAAGTTTGATGGAAAGCAGCGATCTTCAAGATTTACTCTTTTCCTGGGTTTTTGGTCCTTTTTTTTTTTTACTTGTTGGCACTCAGCGTTTTGAGTGCTGACATTTCAATAGGAAGCCAGCACTGAAACAGGACATGATTTTTTTTGGAGACTTGCTCTTATTTTTTTCTGTGTTTCAACTGTCACAGGATAAAAAACATTGTAAATGCATTCACACTGACTTTTGTAATCTAATCAGTTTTGCACTGGGCGTTTTACTACTTTATATGGCACTACTTTTCAAGGAGTTACTGTTAAGTTTGTGCAGTGGTGAAACAAGTTGTATAAGTTTGCGCTATGGTGAAATAGGTTGTTGTATCAGTGTCCTGTACAGCCAGTAGCCTCTTACTTGTTGTAGTTTGTTTTTATAAATGGCATGATTGGTGTGTTTTGTATCCATGGAAATATTTATTCATTTATGTATTCTTTTCAGGTGTCTAAGCCAAGATATGATGTTATTTGTGCTATGCATACCTCCCAGCTGTTGAGAATATTGCAGAATGTCCCTGAATGGGCTTTCACACACACACACACACACACACACACACACACACACACACACACACAAAACATTAACGCAATACAGCTGCATACTTTATACCTGACTCCCATGTGCACATCACAGTTATCTACTCACAGCACTGTCATCATTTCATCCTCTTTGTTTCACCCTCCAAATAGCTTCAGGAATAAGCCTTTGTTCCCACGTAAACTGCAGTACATTCCTGCTTCTTAAATTTTCTTCAAATATTAAAAAACAAATACATTTTACATTATAAACAAAAAAATGTGCATAATGCACCAGTTTTCACTCCCTTGCCCAAAGGCAAATGTGTGTATGTGAATGCATGTGCCTGCGTGGGTGTGTAACAGTGTGTGAGCGACAGCTTCTGTGAGTATTATTACAGTGCTCATTCTAAATTTCATTTTTATAGCTAACTTTCAGATAGATCCATACCATTCATTAACTTCCTCCTCTAGAAACAAAAACAGTCTACCCATATACATACTGCTGCCAACAATAGTCACTGCTGTGAACTAACAGTGATTCACAGTAAGTGCAACCACAAAGTGAAAAAAAATATATACATACGTATATTTAATTTAGTAATCGGCAACAAAATAAATTCTTTATACCCTAGCAGAACACATACTATTCCTGATTTCCCAAGCACTTTTCACTATGGTTGTGGAGGGGGCCACCCAGCCTTATCAACACTGACATCTGAACTTCCTGCTAAACTCAAATAAGAATCATTCTTGTAAGGATTTAGAACTCCCAGCATCAGAAATTAAACCAACAACTTGTACATTGCTGCTCTCACTAGAACTCCCCCTCCAGTTCTCATGACTGCTTTCATGCAATAAACTGACAGCTTTAGTGGAATGCCTTAACGTGACATCAAAGATCAGAGGACAGGAGGTAGAGCATCACACAATTGAAAATAACAGAAAAAAAGGAAAAAATTATTTCAGATCGTGAAATGACAGAAGGAGGCATTGCAGCAGTAAAATAACCATGAAGGTTAGAATAATGACAAATCAGTTTAAGCTCGGGGTGTGTACCTGGATGATTGAGGTCTCATGCTACTTACATGCCCTCCTCCCTCTCCAAATACTTATGGGTACTAGGCTAACTCCCCTTGTGGGCTACTTTAAGCCCAGCCAGTTTGCCATTTGGTGCTTTAATTAACCTATTTAGTTTGGTGTTAAATTGGCCTTTTCCATCCCATGTTTGATAATTATACATTACTCCTAGTGAGAATAACTGGACTCAAACAATAGATAATTTGATGGGACTCATGCATGGGATAAAGCATTTAGGAGCTGCACCTGTACATTAGCAGTACAGGGGAGCAGTCTTAGGGTAAATTTTCTATTAAACAAAAAAAAATAAAAATGATTAAAGCCTTTTATAGGGATCCTTTTGGCTGTTTTTTTTTTTTTTTTCAAGTAAATTTCTATTACCCATCCACAGATCCAAGTTGGACAGGGATGAGTTTTGTTTTATTTGGTTGGGGAGTCTGTCCCAGAGCAGTGATATCAGTGGTATCATCCCTCCAAACCATTCTGTTGATGATACAAAAGAGGCTTACATCCTCAGACCGAGTATTTCTGAAGTCATTTGACTTACTGATTAACCTTAGGTCCATCAGGACTGCGTTGGAGAATGGTTTATGTGCCAGACACAGGTCACCTCTTAGCAGTCTGTTGGATACCGAGTACAATGACAGGGCTTTGAGGTGTTCATGTAGGATGTATTGTTTAGGCCTTGTATCCTTTTACTATGGTATCTCTGTGGTCATTCCAGTTTTTGCATGTGTCTGGATAGATATGTGCCAAAGGGGGCATTATACTTATTGAGTGGCCTAATAAGGACTGAGTAAAGGGGGGCAATGGCATCTCAGCAGCTAATCGTAGTCCCTTTGTTTGTAAGCCATGTAATATAAAAGAACGTTCTTATGACAGTGGATGTGTTGGTCGAAAGATAGGTCCCTGTCCACGTACGTTCCTAAATCCCAAACAGTTGGGTCAACTCTCATGGGCACATTGTCAATCTGGTAGATCCCCGAAGTAAATGACTTCCCAAAGAGTGCAATAATACATTTTATTTTGGCATTTAGTTTGTCTGTGATTCTGGCACTAGTTATTTGTTTGGGACAAACCTTCCTGCAGGATGGCTAAGTCATTTGGGGATTCATTAACTGCTCCTAGCATACAGTTGTCTGCAAACTTAGTCATCCAGCACCTTTTGATATTGGCTTTTAGTTCACAGAAGTAGATTCCAAACAGGAGAGCTTTAAGCACTGAGCCATGGGGGACTCTACAGGTGACTGGTCTCTCTGTGGAGATGGCCTCACCTATTTTGATCTCCTGCATCCTATCTGTGAGCTGGGTGACATAGGCATTTTTCCCAGTTTATTGTAATTTTCTGCTATGCCCAATGGGGACTGTATCAGAATCCGTGGCCAGGTTGAAGTATGTGGTGTATACTATTTTACCTTCAACCCATTGCCTTTTTGACCTTTTCAAAGAATGTGTTCAGGCTGAGTAAGCATGACCTGCCCTTGACAAATCCAAACTGAGATGGGTTCTGTGTTTTGAGGTTCCCTGTGTCCTTATTGATTAGGTCCATGGTAAGTCTTTCCATGGCTTTTCATATGAGGCTGGTCAGACTTATCAGTATGTAATTGCCTGGGTCTGTGGAAGGTCCTCCCTTATGCTGGAGAATGATTGTAGCTCTCCTCCATTTGCTTGGAACAAAACCTGTATGGAGGCTGAGTTTGAACATTTGTGTATATGTGTGTGTGTGTGTGTGTGTGTGTGTTAAATTGTGCGTTATGCTTTTTAAGATGCATCATGTATATTGACAGGGCCATTGATTCAGTATTTATAGATTCGGATAGCACTTTCAGGACATGGTCTTCTGTGATAGCTGGACCTAAGTTGGTTTCAAGTATACCTTGTGCAATACATGGAGGTGAGGGAAGGCTAAAATTTGAGCTGAATTTATTGACCAGTGGGTTCACTGTATCTTCAAACTCAGTGTAGATAACATTGTTCACAGTCAGCTCACTGCATCACTGGGTTGTGCTTTTGAGATTACGGGCACAACTAAAAAGACCTTGTGACTGAGGCTAAAATTCTAAAGACATACTTCTGGAGCATTTCTCCCCGAGCCTCCGCTGAAAACAGGATCTGTGGAACCTAGTCGGACTTTCCAGGTCAACAAAATGTTAAATAAATAAATAAATAGTCTTCTAGGCCAAAAATAAAGTTGGCCTTGATGAATTTTATTAGGCTCCTGAGTTATTTGTTTGGTCAGTGATGAGAATTCTATCATTCTGGGAGTTGCTTTTCGTATTTCTGGTCAAAATTCCCTTCATTTTATTTAAAAGATTGTTTATAATATGGTTCTACCAAGAGAGGGACGGGTGTCTGAGCTTTGCCTTGCATTTGTTCCCGTATGGTACAGCTGCATCAATCCAACTGTTTACATGCTGGTATTGTGTGATGGTGTACTTTTTCATGGATTCAACATTGTTAACTGGGTTTGGTAGAGATTTGAAGCTTGCCAGTTTATCACTTAGGGGTAGGTAGTTTGTCTTGGAGAAATTTCTGAAGGTACATTTGGTGGCAGGGATCTGTAGTTTCAGTTTTATTTTGAAGGAGACTACATTATGGTCAGACCAAACAAGTGATGAGCATATGAAAGGGATGATGCAAGATAGCCCCATATTAGTAAGGGCAAGATCCAGGCTGTTGCTTTCCCTATTGGGCATTCTGACTAACTGTTTCAGGCATTTGTATTGATAAAGTCCAGGAATCTCTGTGTTTGTGCATTAGTGCTGGTGTTTTTCAGTTTGTAGCTGAATAGTTTATATCAGCTATGAAAGATGTATTGGGTTTAATAATGAGCGATTCCTGTTCCTGTAGGTAGGCGTTGTGGTTTTCTTGGAGCATTGAAGAAGTTCTAAGGTAGTTAATGTATGATTCTGGACTTTCTGATGGTTATTTGGACATGATGAAGCTCTTGTGCATCATGTTGCTTTACCAACTTTGATATGAGTGTCGTCTACATGAAGATTGAGATACTTCCACTTTTTTTCCCTCCTGGGCAGTAGCTGCTCTAAAAGTGTGGAATGCATTATAGCCCTGCACAGTCGTAGTGCCTCCACTGTTTTAAACCATGTCTGTAGTCACTATACAAACATTTACTTCCTGCAGGGTGAGGAAGGTTTTTAGTGAGTGAAATTTCTTGATCAAACTGTTAGCATTGATCAGTAATGCCTTGGTTTATCAGTTAGGGCAGTGGTGGTGCAGCGGTTAGCATTGTCACCTCACAGCAAGAGTTTCTCCCATTCAATTCTCGGCTGGAGCGCTTTCTGTGTGGAGTCTGCATGTTCTCCCCACATTCGAATGACACTTAAAGACATGCAGGTAGGTGTGTGCGTGAATGGGTGTGCTTTCTTTGAATGTTGGGCATCGGGCTGGCAACTCGGCACCGTAAAATCCAGTGCCAATCATTAGCAGACTGGAGTTCCGCTGTGGCAACCGCTAACCGGGAAAAGCCGAAAGACTTTGGTTTATCAGGTTTCCATTACCTAAAAAAAGGCACTGTGGGGGTGGGCAGTGCATTTGCCAATAACTGAAACCCAAGAGGGGACAGATACAGACCATCCTGGTGAAGTACTGTGGTCTGTCGATCATATCCTCCCAGGCTGACAAGTATTGAGTCAATCTTGGAGAAGATAGAATGTTGCTTAGTGCTAGACTCATACCTGCCTGAGAGCTCCATCATGTCTCTCTTCATATAGTCCAGGGGGGACATCTCAAGTAACTGACACCCACATGTACTATAACAGAGTCATACTGTCATAGCAGTACTTGTTCTTCAAGGACTTGAGTGTGTATTTGATCTGACAGATGCTGGCAACAGCCAAGCAACTAACCATTACTGCATGTTTTACAATGGAGTCACCTATAACTAGAATGTCTGTTTGGGTAGGTGCCTGGCTTATGGGCTCAGTATCCATGACTTTGGAACTCCTTGTGTTATGTGGGGAGGTAGGCTTAACTTGCTGAGTGTGCTTTGTGCCAGTGTTGTGTTTTGGAGGTCTTGAAGGATGAGGCAAGTTAATCTTTAGAACCTCAATATATGATGAATTACATGTGTTGCGATAGCCTTGGTAAAGTGTGATGTAGGATGTACTACTGATGATTTTGGTATTTGAGTTTACTTTGTGTGAGGTGTTGGCCTCCAAGGACATTGTATATGTCCATCTGTCACACACTGTGTTATGTTGTTTGAGTAGATGAGCATCAGACAGCAAGAGACAGTTCTTACACTGTCTCAAGATACCTATTTCACTCAGGCTGGCTACAGAAGTTGTAGGGAAGTTCCAGTCCATGGTTTTGACAAGAATGACTTGGGGGGGGTGACTCTAATTGCCTGGAGTTCAGTTTGTTTAGGATACTGTCTTGGTGGGCTTACTACTAAGGTGTGGGAAAGTGCATAGTTATTGGGTCAGAGGTGTACTGCAGCTTAAGGTTCATTTATTTGTGCTTAGCATAGGTTATCTGAGACTCAGAGATGTATTTCTAATGTTGTATAGATTCTGCAGGTCTCTTATAGGGAAAAAAAGCTCTTGCACAGACAACCAGAGCAAATCCAGTGGCAGTAGTGTGCCGATCACAGCTCAGAGTAGCTTTTTTTACTCCCTTTTTGATGAAAAGGTTGTTTCTCACAGAGCTGAGACTTCCATACTTCTCACAGTCTTAAGATCTTAGGATTATAGGCGATTACTGGGCTAATGGCCTTAGAGCGTTTTCAGGTCTAGCCATTCATGCCCCAGTTTTTCCAATTATCAATGCCCACAGTTTAGAATGACAAGAAGCCAGAAGTGAATTTGCAATTGCCCATCCATTGGTCCAAATTGCATTTGAATAGGCTTATCAAAGAGCTCTGTTTCACATGAATGGGGAGTCTGTTCTAGAGATGGGATAATCTCTGATACAATACCTGTCCCTCCAACATGTTTTGTTAATGTCGCAAACATTTACATCCTTAGATTGGATAACTCTATTGCTGCTTGTTTTACGAATGTGTAACTAATCCATCAGGGCTGGATCAGAGAACGCCTTGCATGTTAGACATAAATTACCCCTCAGTATTCTGTAGGAGACTGAGTATAGGGACAGGACTTTGAAGCAGTGTCCATATGACATATTATTTACACCTGTAAAGATAGGCGAATGCTGGATAGAATTTTGTAGATAGTTCTGTCATTGTGAATATGGATATAATCCACAGGCTTGTCCTCTTAAATGTAAGAAAACTGTGTTAAATGTTGAACTTCAAAAAGGTAACCACAGTGCACTTTGCTGGAAGAAAGCTGATGAGTCCAGCATTGTATGACTTTGCTCTCCGAGCTCGGAGACATAATGCCTGGACTGAGGAATTCCTTCTGTTGTTTTGAGACCAGAGTTAATTGCTAGATTTTAAATACATAATGTCTTTTATTGCTGCAGTTTCCTGGCTGCGTGCAAGATCAAAGGAATGTTAAAACTCTTGAGTTTCTGTTAGCTTGGGAACAAGAGAAGAATATGTAATCTAAAACGAGTCAGCAGTGATGTATTATTTTTAAGACTTTCTCAGACAGAGAGAATCAGAGAGCATTTTTGGATTTTGTCTGAAGGACATCCCTCACCAGTAATCTGCCTTTGCTGTATATGTAAGTTTATTTAGAACTGTGATTTCTCTTAGAGTTAGATAGGAATTTAGTCAGATTTAGTCTAGCTGTTTTTTATATTTATGTCAGACTATTCCACAGTATTATTTTAAGCATTTTCCTGTGATTTCTGAACTCTTGACTAACACGGTGTTGAATTGAGAAGATTTGTCTTGTGTTTTTATTTATTATTAAATATTTTTTAAACCTTTCAACCGTGACTATTTTTGTAGAGATAATTTAAGCTCTAGAGTAGATTGCATGCATATTATGATACTGTACAAAATCACTCCATATAAGCCTTGATGTTTGTCAGACTTACTAATTGGATAATAATATTGCACAGTAATAACTGGACACCCTTTGGGAGGGGCCTTTTTATTAGCTGATAAGAGTAGCTGGTGGCAGTGATTACTACCTTATAGCCTGGCAGGAGGGGGCATAGCTGGGGAACCTGTGCCAGCCTTCCCCAGGAGTGTCTGTGGGTTTGTATATAAACCAAATCTCAAAGTGTGTGTGTGTTTTAGCTACTTGGGCAGGGACATGAAGCACTGGTTGGACAGAGAGGGCACTGAAGGTTTTGGCTTGACTACTCAGCTGAGATCTGTACCCTATAGCTGTGCCAGTGGGGAGTCTTACTGGGGGGAAAGGGAGAAACCAATCCCAGATTGACTGTGATCTCTGTGTGCTCTTAAGGGAAATTGTACTTTACTGTGTTTATATTTGTTATCCTTCCCAATGTGGATGCCCCTCACTGGTATTAGTGGTGAGGATTGAGGCTCCTTGATTACTGGGCCAGTGCACGGGTGTCACAGCACCCCATATTCATTTAGAGAGGAACCTCTGTGGCTGCTCCATCTGTTGCAAATGCCTGGTCAGATACATGCCAAAGGGTGTATTGTACTCGCTTATTGGTCTAATTAGGGTTGAGTAGAGTGGGACTATGATCTCCTTACATCTGGATGCCATGCTCTTACTTGTAAGCTGTGCCATGTAGAAGGATTTTCTCACTATTATGGGCACATGTTGATCAAAGTTCAGGTTGCTGTCAACATGAGTTCCCAAGGCCCTTATCACTGGGACAATGTTGTAATTTGCAGGGGTGGTTGTCTTCCCAAAGGATATAATTATGCATTTTTTTGCATTGAGTTTTAGGCCATGGTTCTGGCACCAGTTATTTGTCTGTCAGCTTTACTGGAGGATTTCTACACCTTTGGGGAATTTATTGATTGCATCCGACTTACAGTTATCAGTAAATTTGGTCAGACAAAGACCATCTACATTTGCCTTGACTTCAGAGAAGTATAAGCCAAACAAGGGAAGTCCCAGTGGGGCACCAATAGTCACAGGCCTCTTGGTGGAGGTGGAGTCTCTCGACTCTAACTTCATGCGTTCTCTCTGTGAGCCATTTGGCTATCCATTGTGTGATATAGGGATTTATGCCTAAATATGTGCATATGTCTATAATACCTGAGTGAATTATAGTGTCAAATGCCTTTACCAGGTCAAGGTAGTCAGTATGTACCATTTTGCTTTGTCCATAGCTCTAGTAACCTTCTCGAAGAAGTCCACCAAGTTTAGGAGGCATGACCTGCCCTTGATGAAACCAAACTGGGATGGGTCCACTGTTTGAAGATTTCCAGTGTTTGTCAGGTCCAGAACAAGGTCTTTCTATGGCCTTGTGTACAAGACTAATTAAACTTATGGGTGTGTAGTTACCTGGGTCTGTTGATGCTCCGTAGTTGTGTAGAGGGATGACATTTGCAGTCTCCCATTCCCTAGGGATGAACCCTGTCTGGAGACTGAGTAAAGATTCTAGTGGGCCTGACAGGTTATGTTACAAGTTATTTAAGGGACATCCTGAGATGTTATTAGGATGCATTGATGCAGTGTTTTTAACTCTGGATAGTGCATTGAGGACCTCTTCTTTAGTGATAGTTGGAGGAGAAATGGTAGAAGGTATTTCCAGGAGGGGGTACTGAGAGTGATAGGGGGTGAAACTGAAGAGAAATTTATGGGCTAGCAAATTTGCTATATCCACCAGTTCAGTAAAGGAAGTTCCATTTACTGTTAGTTCAGCAGATTGTTCAGTGTTCCCTTTAAGGATGCATTCATAACTGCAAAATGCCTTATGGTTGTCCTTAGCCTGGGAGGATATATGTGCCTCGAAGTTGGCTTTGGTGGACTTGATTAGTTCTCTGAGTTGCTTGTTGAGAGTGGTGAGTGAGTTGTTTTTTGTCTTTTGGGCATAATCCTTCCAATTTTTGGACAGAATTTACTTTCTTTTGTTTTATAACCTGTTTATTATAATGAGAATCCACCAAAGGGGCTTGGTTTTGGAATTTGTCCCAAGTTATTTTGGCTTGGTACTGTTGTTTCTATGCAGTTATTTACATGCTTGTACCGGGTTTCCATAAACACTTCCGCATAGGCCACCATGCTCACTGAGTTTGGGGAAGCTTGGAATTTAGCTATGCCTTCACTTAATAGAAGCTAGTTAGCCGTGGAAAAGTTCATAAAATTTCTGAGGTTTGCTGGGAGTTCAGCCTTTATATTTATTTCAAGGGTTACCGCTTTGTGATCTGAACTGACCAATGTGGACATAAACAGTTGGGGTGAACTATTCCCTCGTATTTGTGAGTACCAGATCCAGGATATTTGCACCCTGGTAGGTGTGCATACTAGCTGTTCCAGGTTGTTTACACTGACAAAAATCCAGGAATCTTTGAGCCTGCATGTTAGTGGTTGCGTATGTATCCCAGTTTATGGTGGGATAATCAAAAGCATCCTGGGTCATAGAATTGGACCTATAGCTAGCAAGGATATGGTATTGAACTTTGCCTAAGGTTAGTTGGACATGGAGTAGCTCAAGCATGTCATATTTTTAACCTATCTTAAGGTGTGTTTACTTTTTATGCAGATTGACACACCTCCAATAAAAGGCCTCAGGGGAGTGTAGCTCTGTGCTGGTTACAACAGACTAGTTAGAATGCGATCCAATCATATAAAGCCAATAGTGGAGCTCTGTGACTTCAGAACCTGTAGCAAGTCACAGTACTCTTATTCCTATGACTGTGAGCTATAGGTCAGTGACTCAAGGCAGGTTAGAGTTTCAGAATGTTTAGATTGTACAGTGGAGGTAGGGAAAAGCTGCAATTACAGTACAAAAAGCAGCAGAGGGAGCAGAACCTACTGTATTAGTGAGGATTGTGGCAGCCACAAGAACAGGGGATGAACAGTAACAATCAGAAACTGCGGTGGTGGTGCTACGGCAGCGCTGTCTCCTCACAGTAAGACGTTGCGCCGTTCAATTCTCAGCTAGAGCGTCTTCTGTGTAGAGACATGCGTGAATGGGTGGACCTTCGTTGAAGGTTGTGCATCAGAGCTGGCAACTCGGCACGTAACAATCTACTGCCAATCATTAGCAGACTGGAGTTCCGCTGTGGTGAACCCTAACCGGGAAAAGCCGAAAGACACAACAACAACAAAAAAATGTAACAATCAGAAAGGTATTGGAATGCAACTTTAAGCTGTAAAATGATAAGCAAAATATAAGACTATAGCAGAAAAATTGGAATGTAAACAGCTGTAGAAGCAGGTACTTGGTTTGCAATGTTTGGATTTTTGCACTAATTTTATAAAATAGTAGTACTGTATTACAGATCATGGATATTTGCACTTTTCTTGTGATGGGGGAAGACTTACTTTGTCATGAAGGTGCAGCCTGAGTAACCACACTACAGACTCCTACCCTGAGTAAATAAACAACTTGCCACAAACATGCTATTATTTGTTGTTGTACAGTGACATTATTAAAAAAAAATCACCTTTTTAAAATACTGTAATTATATTATCTGAACTTGTGGATATCTCTCTTCATTGATATGTGATAGCAAATAGTGCTTTCATTTGTCCTGCGTAAGTGTACATTCAAGAAGGGAGTGGCACATTCATAGTAATTGTTATAAGTGTGACTGCTGAAAATTGGCCCATATAAGCTTTTTTATAAACCAGTAAGTGCATTCACAGCCAGGGAAAAACAGTCTGTTTATCATTTTAAAAACGCTGACAGTGGAGGAGGTGGTTTTATAACTGCACTCGTTCTGTTTTATTATGAGACTCATTAGTGGGATGTAGCAGTTTTACCTCCAGAATTTGTGCTCCAGTAAGATGTAAAACTTTCCTGCTGTCCAGTTCCCTTTATTACTTACCTGTGACCAACACTTAAGTTGTGCAATGTGTGTCTGTGCACAAGTGTGTATGTGTGCATATCTGTATGTATCTGTGTGTGTATGTAACATCTTATGTACCATATAGAGCACTGCAATTCATCATTGATAAAAAGAATGGAATTGGTACATTGAGACTGTAATGGCAAATTACACAACATTGACAGTCTTTAAAGCTAAATAATACTTAGTTATGTTAAATGGGAATGTCACCTGTCATGGCGATGAGGATGTCAGTACAGAACCATCTCTCTGGCATATTACAAATATTTCGTTTTATGAAAAGTTGATGCTAGTGTTTATTCTTTTGAATTCATAGTAGTTTAGTGTCAAATGATTCCTATATACTAATACAATGGATTATACCTTGTCTGTTTTGCATGGAGCAGTCCCCCTGTACCCCATGATGTGGAGAACTCTACTCCATCTCACACTGGTGTATGTCCTTTTATACAGTTTTGAATATACAATAGTATAATTGTTCAGGACTGTCAACATTATAGGAGTCTGCATAATCCGTTTCTTATTTGCTTGGCTTGAGAAATTGATTGCTGTCCAGGTGTAGTGCATTTATAAATACATTAACTGATTAATTGATACAGCTATAAATGTCTCCTTTTATTATTAAATGTGTTAAACTGTTCTTTTTCTTATATTTACAATACTACAGTTCATTGCTGTATATTATCCTGGGATACCTCCAGCAATGAAAAAATATTTCATCTGAATTAATTACCGGCTTATCAAAAACAAATTCAATGAATGATGAAATACATTAATGTTTTTCACACTGTGATGTTGCAGCACAGTTGCTATTATCACTAAATATTCTAGGTTAAAATAAGGAAAGTTGCACAACAGTTTCATTTTACAGTTGTCAGTGCTGCTTCTTTAATTATGTAACAAAAGGTAAAATCAGACAAACATGCTCTTGTTCAACATCCAAAAATGCCAGCTTTTCTCCATCTTTAACAAAAGGTCCAAAATAAAATGCATACAATTGAAGATGCTGGGAAAGACTCTTGGATATCAACAGCCACACTGCAGTTTTATGCTGAGATAAATGCTTTCTTTCTTGAAACAATGTCCGTAGCATAGTATTTCTTACACCAACT
Source organism: Protopterus annectens (assembly GCF_019279795.1). Lineage (NCBI taxonomy): Eukaryota > Metazoa > Chordata > Ceratodontiformes > Protopteridae > Protopterus > Protopterus annectens. The sequence continues at coordinate 222,816,925 of NC_056744.1, forward strand.
TCTTTAAACTGTTAATAGTGCTGCATCGGGCTGTGAGGTTCAGCAGACTGCAGTACTTCCAACTCCAGCATCCACCATTTCCTCATAGTCCGGGTTTTTATAGAGTAAAAGACAGTTCACAGCTTCTGCTGGTCATGTCTCTCTCTAAGGAAACTCACATTCTTAACTAGTTTTCTTCTTCTGCATGTTTTGACGGTCTCCCTGACCTACCACACCTACTAACCGCTTTCAACTCTTTCTAGTCAGAAAGCATTCAAGCCCAACCCTCTACCACTGCATTCCTCATTCTGTCAGTCCTGCTGTTTTTTTATATCTATCTGTATAAATATACATTTGCTAAATTGGTAATCCCATTGGATACAATAGTCCATTTTCAGAGGCGAGTCAGGAGTACTGTCTAATTAAACGATTTGCTCAGAGTCGCACAGCAGAAAAATGGTGGAAGGACTCTAACCATATACCTTTGCTGTAGGAAGGAGCTCTTTAACAGTTACAGTTGTAGTGCCCAAGTTCTGTTGTGTATATCCAGTTTGTTTTTAGATCTGAATATTGTGCATGTTATAGTGATTTTTAAGTTATTTAATTCCTTTGCATTTTAGCAGCTACATTTATGGTTGGAAAAGTGCATTAACAATCAATACAACTTATAACTTTTGTTTTATATGTTAAGGCATTACTTTTTAATAATTGCTAACTTAGAGAGTCCAGCATTTTGCATAACTTCTGTGAAAAATTTCCTTGTATGATACAGTTCTATCCCTGCTTCTGCCACAAACACACATAAACCAACCTGCAGTCTCAAAAAGTATTCAAAGAACATACAGTCTGTTTCAAAAATGAATATTTCTGTGGAGATAAATTACACTCCCATTCCCCATACAGTGCATCTCCAGTCTTAATATTATGAGCCCTTTGGGTACTGTACTTTAAGGGAAAACAGGCAAACCATTTCTACTTTGACCTCATTTAAAGAATCGACTTGTTGGTGAGTTAGCAAAAGACTTTGCTATCCACTTGCACTTTTGCAGGCAGCTTGATTTATTCTGACATGTTTATTTTATCTCTTTTTTTCCAAACACCATTATTAACTTGTATTTCACAACAACATGAGTGCACATGCAGTTATGAAAAGCACATAAACCATTACATAGACGTTTTTCTTTTTCATGCATTATGCATACACAGTTTATTTGTTAATGGTTATTATTCCATTTAAAATTACTTAGGTTGCTCAAGTCCCACGTTCCCTAAGATTTCACGTCTTCTCCTTAACATTATTCGGCATGTGTTGTTCCCACAGATTCTGTTTACTTATATGTAGTTTGCAGCTTCCATTTTCTAAATATCCCTTCTGATTATCTTATTAGGAAACGAAATGTCATAGTTCAAGGAAATTACTAGAACATTTCAATAGTTTTTTGGGGCAATGTAACAAACGTTAGGGTTTTGTACTGGTTAGACAAACAAGTCAACAAGCCATGTTGTTTACAATTATTTATGAAGAATTGTAGCCCTGGCCAATGGCATATTGTTGTCCTCCTTTTCTTTCATTTGACACCCATTTTTGTACCCATACATCTGAACAGAACACAACCCGCAGTACCTGGACATTTAGGGTGCCAGCTCAAAAATCATATATTTTTTTTCATATTCATCAAAAGTAAGGGACATAATTTACAATACTTTGGTCAGTGTATGCTCCTTAAAGGAAATTACTTTGTCATGTAATAAGTGCATATTTATATACAGAAAGTCTTAGGTGCTAAGATAGAGGGACAGATGGATTAAGACATTGATGTAATTTGCTTATTTGAAGTTTAAATATTTAAAAACTTCAAACACTAGGAACTGCCTTTCCCTGAGATAACTTAATTCCTTAACTCCACAGTGACAGCAGGACTCGAACATGCATTTGTTGTTGTTTATACAAGGTGACGGAGTACAGTGAAGCTTTACCAACTACCAAATGAAGGGGGATCTTATCCTGCTCAGCTTCAGGGCCTTCTTTCAATAAGGGAAGTAAAAGAAAATGTTTACAGAAAAATGTAAAAAAAACATTAATTCAAGCAGCTACATACCTCTGTCCACAGGTTCAGTTGTCGAAAAACATTTTGCCTTAATGCATTCCCCAGAGGTTCATTTTTGTCCTCATTAAGCTGGGTGGTCTAGATTTGGGACATTAATACACTGCAATTTAAGAGTGTTTTTGAAACTTTCAGTACTGCAGTGAAGCTGAAAGAAATTATTTTTGGCATTTTGCATGGGTTTGCGTAGGTATATTAATAGCAGGAAATTAAAGCATGAAAGTGTCTTTGCACAAGAGTGACAAGGTCTCAGCTGGTGTTTCTGGGATGCTTTCTGGAGGGGAACAGTAAGAGTGATAGGAAGATTCAGTCATGGATTATGTGATGGCAGTTTGAAGAATTAAGTCATGCTTCTCATCAGCACTAAGCAGACGTCATGACAGAGCTGTGTAAGGGCAATGAATGTCCAGGTAAATAAACAATTTCAGCACGAAATAGATTACATGATACAGCTGGAGGCAGGTAGTTTAAAGGAAAAGTAATAATGTTTGCCTGATGGATAAGTAGAGTGTACCCCTGCAGAAGAAGTAATGTAGGGAGAAAAAAATCACAGGATTTAAAGATGTTTGGGCCTTATACCGAATTCTGAAGAGTTGAGTATGATATGGCAGACCACTATGAAAAACCTAATAAACTTGTCAGCTTGTAAGTGCAGATTGACTGGATCCAGTACCTGTATCTACCATCACTGTGTAGATGTCTGCATAGCTACTCTCTGAAAAAATCAAGAGACTCTTCCCATTAAATATAAGCCACTTCTTCAGATCATCAGGGACTGTTTACCTTAAATGCGTATTACTGTCTGTCTCTACCAAAGATTTCTACCTTAGTGTAATCTACCTGGATGTCTCCTGATTGCTAAGCATATAATCTTTCAGTCCTTCCTTTTTTTTATTCTTATCTGGGTTATTGCATCTTTCAATGATAAAACATGTGATTTGCATTGCTTTAGAACTTTTCTTGTATTTTGAGTTAGTGTTAAGTCCTTGCACTAGTCCACGTGAAGTCCTTTGTCTATAGTTATACTAATGAAAATAATAAATGTCTGGCCAATCAGAAGCCAGCTAGTCTGCTTGATTGTAAGGTAGTGATGGAGGCTCCTCCCAGCAAAAGCAATGAATTAGCAAATGCTGTTTTGCTCTGTTTGTAGTTTTTACAATTTTTTGTTGTAGGTGAAGCCATTGATGGGGAGGAAGTGTTCAAGGATGGTGGGAGTTACTCATTTGCCAACGATGGGAATATCATCTTTTGACATCCTATCTCAGATATTCTAGAAATATTGGAGGCTATTAAATCGTATTTAGACATTTTTCACTCTAAGCTAAGTTTCCTCTGTCTGATGGCTTTCAGATTTTGAATTCTTTGTCTTAAAAGAAAATTGTCACTAACCCATATTTGAAATATCTAGGTGACCATATTTCCTGGAATTAATTATATTAGTTTTCAGTCTGAAAAGCTGGAATTCTGTCCATCAAGACAAACCTTTGGTCTGCTACAAATTACTTATTAATTTCTAAAATATCCATGGTTAAAACAAATATCTACCATTTCTTTCTATTTCACATTACATCCACTTGAGAGTTGACAGTCTGCTGCTTTGAAACCTACAAGGATGCTCGACACTGACTTGATTATGTTTGTCTGGTTAACCTAATATATAAAAAGCTCAGTACTTTCTTTTTTCTTACTTTGACAGCTGGCTTCTGTTGGCAATCAGATTATGCTACTATATTGTCTGTTTTTTTGGATTTGTCTGTATATTCAGAAAGTATGGTTGGCTCTGAACACTAATTTGAAAGATTAAGTATTAGAAGGAGATCTAACCAGGCAGTTTGCTATCTTACATTATAATAGTATTACTGCTGTTATTGGGAATGGGCAGCCACGGTGGTGCAGCGGTTAGCATTGCCGCTTCACAGCAAAAGATTCTTCGGTTCGATTCTTGGCTGGGGTGCCTTCTGTACGGAGTCTGCATGCCCTTCCTGTGGTCAAGTGGGTTTCCTCCGGGTGCTCCGGTTTCCTCCCACATCCCAAAGACATGCTGTAGGTGGATTGGACACTCTAAATGGGCCCTAGGTGTGAGTGTGTGCATGTGTGTGCCTTCTTTGGAAGGTTGGGCGCTGGGCTGGCAACTAGACACCATAAAACTCCACTGCCAATCATGAGCGGACAGGTGATCTGCTGTAGCGACCCCTAATCGGGAAAAGCCAAAAGAAGAAGAAGACTGCTATTATTGGGAATAATGTGTATTTGTTGCCCATTTTATTTGTACAGTTCACATTTTATATAAGTATTAATGAGTTTCAATAAGTAATAAAAGTCTGATCATTTTTTTCTTGAAATAGCTGATGAAATAAATGAGAGCTCTTCATCTAGTCTTAAACTATCTAACTGGAATAGTTCATGGGGTCTTTGTTTGGGATTCAGAAAGGTTTACAATGAAGAAGAAACCTTAAAATGGCTATTTTCTCAGTCACAGATAGCCTTTCCATTTCTCAGACTGCCCTACCACTGAGGTTTCAAACTAGCAGTGGCCTCAGAATGGAGGGAGGTTATGTTAATGGAGCTGCATGCTAATACAACAATCCGGGGGAGCAGCTAAAAGTGAACATGTCTAATGATGGCAGTCATGTATACTCTCCTGCAGAAATACCCATGGTGCAGATAAGGTCAGTGGATGCATGGGGAACTTGTCAGTGTATGTGTATGTGTGCTTGTCTGTAGGTGTATATAGCTGCACAAGTGTGTGTGTGTGTGTGTGTTACCTTTGCCAGTGTAATGCATGGGTCACCAAGGAAATGCTACCACATTACCACCATCAGATCTGACTGCACTAATGTTAGCTAGATTGCAGTTCAGAGATATGCTAGTGAGCTGATAATGAGGTTACACTGTCATGTAAGCTGACCTACCTGCAGAAGACAATTTCCACAAGCAGAGAAGATGTTTCTAAATCCTAGGGTTTATTTCAAATTATTCCTTTTATGTATTCATAGTACTCATAATTAGCTCACGAGAACCACATGAGTGAACACCAGGACCTGCCCCTCTTCCAAACTCATGTTAGCACTAGTTCTCATGTCCACACAGGCCAGGAGATTTGATGTTTGGCATTGTTCACTCATTTGGTCCTTGTCATTCTTGTCTTGAGACCTTTTGGTCACATTATTTTCATATTCAAAATTCTTACAATCACACATGTAATAGTAAACCGAAAAACAGATTTATTAGCACTGTGTAACTCCAAATTTTTGGGCAAGGATAGTGCTGGCCATAAGTCTTCCCATGAGAATGTTGTGTGGGGACTATTTCCTAGGACTGCTAACTGTACTGGATACACTAAATAACATTAGAGGCAATGCCACTAGTATTTTGAGACCACTTTCTTCATACAATTTAGCCAATCTAGTTTTAATGTCCGATTCATTCTTGCAACAATTCCTGAAGCTTGGGGTCTGTGTGGGCAGTGATATTGCATGCTTACTTTTAAAACCTTACATATTTGTAAATCCTGGCTTGTAAAGTGGGTTCCTCTGTCAGACTGAATACAACAAAGAACACCAAATCTGGGTACTAACTCTTGCAAAAGTTTCTTGGTGACAGTGGTCGCATCATTCCTATCAGAGTGGTAAGCTTCAACCCATCCAGAAAACACGTCTGCAGTTACCATGGCTTTAGAATCTGTAGGAACAGGAACACTTTTTGACACCCTGTACTCTAAACATGTGACACATTGTTTACAAAATTTGGAATGACTTTCTAATGAGAGAGTAAATGATAAGCTTGAACCCAATGAGTTAGAAAGGAGTGTGGGGCTACTAGCCTCCCTTCTAGGTCCCCTCTCAGTCAGCACCACAGTCAGCCCGGAGACCAGCTACAGCCATTACCGATCCACCTTACCTTTTTAGAATCTTCATCTTGATTTTGAAAAGACGACAATTCCTGTAAAGAAACTGGTATGGTCACTTCATGCAATTGCTGCAAGCGTGAAGCCTGAATACGATAAGGCAATGCAGCTGGTCTAGTCAACATATCTGCAAAACTATTGCCTTTTGAAATATAAGAGTCATCGGTCTTATGTGCGCTACACTTAACCACAGTTGTTTCTTTGGCCAATAAAAATGCATTTTGTAGTTCATGAACAAAAAGATTGTCCCTGCTGATGTCAACTACCCTCTTTCTCTCCAAATTGTCTCCAAATCATGAACTACTCCATAAGCATAGTGTGAATCTGTGAAAATTGTTAGTGTTTGGTCCTTTACTGTTTTGCATGCTTCAGTAATGGCTACAGATATGGCCACTTCTGCAGACACATTTCCATTTAATTTTCCTATTAATGGTACTTTCTTCTCTGTACACATGTAAAATGCTGCTATTAACATGCTGTCTTCCTTCAAACACAAGGATCCATTGACAAATAGAAGTAATTTGGAATGTGATAATGGGGCACATTTTAAATCTGACCTAGAAGGACGCAGTGAGTTAGCTACATAAACATAATCATGTGCTTCTCCTTCATCCACTGTAGGAATTACAGAAGTAGTTAAGAGGTGGACATCTGATAACCTGCAAAGAAGGGTTACTAAGCAAAGATAATTCATATTTAGACAGCTGCTTAGCAGATAAATATTGCATTTTGGTTCTTACTAGCAAAACATCTGCCGAATGTAGAACTGTCATGAAAATCTCATGCCCTAGAGTTAGGGCAGCCACCATTTCTATTAGATGTGCTGTCGAGGCCACCACCCTAACGCAGTTAGGGAGTGCTGATATATGGGATCAGGATTTATGCTGAAATAAGCAACTGATCTAAAATCACCATTTCTACGTTGTGCTAGTAGTCTAATGTAATTAATTCCTTTCACAACAGTATATACAAAATTGATTTGAATAAATGGGTAACCCAAGAGCAGAAGGGTTAGAAAGTGATGATTTTAGTTGGTTAAAAGCTTGTTCATGATATCTTGCTAAGGCAAGGGCTCAGGAGTGCTTTTCTTTAGTAGTTCTAATAACTGTTTTTTACTTCTCCATAATTAGAAATCCATTGTTGGCAGTAACTTGTCACTACCAGGAAAGCCTGCAAGTGTTTCAGTGTTGGTGGAGTGTGGTGTAGCTTGAATAGCAGTAATGCGTGAAAGTAACATATGCTGAGAGCCTTCTGAAATCAGATATCCTAAATATCGAACTTGTGGTTTCCAGAACTGCAGCTTTACTTTATTAACCTTAAATTCCACTTCTGCTAATTTTGTTAAAAGATACATAATGTCTTGCCTACAGCAAGGGTAAGAATCAGATGCTAAAAGCAGATTGTCTGCTTACTGTATTAAAGTAGACCCATGGGAAAACTGAATTTTGTCTAATTGTTTTTTTTTTCCATTTCTGTAGAGAAAAGAGTAGGTGATTCCACATATCCTTAAGGTAGATATGTCCATGTATACTGCTGTTATTCATATGTAAAGGTAAACAATACTGGGTGTCTGGGTTAATAGGAATAGAAAATAAATCAGAGGAAATAGCTATCACTGAAAAGGTGACAGCTGTGTGGAGTATAGAACTTGGTAATGTAACTGTGGCACTAGTACACCATTAACTGCTCTGTCTGGAGTATAGAACTTGGTCATGTAACTGTGGCACTAGTACACCATTAACTGCTCTGTCTGGAGTATAGAACTTGGTCATGTAACTGTGGCACTAGTACACCATTAACTGCTCTTAAGTCATGTACAAATTTATAGGGGTTCTTGCCTGATTTCTCAACTGTCAAAATAGATCCATTACCTGGGCGTCTAGTTGGGACAATTATTCCTTGCTGAAGTAACACAGAAATGACAGGTTCAATTCATTTCTTGGCCGTCGCTGATAATACTGAACTACCATAGGTAGATGCTCATACTTTTTTAAAATAACTCTGATTCTGTGTCCTTTATGAGCTCTACATCATTGTCATGGGAAGTCCACAGCTACTGAGGAACAGTTTCAAGTCCCTCCAGATCATCCATAGTAGAGGTCTGTTGTGGTCACCAAGAGTGTGTCTTCAGCTGCACAAATATGAGCTATATATAGACCAAAAGGGAAAGGTTCATTGTGAATGTCTAGAAAGACTCCGTCTGGAATGCAGAATGCAGTACATCATAATCTATATAATAAATTTCTAAGAAAAGACAAAGTGGCAGTATGTTTCCTACATTGAAAGTATGTTTCTCTTTTAATGGCTCTATCTGAATATGAATAGGAATAAGTTTTGTCTCTGGATAATAAAAAGGAGCCCCAGAGCATTCTGCATTTGATGAGGTGATCATAGATCGAGCAACTCCTGTGCCTATAAGAAAGGAAAGAGTTGAATCACGTACTGTAACTTTAACAAAGGGACCTTCTTAGTCCACTGGTATCAAGGAAATATCCTGTTCATGGCTATTCTAATGATTTTGCTGCCACATTGGTGGCTACCACATGATACTTTAAGTAGGTTGGTATCTTTCCACTTGTTGTGGGACTTGGACATTTGGTAGAGTGGTAGGCCGAAAAGTTGGATCTGTTTGTTTAGAGATAGAGCACTCATTACATCATTGTCCACTCTGACCACAAATGCGTTGATGAATCTGTGGCGAAGTGGGGGGTATAAAAATTTTGCTTCTATTGTACTATGGAGCTGAGTGAAAAGAATCTAAATCTACCTCTACCTCTGTACTTTCTCCCTCTGTACTTTCTCCTCCTCCACCCCCTTCTCTGTCAGTCATTGTTGAATTTCTGATGATGAGCACCTACTAATTTCTTTTGTAGTTTTTTTCCTCTCTGACTATATTGTCTCACTCATATTGTGCATGATTAACAATTTCATGAATATTTAGACATGCTCAATTTAGACAAACCTTCTTAATCTTTTCTTGTATTTGTGGTAGTAAGCCTTTTACAAATGCGGCTCCTTCTATAGGTTCTGGATCTCCAGAAAAAGCCTCAAATGCATCTGTCATATGCTGTAGGTATGCATCAGTAGAGCCATTCTCTTTCTGTACAATTGCTTTAAGTCTTGCCCAGTTAGGTGTTGGAGGGCATACTGGACTGATTGCCTTTTGTAAATTGTATCCTGCTGGTAGAAACTCTTCATCTGGATGCTTTGGAATATTATCTCCTATACGATTATCCCATATTTTTCTAAAAATATCTGGAGGAAAATATATGGAGGAGCAGAGGCTTTTACCACTGCTGGCAAATTTCCAGTAGCAGGATTTTGTACCTGTATGTGTTCTTCTAAAATTTTAGCATGTTTAGCTGAGTGCATTTGAATGGAAGGTAGAGAATCTGTAACAGTTTGACAATTTGCTGCAGCGCATGGGTGTACTACTCTAATGGCAGATTCGGCATCACCATCCAGGGCTGCTGCTGGATTAGATACTGCTCATAAAGGATGAATCTGATTTGCTGCAGTCCATGTGTGTAGTACTCTAATTGTAGATCCGGCATCACCATCCAGGGCTGCTGCTGGATTAGATGCCACTCATAAAGGATGAATCTGATTTGCTGCAGTCCATGTGTGTAGTACTCTAATTGTAGATTTGGCATCACCATCCAGGGCTGCTGCTGGATTAGATACCACTCATAAAGGATGAATCTAAGTGTCAGATGATATGATGGTGGTGGGGGTGTCATCGTCAGGGGATCTGTCGGAATTTGATGCTTCCACAAAATTTTGCTTAGGAAATGTGTTCTTCCTCTATTCTTCTCTTTCAGTGATAATTGGAAACTGTGTTACTGTTTAAACTTCTTTACTCGTCTTAGAAGGGGTACTTTTACTACCAAATCATTGAATATATGTTTGCCTCGGATGTATGCTTGTGTTTGTGATAAATATGTCTGCCCTCATTTGCTATTCTCATTAGCATTTGATCAGAATCAGCATGTTGCTGTTACTGCTGCGGCAATCTAGTGTTGTAAACTGATACTTTAGGATGGGCAGAAGTACTGTAAGTGATGTGGAAAGTATGAGGGGAAATAGAGAAGCTATTGTCAAATCATTCCTCTTCCCACTCTCCCAGAGAGGGAAGTTTGTCTGCTTCATGGTAAGCAGAATGGTGATAAGGGGGAGAGGGAGCTGAAGTAATCAGAGGCCAGTCATTATCAGAAGAATCAGGCTGTGTAACTTTTGGTTTCTCTAGTAGTTTTAAAGAATAAAGACCCCAGGTGCCATAATGTTTATTATCTGCACACTTCTTTAATTTATTTACTGTTATAGTAGCTGCCTACAGCTGTGTTTTTAATCTATCTGAATTATATGTTAAAGTTCTAACTACAGATTCCTTTTCCTTATTTTTGGATTCTTCTTGCCAGTCATTAAAAGCTGAAAAACAAAAGACAGGCACTTTGTTTCTTTTTTGTTTGTTTCTTTTACAATTTTCTAAAATAGCCTTATGAGAAGTTCCACCAGCAGGCATTTTTAGTAAGCTCAGATCATTTTACCTAATAGTTACAGCTATCTTGTCCAGATTTATTAAACATATATCTGGCTGGAGTTCCACACTCCAGCTCTTTTAATACTCCCACATTGACACCCATTGTAATTTCAATACAGTAGTAATACAACTGGCTATCATTCATCATATCCCATTCTTGTACAGTATATAACTTCAGAAGAATGTAAAGTCCACTCCAGTGATGTAAAATCAATACGTCCTTTAATGTGACCAAAAAATGCTATAAAAACAGTAGTAAACACAAAGATCTTTTCGTCCCACCAAGTGGTGAGACTTCTTCAGGTAAAATAAATTTTCAGCGTTAAAACATTTAAATACACTCCACAGTCTGGTCGTAGTTCCAGTTAACCAATGAATGGGGGCTACTCTTAACTCATTAACCTATAGTTGGAAACAAGTGTGGTCAATATGATCTTGCCTGTGTCTGCTCAAGGCATTCTCCAAGTTCCCCCTTCTTTATGTGGTACAGGTGTTCATAAACTCTTTCTCTAAACTTTCTGTCAGTCTTTCCTATGTAGAATGCTGGACATTGCTGGCATTGGGCTACATAGACTACGACTTTGGACTGGCAGTTTAGTTTATGCTTTATCTTGTATTCCCTGTCCCTGATGGTAAAACCCAGTTGTTATATATGAGCAGTAATGGCACATGTTGCATCTAAACATACCATTCCTATGCACATACTTCTGCATTGCATTTTTGGATTCCAGGATATTTTTAAAATTCTGACCTCGTTTGAAAACTAGTTTAGGTGGGACTTGAATTCTCTGCCTCGTAGTTGGATCGTTCCTGATTACATCCCAATTCTTATTAATAATACTCATAATTTCATAGGTGTCTACACTAAAAGGTGTAATCAGACTACCCTGTCCAATGTTGTTCATACTTGAATCAATGTTCATTTCTGTCACCATATTTTCAAATATATTTTTCCTGTCTAATATTGGTTTGTAAAAACCCCTTGATCTCTTTGCCTGGACTACTTCCAATAACTGGTTCAATAAGTAGTTGGGGTAACCCCTGCTAGAAAACATTCCCTTTAGTTTTTTACATTCGGTGACAAAGTCAACATCCTTTGTTACCATCCTTGCTGCCCTTACTAGTTGCCCCTTCACCACAGATCCTTTTTGGTGAAGGGGGTGGCAACTACTAAAATGTAAGAATGTGTTTGAATGCATTTCTTTTCTATAAATAGTTGCTGAATAACAACTATTTGTGTAATCTTTACTTAAATTTATATTCAGGTATGCTATTTGTCTTCCCCAAAGTTGGAAGTAAAGGATAAGAATTGTGTAGTACCAGTCCAAAGCTGTAGTCTATGTAGCCCAATGCCAGCAATGTCCAGCATTCTACATAGGAAAGACTGACAGGAAGTTTAGATAAAGAGTTTACGAAAACCTGTACCACATAAAGAAGGGAAACTTGTAGAATGTCTTGAGAAGACACAGACAAGATCATATTGACCACAATTTTAAGTTTAAGGCAATAGACAGTGTGATCCCTGATGGGAGAGAGGGGCCCAGAATCCCTATACTTGGAAAAGTTAGAACTGATTTGGCAACTCAGGACTAAAGCTTGCACTTACCCTGGGTTAAATGAGATTTACTCCATCTCATGTATATTAAAATTAAAAAACCTTCAGAGGTAACTAACGTGAGTAAACACAAGAGTAAGCTACACTTGATTATGTGAGCTAATATATGAAAGGGTATTTTATAGGTATTAACTGTGAAGCTACACTTGTTGTAGGGGGATCACAAGAAGGAGTGTAAACCTGAAATTTAGTACTTTTAACTGTATAATCCAAGTCAATTCACAAGTATTCTGTTCTATTTAATTGTATTTATATGCATTATGGCTGTTGAACAACCAGATTAACTATGTACAGGTATCATAATGTTTGCACACAATTTCTAATAGGGTAGAATGATTGACAATTTGATACTTATTGTGACATTGCATATAATTTTGCACGTCCATGTGAATGCACACATACATTGAAATATAATTCAGTGCACTGATAAACACAGATTTAACTGTAATAGTAAGACATTTTAAAAGGTTTTAAACTTTTCAAGAACTTTTAAGCACACATAGACTGTATTGTGTGGACAGGAATGTATTTTTATTATTTCACATGAATTATTATTTAAATGAGTTTTTCTAAAGGACTAATGAATCTGGGTTTAAAACAGAGTTAACCCACTAAGTAGGTTTCCAACTATAGGTTAATGAGTTAGGAGTAGCCCCCATTCATTGGTTGACTGGAACTACGACTAGACTGTGAAATGTATTTAAATGTTTTAACATTGAAAAATGATTTTACCTGAAGAAGTCTCACCACTTGGTGGGACGAAAAGCGCTTTGTGTTTACTACTGCTTTTATGGCATTTTTTGGTCACATTAAAGGACGTATTGATTTTACATCACTGGAGTGGACTTTACATTCTTCTGCAGGTGTGCTGGAACTGTTTGTTGTTTTATTTGTTCCTGGTTACAGTATGTAACTTGTTGGCAGGATAGATTTGTGTCCCAAAGACTCCCCCATCTGTGCAATAAACTCCCTCTCCATGTCAAGCACAGTACCTCTCTAGCCCTCTTTAAGAGGAACCTAGACGACTGGATGGGAAGCAGAAAATACATCCCTGGGATCCCACCTGTGTCCCTGCTGGACAGAGGAAACAGGTGCTGACTTTGTGGGAACATGGGCGAAATTCTTGGCTAGGCTTATAAGGGCCTCTTGGCCAATAGCCTAGTATCATCATATGAACCTATAATAATAATATGCAAATATGATTTAAACCCACTGTCATTCATGTATGTATGTATGATCAGACTCACTGTCACACTGAAATATGTCTTTTTCTGATTAAAACTCACTTTTATGTGGAATATATGTATTGTAACCTGCTCTCATACAATTTGAATAATCTGTTGCAAAGATTATGCAACAAAAGCTTACCTTTAAACTCTCCAAAAGATGAAAAAATATAGTTGTGTGCGGGCACAGTACACCAGAAGTGCACAATACAAAATTATCTGTCAACAATGGGCCCAAAAGTGGTTTCTGCTGCAGCAACTTAAAGTCAAAAATAACTTCATGCAACACAGTTCTGCAGCTAAAATAATCTCCTTTATTGTACAGAACACACATACGTGGGAGACTAAGCAATCAAGACCATGTCTTCTTGACCATAAGAAACTTAATTTTTTTTATATTATAAATGCTTTTAGGCAGAGTATTTTGTATCTATTAAACTATAGCCACTGACCAATTTAAAAATAACCATCTTTGCATTACTTGGCTTACTAAGAATCTGCAGGCCCCTTATCTGTGCCTTTCCTTATTAGGCACAAGTTCTGATCTTCCATGTTGGAAATTTCTACGATGGCAATTTCCCTGTTGGCAGTATAGAAATCTGAAGACAGGCCTAGGTTGTCAGGACCCATCTTGAAAGAAAATGGATTCCAAACAGAGAAAATATCAAGTATACACTGAACATTTTTCCCATCCTTACATCTCCCTTCACAGTATCTATTCACTGTGGGAACATTTTGCTTTTTGGTTTGGACCTTATTTAGGATCCATCCTTAATGTAATGAACATTAAGTTTTAATAAGCAGAGTGTTTCAGTGCATAGCTAGATTTTCCATTATGCTAATTTATTAAGCACAAAAAAACAAAACAAAAAAAAAACAGTGAAGTATGCCATGTCTGCTGTTGAAACACTGGACGTGCCCCAGGGTACACTACTGTAAAAAATAGTATTTCAGTCACACGTTGTAGTTAGTTTTTCAGCAGGTTGAGTCATGTTTGGTGGGCTTGTGGAGGAACGCTGTGTTTCCTCTGCATTGCTACCATTCGGATGTTACATTGTGTGTCACTCAGGTTCACTTTTGCATGTGTGTATTTCGGGAGACCAGGGTATGGAATGTTGAAGGAGAAGAAATGGAAGGGGAGTATAGCTTGTTGACTGGCCTTCTAGTAATTCTTAGTGTCTTAATTAATGTTTTTGTTTAATGTACCTTTCAAGTATAAGTTTTGCTTAGTAAAGTTATTTATATGTAAAGCATTCCACAATTTGGCATTGAAGTAATGGCAGCATTGTTGTTTTCGTTATGTAATCTTTAGAAAAATTGGAGAACGGAGAAGTTTATCAGAGAAGGAAAGTGGGACATCAGTCCGCAGTGCCTGAGGATATTAATGTATCATCACCTTCCGGTGAGTCGTCTCAAGATGTTGGAGGGAGCTGGAGGCGTATTCTGTTGCTGATCCTTGCTATAACTATTCACAATATTCCAGGTAAGTTTTTTTGTATTAATACTGCAAGGATTGCTATTAGCAGTCATGTATCACACAAATTCCTTTCTTTGTTCTGTGTAATATTGATGGTTTTTGCTCTCCACACACAGTTTTGTGCTCTGGATTTCTGTTTATAAATAGTTGTAATGGCTGATTTAAACAAATTGAATGGCAGATACTTAATGGTCACATTAGCGAGCCTAAGAAGTCTGATTTTGACTTTGTTCAGTGAGCATCAACAACTTGAAGTACTTGGCGTGCTGCACTTGTTGCTATGATACAGTTAATTAACTACTCTTTTGCACACTTCTTGATTAGAAAGTGCCTTTGCCATTTTAAGGAATGCAGATGTGGAATAAATTCGACTTACTGATACATGACTACATGCATAGTTTTTTCCTGTTTGCCATGGCAAACGCGCACTGAGAAATTCTCATTTATTAACTCATTTTTACTGAGGTAGAAATTTAACTTCTTGCAAAACAGACTTATGGATGTTATTGTTTATATGGTGAATGTAAAGACCAGTAGAGGGCTGTACTGGTAATGAACAGTTCTCTAGGTCATTTTTCAGTATGCATCATGTGTCTCAGATGCTATTGTCTGCCAGAAGAAAGTCGGATTTTACTGTCTTGCTCTAAGGAGGTCAAGGACAGATATTGTACAGCAGTATGTGATTTTCAGGTGGCTGACCCTTGGTAGCAATGTCTTTGCTAGCAGCATTTCAGACCAGGTGCTTAAATAGCCATGCTGTTGCACTCCAGGTGAAACTTCTTTTTACATTTCTCCCTGGATAGCTAGGTTTGCCATTTCGGCATGTGCCCTATTCTGCTTACCGTTTCCTTCATGGTTATTTAAGACCCTGTCAGTATTTGCAGTTCCTGCTTAATTGCTTGCATGTAAGGCAGTGTTACACTTCAGTATAGTTAACACATTGCAAGAAAAATGGATTTATAAGAAGTATGCTAATTCATAAGTACATTGTTTGATAACAGGAAACATACCAGTTCAAAAAGGAGTAGGGCTGTCTTGTCTCCATGTCAGCACTTGTGCATAAGGAATGTTGTAGTGTCACCATGTTTTTACTGTTTACACCGTCAACTTACACTCAGTACAGCCAGTTTGATTTATTCATATTTAAAAGATAGGCATTTAGAGTATCAGAAAAAAGGAAAAAAAGAAACCTATTTGTTCATTTCTTTGTGTATTACAAAGTAACACAGTGGAAGCATGCTATAAAGAGATAGGAGTATGTTAATTATTCCTGCAATAAAAAAGCTTATTTAATCACGTTATTTTCTGTATTACATAATTGTAAAACTTTGCAGTCAAAAACTGCTACCCATTATGGTGGTATGCTGTAAATAAACAGGCATCCCTACTTGTGGGTGCCATCTAATTAACCACATATTACCGTCTTTGTCCAACTTCCGTGATGTTTCTTTTTCCCAGCTGTCTTTGCTGTTAGTGTACCCGAGTTGCACGATTCAGTTATGAGAGTACTGTCTTCACCCCTTTTTAAAATATCTTTACTGAATTTTCACTTGTGACACAGGCAGACTTGCATTTATATAAAAGAAAACAAACAATATTAGCATGTTCACATTTACACACATTATACATCACATGTATTCTTGTGTACAATATAATCATCAATCCAGCATTGCATAAGTCCTCCCTTCACTTAAACCTCATTCCTTCTCCAAGACATTATTCTGCTTGTATTGTTCCCACAGTTCCCATTTTTTGTATGGAATATGCTCCTATCATTTTCTAAAATCCCACTACCATTTCTTTTATGTCTGTTACAGCTGTCTTCACGCTTTTAGGGATATATTAAGAAAAGGGCTATGAAGGGTGAATCTTTTAACTAAGTGGGTTGCAGGGAGGTTGCTGCTTGCCTTTCTTAAAAAATGGGATTTTAGTTTTATTTTGGGGGGGTGTTTCCTCAATCATTTGTGATTAAAATATTCACTTTCACAGCATTTTGTATCAATCTTCCATGGTGAAATTGAATACAATGTCCATGTTAATCTGTTCAACACTAAGGGACACTTCCTTATTATGCCCATAACATATTTACTACAATCTTACTAAGCTGGTATGAATCAAGGTGGAATTGTGGGATCTAATAACCTTGTCAAATCACAACCTGCTGAAGTAGAGGTTATGCAAACATAAGTCATTGAAAATACAACTGATTTAAACAAAAAAAACATACTAGTCAGCAGTAGAGTAGCTGGGGCAGGGTGAGAGGGGCAACAGACCTGGGTACAAGCTGTTGGTGGGGGGATACAATCAGCCAATCCCAGTCGCTCTTCAATGTAATACCAGCTTTTAAAAGCCAGGATTGTATTTCCCGTCAAACCTGAGCACTGTAGCACACTGTGTATGGTCTGAACCTCATCACTACTTGCTACATTGTAGCAAACAGTTTATTACAGTTTCAAAGTAAAAAAAAAATGTATGTATGTGTGTGTGTCTTTCGGCTTTTCCCCGTTAGGGGTCACCACAGCGGAACTTCGGTCCGCTAATGATTGGCAGTAGATTTTTACGTGCTGAGTTGCCAGCCCTGACGCACAACCTTCAACGAAGGTATGCCCATTCACGCATGTCTCCACGCAAAAGACGCTCTAGCTGAGAATCAGACCGGACAGCATCTTACTTTAAGGTAACATGTATGTGTATATATATATATATATATATATATATATATATATATATTTTTTTTTTTTTTTTTTACTGAAACCTGAGAGCTGTATCACTCCATGCAGGCAGGTATAAACTTTAGCAGTTCTTTCCTACAGTTTAAAAGTAAATCTTTTTTTTTTTTTTTACTGAAACCTGAGCACTGTAGCGCTCTCTGTAGGCAGGGTATAAATAGTTTCCTCCAGTTTAAAAGAAGAAATATTTTTTATAAACTATATTAAAGGAGGTTTGGTATTAAGGGTTCAGAAATGGGACCTGAATGGCTGGGGCTGGAGAAGGGTGGGTATGTCATGCATTATCTGGCCAACTAGTTAGTGTGCCAGTAGAAGGTGCATCCATTTTGTTTTCCTTTGCTGGTTGGGGGGTGCATGGATCTAACTGTAATAAACAGATCACAATCCGATTATGGCTTATTACAGTGAGGTACTTTTTATTTACTTTTTTTTTTTTTTTTTTTACTGTTCACTTGAAGAGCTGAAGGGGAGGATGCTGGTTCACCTGCCCATGGCTGTAATTGAACCAGCTACACGTCTGGTACTCAAATACAATATTAAGCAGAAGGGTAAGCTCTCTGTACTTTCCACACTTTCTACTAATATATTTATACTCGGGGATGCAGTACCACAGGGCAGAAGGCACTTGGATGTGGAATCATTCATGCATATCTTCCAGAATATTTCCTATGTTTATGAGCATGTTAGGGGTGTTTCATACCCATAGCACAAGACACCTTAAGCCACACCTTCAGTGCTTCTTATGATGTCGAGTTCATCAACTTGTCTGGAACCTGTCTTTTGCTGTTTACACATTTCAGATCTGGAACCTTACTTGGAATATTGACATAATTTCCCTCACTGAATGCCTGAATGATATTCTAAAATCTCTTTGTTTGTAGTTAACTGCCTAAAGATTTTGAGTCAGTATCCAATTCACCTTCCATACCAGCTAGGTCTAGACCATGGGCTTCACTTCAAAATATTATTGTATTTAGCTTAATATAAGGTAGAATTCATGTACTACTCAGCATTTGTGCAGGGAACTGAACAGATATGCAGTAACCAAGTAAATAATGTTTACTATTTTTCTTGATCTTTATGTGGAATGTTATGAATTTGTGTAAAATTTGTCAGTTGTCTGCAATTTTACTGACTCACATTTTGCTTTCTGTAAGAGGCCTGGGATGAGGGCGGTAGGTAGGGCTTAGTCCTCTGAAAATATTGTTACAGTGTTGTGTGCTCATTGGTGGCAAGAACAGAAAGGACACACCCAGGTGAAGTTCATGCACAGCTCCAGCTTGCTTACACTTTGCAATTAGTGTCAAAAGGTTACAGAGACTTTTCAGAATGCTGGATGTGCTTCTAGGCACTGACCAGAGACGAATTAGCTTACCAGAGATTTTGTTTGTTTACTAATTTTATATTCTTTGAGTGTCTTGGTTAAAGCTGGTATACAGTTTGACTTCTGTTTGTGTTTTGTGTTAGCCATTTGTGTTTTTGTTTGTGCTCTGAAAGGAATAAAAGGCAAATAAAGGAAGTTACACCAGACGTCTAGAGGAAAGTTGTTATTTTGTTATATGCTGATTGGTTGCTTGGAAAAAAAGGAGTTGGCATATGGGAATGAAGTATGTAAAGAGATGCTGCTACTATATGTAAAACAAGCTACTCATTATGTACAACAAGATTCAGTAAGTTTTATCATGACTGATTGGATGTATACTTACTAATTAAAAGCAACCAGTTCTTTCACAGTAGTGTAATTTCATTGCTATTGTTTATGTTTGGCAGAGGTTGGATGCATCAGACAGCGTAGCTAATGTCTGATGTACACCACAGATTGCATGATATTACTTTGAAGGGCTTGTGCAAAGAGCATCTGTTGAGATTTCTTCTTCTGATGCCCATCTCACTGTACCTGTTGTGTTTAGTGTGTGTATATGACTGTGTGTATTGAAGACAAGACCCCATGTCCCACCAATAGTTAGTAAACAGCACTGCAAAAACACTGCACAACACAGCAATATCTCTCCTGGATATTCTGAAGTAATAACAAAATTCTTGACAATGCCTCCAAAGTCTTCTAGATATCTTACTAGTTTACCTCACTTACATAGCCAAAATACTAGCACCACACCCAAACCTGCATCCACATTTATTGTTATTGGGAGTTACCTGTATTGCAGTCCTGTATGCATAGATCTGTAAGCCTTCAGCACATCCCAGGAATGTCTTAGCCATTGATGAGTCCATTGCAAGACACACAGACACAGTATTCACCAGGCTGACAGAGGCTAGATTAACAGCTCCCTTTCTGGTACTAAGATTCAGGATGTTACTAGGACTTTATCATTATGGCACTGCTCCAGATATAATTATGATCTTGCAGTTGCTAACGTGCAGGCGAATGATATTAGTTGTCTCACCTTGGAGGAGAAATGTAGAAACACTGTTGAGCTGTCCACCTGTATCTACACAGAAGGCAAGGCCCTGACATTGGATAATATTATGCCTTAACTAAGGATGTTGCCTAAATTCAAGGATAACATAATTGGATTCAGTAATTGGCTAGGAAAATGGTACCATTCTTGGGGATCTAGTGTATTCATGGAATGGCTTGCACTTTCACCCCTCAGTTTTTACACAATGGGTAAAACTTTTCCATAACTCTTTTACATTCAAGAATTACTCCAAAACCCATTAATTATCTTCTGATCTTATTGATAATCACAAAAGGTATAGCTACACAGTAAACCTTGTACTTAAGGGTGACGCCTCCTCCTCTGTAGTCATACTGTTAGATAGATGCATTGAGGCATATGTACCAGTCTGAAATTAATTATAATAAAATGTCTAAAATTAATCTCATATTGTTGAAATAGCACTTCAGTAGACTCTATAAAAATGTGTTTACTCTAAATTATGTCTCTTTATCATTATAGAAGGGGATTTAAAGCTGGTAAGTCCCCCAGAGTTACCATAAACGCAAGTCTGCCTATGACGTCAGGATTGCAACTAATTCAGAAGACAAAGATAAGGCCTTCTTAAGCTACTTCAGAAACTTTAGAAATAATCAGCAATTCTGTACTGAAAGTATCTCCTTCTCTGATCTCAAGACATTCCTTATATTCATATGGACAAATTCTCTTCCGTATTCACCCCACCCACCTCCACATTTCTACATCCCCCCTCACAACTCCATTCCTAAAATGATTTGGAATCAAGACTTTTTGGCACTTTCCCAAAATTAAAAATATTAATTCCATACATCCTGATACGTTTCCAAGAAGTTATAAGTCCCAACTGTCAGTTTATTTTCATTGCACCTCCATTTAGCTTGCAATAGTGGCATATCCCAACACATCAAGGAGTGCAGGGAATGAAGCCCACTGTATAAACACATTTCACATTGTATTTTAGTGCATTTTAATACAGTATTGCTTTTCATTAAAATGTTGCCACTTTGGATATTTTATTATCACTGTTCTGCATTTAAATTTTAAATATGTAAGTGCTTTGTCATATGCTCAGTAAAAGCGTTTGAAGGGCATACTAGAAAGGCATATTGTCTCCTTCTGCCATCAAGCAAATGTCATGTAATGTTCTCCCATCTATTCCTTCCTTTTAAGAGCATGGGGGATTTCTGCCAAATTGTGGACCTCAGCAAGTTCAACTCACTCATTTGAGATGTGTTGTTCTACAAGGTTAACCTCCATGTAGTTTCCTTACTGCAGCAATGCACATGGATGTTGCTAATGGGCCTGATCAGTGCGTTCTTGTTAACTGCAGCCTGTATTCCACACAAGATGTTGTTCCAGAGAAGAAATGGGCTTCACTTTTGATACAAGGTTTTGCCAACTAGTATATTATGTGCATCCACTGTATTTACTAAGGTGTTTGCCATAGTGACAGAGGTCTTACAGGAGGAGCAACTTCTTGCATTCTCTTTCCTAGATGACTGACTATTGGTAGCCCTGGCTTGTCCCCTCCTATGGCTTAAGTCATGAGAATCTCAGGAACCTGACATGTGCCTCCATAGTAGAGTGGTAGAGTACCAGGCTCCAGAGAACAGGTATGTAAGTTTGAGGCCTGTAGGCCCAAACTATTCTTTCATGAGTGGGGTTAGCATAATGGTTAAGATCTTTACCTCACAGATACAAGTTACGGTATTTGATTCTGACCTCTGGTTATTGGCTATGCTTGTAATGAATTGCAGACTGATAGCTTAGTATTTACTGGCTCAGTAACTTGGAGGGATGGAGCCCTGACTGTGACCCAGGAGACCAGGGTTCAGTTAGCAGACCAGGCACCGAAGATCAAAAGCAGAGAGAGGACTGAAGGAACACAGTCTAATTATTTCTCTCTTGTGGGCTGATATAACCGTTAGTGTTTACCTCACAGTCACAAAGTACAGAGTTTGATTCTCACCTTTGAAAGGGAAACAGGCTAGGCTTAAAATAATGCACAACGGCACAGCTAGCGTAGTATTTAGCTTTGAACCTGTGAGGCCCCCCCAATCCCAACCCAGAGGATTTAATTTATAGGGGTTGAAATGGATACTCAACAGTGAATTAATATTCCTTCTCACAGAAAAGATCCGGAAAGTTGTAGCCTTGGCAACATGTGAGAGATCACACCTAGGGTTAGGGTAAGACCCCATCCCCACATACTCCATTGGCTTCACAGCATCCATGATAATCGCTCTTCTTTTTTTCTACCTGATGATGCTGTATTACAATGAAGAGAGAGGCATCTGTGACTGCAGAGCTGTCACAGGCTCGTAGGTCTTTTGAGAGTTGTGGGGCACTGTAGTGGTGGCCTGTTCTCAGTAGTCTCAGTCTGGACCTTCCTCCCTTGTAGTAAAATCTATCACATTTCCATTAAGAAGATTTTATTATTTTGTTTTAAGTGGCTTGGGACCTCACTTTGGAACTCTTTTCTTATTCTAGCCACTGCCAGTATATGGGACATTGCACGTAGGCTGTAACAACATAAGCCATAAAAGGGACGTCTGCACGTACCATCCTCAGAACAAATTAGCCCCATGAGGAACAACAATCCTAAGGCAGATAAGGAGTCATCCTAGGAAGTAGCAAGTTTTAGCGGGGAAGGCCGGAGGGACAGAATACTGCAACACAGAAGAGAAGGATAGTTTTGTTAAGATTTTACACAACTATTCTATGTTCTTCTATTCAGTGTATCCTTTATATATGGGACAGTGCCAGAGCTCAAAACCCAGGGAGGTGGAGGGAGTAGAGGAAGAAAGTGAGGAAGCATTTTCCACAAATCCGTGCAGAATCGCTCTAGCAAATCCTGCCCTGGTCCTAGAGATAGTATCCAACTTGAGAAAACCAAGTAACAGCCTCCAAAATGGAATTGACATCTAGTCCTTTAAAGAAAGCCCCTGATGAAGCAACAGATCTGGTGGAATGGGCTCCGACAGAAAATGGTAGCGATTTCTCATGAAAATCATAGCAAAACACAATAACTTTAGAAATCCAAGATGAAACAGTTTACTTGGAAACAGGTAAATCCAGAGCTCTGGGATGAAGAGACACAAAAAGTTCATCTGACTTCCTTATAGATTTTGTTTTGTCCAGGTAAAATATGAGTTCCCTATGCACATCTAAAGTTGCAAAATCCTTTCACTTGAGGATTGAGGAGAAGGAAAAAAGGTGGGCAGTTGAATGGACTGATTAAGAGGCAACTCGTTCACCACTTTAGGCATGAAAGAAGGGTTAGTTCTCAAAGACACTCTGTCCTTGTGGAAGACCAAAAATGGAGGGGATGCCATCAAAGCCTGAATCTCAGAAACCCTGCTAGCAGAAGTCAAGGCTACCAGAAGCACTGTTTTCCAAGTGCAAAATTTTAGAGGAGCAGAGGGCGCAGGCTCAAAGGGAGCCAGGGTGAGCTTCTCTAAGACATACTTGAGATCCCAAGGAGGAGGCACAGGTTTCCTGGAAGGTTTAATATGTAGGACACCTTTAAGCAAAAGTTTAACCTCCAGTTTGGAAGCTAATAGAGGTGTTAATGGCAAACAAGCAGAAAGAGCGAGACCGTGGACTTTCACTGAGGAATATGACATGCCTCTTTTAAGCAGTTCACACAAGTAAGAAAGCACTACTAGAATGTCCACAGAAAGTGGATCTAGATTTCTTTTATGACACTAGATAGAAAATCTTTTCCATTTGGAAATGTAAGATTTCCTAGTATTGGGTTTGCTGGTCTGCTGCAAAACTCTAAGCAAGTCATGGGAGAAAAGGTTCCTAAAAGGGATCAGAAGTTGATCACCCTTGAGGTCAGCTGTAGAGATGACATATGTGGATGGATCAAGGATCCCTTGTCCTGTGTGAGTAGGTCCAACCAGTGAGGCAACCTGTGGTGATGGCCCTTGGCTAATTGCAGAACAAGAGGGAACCTGTGCTGTCTTGGCCTAAAGGGAGTCACCAATTACATTTTGGGTTTGTCCTTCTGAAGTTTCAGCAGGACTTTTTGAATGAGAACGAAGGGGAGCAATGCAGAAAGAAACATCTCCTTCCATGAGAAAGAGAGGACATCCACCTTCCAAGCCAAAGGGTGAGGGACCCTGGCACAAAAGTGAGGAAGCTGTCTGTTTTGAGGGGAGGCAAAGAGGTCCATATGTGGAGTACCCCACCAGTGAACCAGACCCCACATCCCTGTGGAGCTTCCAGTCATAGGATTGTGTCATGGATCTGCTTAATGCATCCGCCACTGAGTTCTGAGCTCAGGGTAGGTACACAGCTTGCAGGGTTACTTTGTATTGGATAGCCAGTTCCCATGCTTTGAGGGCTAATTGGCAAAGAAAGTATGATTTGGTGCCCCCTTGCTTGTTTATTTACCAGAGGACAGTGATATTGTTTGTAAAGGTCTTCAGAAGACCTGGTAAGAAAAGAAGATGAAAGGTTTGCAAGGCCAGAATCAGAGCCCTCATCTCTTGGATGTTGATGGACTCCCTCTGCTGAGAAGGGGATAAAGACCTCAAACCTTTCTGGAAGTAAAGGTTGCTCCCCAACCTATGTCTGAGACATCTGTAAAAAGCTGCTGTGAAGGCTGGAGTAAAAGAACAGGAAGACCTGGATTCTAAGAGAGCTGCTGAATCCAACAGTGGAGCTCTGTTTTCAGGTAGGGGAGAAGAGGGACCAAGAAATCTAAAGGAACTAGCATGCTGAGGCCACGTTGTTTTTAGAAACTACTGAAATTTCCTTACGTGTAGCTTTACAAAAGACAGCATGGGAATCGTGGAGGCCATGAATCAGAGAAATCTCACAAATTCCATGGCTGAAATAGAAGGAAGAGGCAGAAGACTCTCCATGAAGGTTGTAAGATAGAACATTGTCTGTAGGTTGATAAGCCATCATCAGATCTGTCCTGAACCTGCACCCTAAGAAAATGAGATCCTGAGGTGGAGCCAGACTGGATTTTTTGAAATTTATTGTAAACCCTAGGCCCTAAAGAAAAAGAATGACTTGAACAAGGCTTTGTTTTGATTGATCCAAATTGTTGGCCATAAAAAGAAGGTCATCTAAATAGGGGTAAACTTGAACCCCTTGGACTCTCAGGAAGGCAATGGCTGGAGCCAGGCATTTTGTGAAATCCTTTGGGGCACTGGAAAGACAAAAAGGCAAGGCAGAAAACTGAAAGTGCAAAAAACCCACTGAGAAATGTAAGAATTTCCTGTACTGAGTATGAATGGGAATATGCAGGTAAGCATCTTTGAGATCCAGATAAGTCATGAAGGACTGAGAAGAGATTAGGAGAAAAAGAGTTTGCGGTGACAACATCCGAGAAGAAGCCACTTCCAGGAAAGTGTTTAAGTGGGAGAAATCTAGAATGGGTCAACAAGGACCATCCTTTTTTGGAACTAGAAATATTCTGGATTAAAACGCCTTTCCTGTTTTTTTTTGTAGCGGTACAGTCTGAATGGTGCCTTGAGAAAGAAGTTGAGCTAATAGCTGAGGGACTAGATGAAGTTGACAGGAAGGGGGTTGAGGAATCCCCAGTAAATTAGGAAGAGTATTCCAAGTCATAAAGTACCCTTATTGGATGATAGATAGAACTCAGGAGTCCTGAGTGATCTCCACCCAGGCCGAAAAGGAAAGGGAAAGGCGGAGAGAGAGAGGTGTGTGACTTGGAAGAAGGGAGTGGTTGTCACAGAGAGCTGGATCTGGCCTGAAAGGGCTGCTGAGATGGAGGTACAGGAGCAGCAAATTTTGATTGGGGAGGTCTCTTAGAAGACTTCATAGACCTAATAACAGAAGTAGAAGCAGAGGAAGATCGAGCAGGTCTCCTGACAAAGGAAAGTTCCTATGGAATTTGGGAAATGGTGAGACAAGCAAGTGTTTCAAATCTTGGAGTTCCTTGCCTTTTTCCTGCAGAGATTTAAAAAGTTCTGCAGCAACTGAACCAAAAAGGGCAGACTTATGTAGAGGGGCATCAAGTAACTTGGCTTTAATGTCATCAGGAAAAGATTGAAGCCTCAGCCAAGAATGTCTTCTAAGGACAGATGCAGAAGCTGCCACCCTGGAAGATGCCTCCACAGCATCAAAGCCACACATAATTGAATGTCTAGCTACCTGAGAATATGCTGACAAAAGAGAGAGAACCTGAGATTTAACCTCTGAGTCTGGTAACTGGGCCAAGGCCTGAGATACCTGAGAAAGCAAAGACAAAGAATATCTGGACTTGTGTGTCTGGTAATTAATGGCTCTAATAGCTAAGGTGGATGAAGTGTGTATACCTTCTTGCCCAGTCTTTCTAGAATCTTGCTTTCTTTATCAGAGGGAAGGAACTTAGCAAAAGGAGACAAGCAAGATTTATCAGAGGCAATGGAGACTACAGCTGGCTCAGCTGAAGGCCATTTATAGAGAAATTTACAGTCATCAGGGACTTTATAAAATCTATCAGGTCTCTTGGAAGGTGGAGGCTGGGAGTCAGGGGTTTTAGAAGTGAATGCAGAAGCATCTAGGAATGCTGGAAGAACAGGAGGAACTGCAGATGGTGCAGGGACCTCTATTTGAAGCAGATCATAATAATGCTTTTGTTTTTCAGAAATCTGGGAACAATCCCATTTGAAAAATTCCCGCATGTTATTAATAGTTTCCCCAAAGGAAAGTTCTTCCATTGGGGAATCTCCCCCCTTTAGACTCCTTCTCAGGAGAAGCATATTCCAAAGAAGAAGTAATCTGGGTGGAATATGCAAGGGAGTCTTCATCAGAGGAGCAATCGTCAGATTCAAACGAAAGGACCTGAGACTCGGTAGCCTGCACAGAGGAAAAAGCCTGAGGCCCAGAAGCTTGCACTGGAGAGAAGAGAAAGTCCTCAAAGCAATCAAGGCCTTAACACCCTGTGAGAAAGCATCCCAGTCTGACTGAGGAGTGGAAGGGACATTCAGATGTTTAGTCTTTTGTTTCTTTTTATCATGTTTTTCTGAGAGGGGAGACAAGGAAGACGAGCCAGACGTAGGCCTATTGTCCGGGTGATCCCTAGACTGAACGGCAGGAAAGTCACCGGAGTCTTCCAGCAAAACAAGCCATGGTTCCCCTATGTTGCTCACAATGGATGTCTGCATTGCCTTGGACATGGTAGGATCTGCACCCTTGGCAACTTCCCCAGACATACCCATCGAAGAAACAGACACGACCTCCGAATATACCACCGGGTCTTCACCGACCTCAAGGGGAACAAAGGTGGAAGGCGCAGCTGAAAAGGATTCAGGTTTTGGCTTACTCATCTTCCTCTTTAAACTGGGCTCAGCCAAAGGACTCGTGGAACCCTCCATTGCATCTCTAGCCAGACGATTAGTTGTTAGTTCTCGAGATAAAGACTTAAGGCCGAAAGATGGCTATGTAAGGTCATGGGCATGAAGGCCTGACAAATAGAACAGGAACAGTGATCGTGATTAGGCCCCAAACAAAAAAGACAAAGGTCATGACATTCTTTATGACGAATCTGTCTTCCACACCTACACTTGTCTTTCCTGGATGACATGAACAGCAGCAAATGGCAGAAGCAATAAAATAAATCCCCAACAAGGTACTTATCTGAAGCTAGCAGCAATACACACCGAATCCAACTGCACTGTACGTAAAAGTCAACCTTCCGAATGGCGACGAAAAAGTTCTGAGGATGGTATGTGCAGATGTCCCTTTTATGGCTGACTTTGTTAGAGCCTACATATGATGTCCCATTTACTGGCAGTGACTGTAAACTCGATGGGCAGAATACAAACCATACGTAAAGAATACTACAACATTGAATAGAAGAACATCTCCTTTTTCCCCATTTTTGCACATGAGGTTGGGGAGACACATCAACAGCAACCATCATCTAACCAGGTAGCTAGGCCTGCTGCTAGTTCTTGCATGACACATATGCATTCAATACTAAGGCCAGTTTAGAGTGTTCAGTCAATCTATTGCATGTCTTCAGAATGTGAGAGAAAACTGGAGCACCTGGAGATAACCCACCTGAACACAGTGAGGATATGCGGACTCTGCACAGAAGGTACCCCAGCCAAAAATACAGCTGGTGGATCTCTTGCTGTGAGAAGACAAAGGTACCCACTGTGTCACTGTGCCACCCTCTATTCATTAAATCTATTCGTCTAAGTAGAAGCGGCTGTCCATCTAGGCTGATTTGCTGCCTGACCCACTTTGCAGGTAACCCTGATTTATCTCCACTCTTAGGGCACATCCTTCAGCCATCTTTGAACAATGTCACCTTGGGTAAGACAGAACTGTGACCAATAACTGGCTGATTAAGCATTTCCTTAAGAGGGTTATGCACCTTTACCTACCACTGAAAACAACTTCTCTTCCTTGGGACGTGAAATTTATGCTTGACAGGCTTACATGTCCTTGGCTCTAATGGGCTTGTTGAAGGGTTTTGAAGTTCATCTCAGGGAAGATGCCTTACTTAATGTCTATCACCGCTGTCTGAAGTATCTCCAAACTTCAAGCCCTTATGTTTTTTAAAAGTATCTGTTTGATAATATATTTTAAATAACCTGTTTTCTGTTTGACAGAATGGATGTCCTTTGGGGATGCTTGTTGAAATTCTAAAGACTATAATTGCAATCTTCAGAATAGAGGACCTGAAGTGTGAAATTCTGATCTGAGGTTGTGGTATATAGTAGTATTTTCCCCACTTCCAGGCTCTGTGTTGTCAAACTTATTTTAAGTAGTTTGCAGGGACATCGGGATGAAGGGGATGACATCTCCTGCAAAAAAAAAAAATGCTTAAAATGTTTAAAAGTGACTTCTAGAAGTAGTTGTTTTTGTTATTTTCAGTGTGTCATGACTCACAGAATAGGGTATTACACTTTCAATGTAGAACTATTCATTAGAAATCAACTTACATTTCCCCCAAAGTGGGATTAGAACTGTCCTAAACGTGTCCATTCATTGCCCTGTTTTCTTTCAAGGTGCACAGTCCAGGGGGAGTGACGTCCTCCATGCACTGGAATTGCACCATCAGCTCATATTTTAATTGAAATGGACACATGCGTTCAGGAAGATGGACTTGTATTTGTCTCCTTTGTTCCAGTTAAAGAGGGGCTTGAGTTGCTAAACAATCTCTAGCCAAGTAGATTACTAATTGCATTGTCTTTTGTTGTACACAGGCTAAACTACTCATTGAAAAAAAAAATCAAATGCCACTACAGAATGGAATTGATGTTCAATGCTTATTTAAAAAAATAAATAAGTAATTATAATTAAAATATATTATTGATTAGATATTATCTTCAAAAAATAAGGGCCATGGTCATCCATTTGTACTGTCATGAAGAAGTTTTGTTTGAATGGTATTTGCAGGAGTCAGGTTTATTTTGGCACCTCAGTGTGCTTAAAAACTTGACTTTCTGAATCCTTGCTTTTTGATCTTCTTCAGCCCTGGCCTTAATAGAAAGTTTAAAATGTTACTTCTTTGCATTTTCTCAACATTCGGCTACTTAGAAGGCCACTTAAGTCAGCTATAAAAAATATTGTACTGATGATATGTGAAAAGACCTTCTCCAATAGGTACTAATTTTCCCTCCTCTGTAAATCAGTGGCCTTTCCACCTATCACATGTGGATGTATTTTCTTGCAGGACTGCCAACTAAGTGATTTTACATTCTTTTTATAGATTCATAGGTTCATAGATTAGTACTAGGCTATCTGCCTGTGTGGGCTGTTTTAAGCCTAGCCAAGTATCTTTTGTGAGAATCAAACCCTGCACCTTGTGTCTGTAAAGCAAGCACCTTAACCTTTAGGGAAACCTCCCACCCCCCAGCATTTTATTGCTGTTGTGGAAGTTGTGCTCATTCGATTCACAGGGTAAAACTCTGGAATGTAGTTTCAGAGTTTGCCTTCTTAGTCCAGTATTGCCATGATATGTATTAGCCAGAGTCTTACATACCCTGCCTGAAAGAGATTTCAGAAATGTACTAAACTGGAGAATATCAAGAAGAGGAACTCCTAGAAGCTACCCACTGGTGAAGGCCTTCTCTGAGGTCAGCTGGTATGATGAGGGCATTATTTGTTAACTTTCGTTCTAGGCTATATGTCAATATTTTTTTCAGTAAATTCTTCATTTTACCCATTTATAAAATGTTATTTCTTTTCATCATTTTAATACCTGTGGGTTTATTTATTTATTTATGTTCCTTGCACTATATTTCACATATAGGACGTCCATTTTTGCTTTACTTTTGCCTTTCAAACTGAATTTGTGCTGATACAAGCAGAATGGCATGAATTTGAAAGTGAACTTCAAGTTATTGACCTGTTTTCTTTCAGTATTTATTTCGTAAATATTTTACCTTTTTGCAGTCTTCGCTTTCCATCTCTTAGTCTTCCTGATTAGTATTGTTTTTTGTTAACTTTTGACTTGATAGGTAGCTTTGTATGGCTTCTTGATAATATGAGATTGTTATGCCTGAATAAAGTCTTAAGGCTGGGCTTGTATTTTGTAATATTTGGGCAGTAGACTTTTATGCTTTCAGTGTTGGTCAGATCAACACCGTGAAACAGTGTGAGGAGTATACGTATAGGTAGTTAATGTTGTAAGAAATTTCCTCCATCCAGTTAATTGCTGGCCAGTCCTTATATTTACAGAGTTGATTTAGCCAAGTGCTGTTACCACTTGCTACACTGTTTGACAACTTGCCCTTGCTCATAGACAGATGAGTGTACTTTAGTAACTGAGGTCAGATGTATGCTTAAGTCATCTTTGTATTTTTTGCATTAATCCAAACATTTCTTATGTTAAACTTTTCCACATTAGGGAATGCTCTCAAACAGTCCTTGTGTTGCCAAATATAAGTAATTTAGCTCTGTAAAATAGTTGTAATATAACTTTTCAAAGTAAACAATTGCTAAAAACTTAAGCCGTGTATTACCAGGAAGTCAAATGTAATACCCCTTGCTACGACATCCCTAAGTACATATTTGTTAATAAAGTAGATGAAGCAAATGTAGCTGTTCACAAGCTGGCATAGTCTTTTACTGCCCGGACAGCAAAGTTTGATCAGTCAAGTCTAAGCATTGACATTGTGACTTTTCTAAAGCTGATATTGTTTTAAGAGCAAGTTAGAGGAAAAATCTCTTGTGTTGTTATGTTACATCAAATGATCGTTAACTAGAAATAGATGCAGACAGGTACACAATTTTTTCTCTGGCCATTGGAAAACTGAAGGATATTCTTTATATCTTCATGTAAAATGTTTTCATGATGTGCCGTAGTTAGGTGCTACAGTTTGGTGAGAGATGAAAAATACCACGAAAACCATCTCATGCATCAGCTTCCTTTTTTCCTTTTTATGTATTCTGCACATTTAGCTGAGTCGTGACTGCCTTCCCAGCGGGTTCTAATTTCTAGGCTGACTTCTGCATCCAAGCAGATGATTGCAGCTAAATAAGAAGTGACAAGAGGAGAGCTGGAGCCATTCCTTCTCATTTACATAGTCAATTCAAGTAGGTCTGCCCTTTCTTGTCTCTAAACCCGTGACTTACTATGCAGATTGCATGCATATCATCATCAGAGAGTTCACCGGCAAGGTAGTGCCCTCATTTAATGAGGCTGTCTGATATAATGAGGCAAGAGACTCTGAATGAAGAAATCAGTGGTCACTAGGGGCCAGACGTCTCACTAAAACATTAACTAGTGTACTGTCTGAAAAAAGGGGCATGCCTAGTTTGCTCATGGTTCTCTTTTATATGAAGATGCTGTTTGAAACTATTCTTTTGTATCCAGTGTCCTGACTTACCTTGCAGCAGGTTCATACATTGAATCAGAGTGCATCAGCAAAGCTGTGTTTCCTATATCATTTATGTTTTAAGGATTTCTGTGTCGGGCCTGCTTCACAGTTATGACAAAAAGTCCATTCTTGAAGTTTGTACAGTGCCTCCATCAGCTGTTTCGCAACACTGACTGTTAGAGTGGCTTCATAAAGCATGTCAGTAGGGAATGCTGGTTTAGATTATAGAGCATAGAGAAGCAACAGTTATTAAATATATTCAGTGAAAGAACAAATATACAACTGAGATGAACAGTGGAAATGACATTTCCTTTCTGATAACTGGGGTAGAGGGATGTAACTTGAAGGGATGCAAACAAGATGCTTGCTTTTGTTAAAATACAGACATCTTGTCATGAGTAACATTGTATGAAAAAACTGCACCAGGATGGATTCAGTACTAGAAACTGCCTACATTGTAAGCTTGCAGACTTTCAAACTCAAAAGCATGCTCAAAATGTAGCATGTTTCAGAATTTCTGGCCCAGGATAGCTATATATTGTTAATGAATTAAGCAAGTGAAAATGTTAATGTCTGACTTCAAACATAATATCTCACAGTAAATGTGAAATTTTCCTTTGAAGTTTAAAATATTTTATCTTTGCTGTACAAAAGAGAAAACTGAGATATTCAGACGGTTTTGTAAAGCAGTGTCTTTTTTTTAGTAATTTTCTAATGTATATACTAAAAATTGCCAGCATACATACGGCTGTTACTGATTAACACATTTGCATGTGGAACTAAATGTTTTAACTACAGCAATGAAATGGCTTATATACTGGTCCAGAAGGTGATTTTTTTTTTTTCAATGTCAGTTCAGAATCAGGAACAGTATGCTTATTTAGCTGCATGGTTAAGTGACATATCCCTTCTGCAAAATCTGAAAAGTAAATACTGCTAAAACTAAGACCTGAGTAATGAAGGGCATGCTTCCTACATCCCATGTGTAGGTGGCCTTGCCACTGGAACCAATTACTTGATGAATCTACCCTTATGCCATGCACACTCAGGGTAATTAGAGCAACTTTTATGGAAACATTCCATCATTTAATCTCAACTCAATTTTAATATACAAATACCTCAGAATCTCTTTATCGACTGCAAAAAATGCATTATGGCTTAGATATGTAAAATTGCAGATGACATGCAAGTGAGATATTGTGAACAATTGGTTTAGATCAATTTTTTAAATTAAAATATTGACTGTTGTCATACTTAGTAGGTTTTATTTCCTAAGGGCATATCTGTTCGTAACTTGTAATTTGCAGTACTTGTTCCCAATATTTTTCATTCTGCTGCTGCAAGATTACAGGCAGTGAGGGTATCCATGACTATCAAGGAAGGGAATTTTTTAGAAAAAGTGCGAAATTGCATTTCAAGGTGGTATTAAATACCGTTGGGCCCAGATCTGAAAATTGATGGCTGTCACATTCATGGTGTGCTAAAGTAAGTGCTCCTGGAAACAAATGTAGTACTTTGGCAACATATTGTGGCAAAAATTATAGTTTGGGAAAAATATTTTAAAGTGAAAATGTCTTGGTTAGTACACAGTGTCATCTTATGAGAGTAATCAAATATAAAAACAACTGAAGTGTTACCACATGCTCAGATATTATCTGTAAGGTGTCTGGCATTGACAACATTATCTTTTGGCAATAAATTGAGTGTGTAATGAAATTATTTTAGGTCTTGAGATGGGGCTTCATGTAAGTGTAGTATTTCCTTTTTAAATGCTAAAGCACTACCCAGTTTTAGCCAGGAATTTAAATGCACTGGATAGTGGAAGCTCACTGAAGTACCCTAGTTTATAGTTCCTTCTTGATGCAGGGAGCCATTTCCAGTTCACATATGAGAGGAGGAATGCTGTGCGCCCACTACTGGGATAACTAGATGGGAAAAAATGTAGATGATGGCAATCGAAATATCAAGTTTTCTCTATAACAAGAAAAGAAAAACATGGGTATTATTTTTAAAGAGCTGGTATATCCAGCTGGACAAAAAACATTTAATAATCATAAACACCATGTGTGCTATTATGATCAGTATTTACCCACCTGCATTTATAACACTAGTACCGAAATATTTTAAGCCCATTGTCAAATAGTATTTACCTTTTCTGAAGCAATGCAGTCTCAGAATGAGAAAATATTTTAAGAGTCGGTAATTGGGAGCTGTGGCAGTGTTTTCATTTTGAAACACTCTGTTCTGGATGAGGCTGATACAGATTACTGCTGCTAGTTTTCAAGACTTTATTCAGTATTTTTTCATTACCCTCTTTCTGTTGATCTCAGGTATATTTATTCTGTGTTTTGCATGCTAAACATTAGAGGTTCATGACTTTGCCGTGGATCTAATTGGTAACTTTAGTTCATTTTGTGACTGTCTTCTGGTGCTTCTGTATAGTATATTAGTGAAGGAGTATGATAATATGAATACATTAGGATTGCTAAAGGATCTGTGTATGTAGAGAATGTTGGCGGCACATAACCAACTGTTCTGCTGTTACTCAGATGTCTCTAATTATGTCATATTGTGAATTTCCTAAGCATTGAGCTTAAAATGGAGGTACAAAACATAGTTCAGATCTCCTGCTTTCCCTGTAAATTGTGTAGTAAACTATGAAGAAAGAATGAAATAGAAGTTATTGAGTTGATAACCCTCTGTAGTCTATTTTTGCTACAGTAATTGGATCAATTCCATGTAGTACAGTAAATTTTAGTCAGCCTAGACATATCCCGTGCTGAATTTGGCTTTCACTTGAGAGATGGCATGTAAAGAGATAGTCAGCAAAGGATTATGGGAAGGTAGTGAAAGAGATGATGAACTTTCAAGTTCCAACTGTGGACTGCTACGTATTATACTCTGTGTTCTTTTCGTGAATGATATCACTGCAACACTATAATTACATATTATATTTTGTTACCTGACTTAGTTCCATTGAGCTTATAACGCCCAAGGGAAAAGCTCAGTAGTACAACTCTAAGGACAGTTTAATTTATTAATGTTGTTAGTCAGTCAGTCTAAACAAAGTGTGGAAAACTAGGATATGCTTGACATTAATTGTATTTCACAGGAACATGTGCATTAATTGAACATTTTGATACTCATCCGATAACTATGTCAGATCACGGGCCAGTAATAACTACTGAAGTAAAAATGCAGGGTAATGAAATAAAAATGAGATATTATAGTAATAACCCATGCCTGGGTGTGGGTAATGCAGAATTTACCCATGGTTGGCATGGTTTTGTCCCGAGGGCAAAGCCTGAGGGACCAAACAAAGACAACCATGGGTAAATCCCACATTACCCACACCCAGAAGTGGGTTATTGCTATTATACTATGACATTATTTAAGAAAATAAATAATTACTTTTCTTAAATAATGGCATTGTATAATGCCTCTTTGCTGCCCTTCCACAGCTGTCTGGTATCCGCGGCAGTTCTAATGTACTGCGCATGCCTACGCAGTACATCAGAGCTGTGGCCAAACGAAACGGAGAAAGCAAGATCTCCATTGCTTTTTACTGTTTTGCTATGTTAAATGGGTTTAACATAGCGAGACAGCTTTAAAATAAGCAATGGAGATCTCAGTTGCTTATTTTAAAGCTGTCTTGCTATGTTAAACCCATTTAACATAGCGAGAGGTTTAAAAAAAAAAGCAACGGAGAAAGCAAGATCTCCGTTGCTTTTTACACACTGTGTCGCTATGTTAAAGGAGTTTAACATAGCGAGACAGCTTTAAAAAAAGCAACGGACATCTCCGTTGCTTTTTTTAAACCGGTGTTGCTATGTTAAACTCTTTTAACATAGCGAGACAGTGTTTTAAAAGGGACTTATACTAATGGAAAAAGTCCGGGCGACCGGACCTTTTTCCATTAGTATAAGTTGATTTATAACGTGCACGCTGGCCAATCAGCATGCACGTTTTGGAATATTAATGGGGGGGGGGTCATTGTATAATGGTGCTTCCCCACTTACCTGTTTAACAGAAAGGGATTTAAGGAATGGGTCCTGGAAATTATTTGGGAGTTTTTAGGGAAAACAGAAATTTCTTCAGAAAATATCACTAGGGATTGGGATAAAATGAAAGTGGAGTTTAAAAATAGGGTAGAAATAAAACAAAAATAGATATGGTTAAGAAGTATCAAACATTATTTCGAATGACTGACAAAGGTTAAATAGGAGGAATCACACAGAACAAGAAGAGGTGCAACTGCAGAGTGCTAAAGAGGAAAATAAGGGAGTACCTGGATGATATACATAAGTTTAGAAAGATTGCTGTTAAGCAACTGTTTTTTGATAACTCCAGAGCACAAAAGGTTTTAGCACAGTGGCTCAGGCAACAAAAAGTAGAAAGGGTTGTTGCCAAGCTTAGGAAGCCTATAACAAAGAAAATAACCAGAGATCCTGGAGATGTATTAAAAATATTTCGGAACTTGATGAAGCTCAATTACTAACAGTTAGGAGAACAGATAAAAATTGTGTTGTATAACCAATATACAGGAAAGTCTCCAGGAATTTTTTTTTCCTGTGAAGGTTTGGAAGCTAGGAGGGAAGAAAGTGATAAAGATCTGGAAGGTTTTGTTTAACAGCATTTTAAAAGGAAGGGAAGCACCAACATCGTGGAATAAAGCTGTGGTGGCTGTAATACCTAAAGAGGGTAAAGACCCATCAGATCCAGCATCATATATGCCCATTTCAATTCTAAACCATGATTTTAAAGTGTTTATGTCTATAATGGTTAAAAGAATGGCAAAGGCAATGCCAAAATTGATAGATGGGCATCTGTGTGGTTTTGTGGAGGGGAGAAAAACATTTGACAACCTTAATGGAACAATAATGAATCAGAGGGAAGCAGAATATAAGAAAATACCACTGTCGTTGGTGGGAATTGATGCAGAGAACGTAGTCAGCAGAGTAAGCTGGTATTTTATGAGTAGGGCAATGGAAGCATTTGCATTCTCTGATAAAACAATAAGGCTGATTAGGATACCTGCGGGATCAGTGGTGAAATTTATAGCGGGGGTTATTTTCCAAGTTCTGTTTGAACAGAGGAACCAGGCAGGGCTGTCCTCTTTCACCTTTATTTGTGTTATATTTAGAACCATTGGCAAAGAAAATGAGGGACTCAGAAATTCAAGGATATAACTGGTATGGTAATTATATTATTTTGTACCTGATAAAACCAGAAAAGGACATTTTATTGTTGTGGAATATCCTGAGATAGTTGTAAATCTTTTCAGGATACAAAAATGAATGAATATAAAGCAAAAGCAATAGCTGTAAACTATGTACCCACATAAGAATTGGTTCAGCAATACCCATAATTATGGGTACATAATAAAATGAATTAAAAAACATTCTGTTATGGCAGCTAAGGATATGTGGGAAGAGACTAAAGAAAAGTTAACAACAAACTGAGAAATTGGAAACTCTGTTTTATGGATATGGATAGCAAGATACAAGCAATGAAAATGTTTTAGTCCCTTTAGTTTTAACATAGGTCAGACATATTTTTATCCACTAGATGAGAAGTTGAAGATAGCAATTAATAAAGAGTTGAAGGGTTTTTTCTGGGAGGGCAAGGAAGAGAGCAAGAGCAAAGTGGGATAAGTTGATCCGGCCAATAGAACAAGGTGGTTTTGGATTACTTGATTTGAAGGGGTATTTCAGAGCTACACAGTTAAGGCTCCTATTCATAGTACAAACAGAGAACTATAATGCAAAGTAGAAAGGGAGGATGATGAAACAGGGAGTCTCAAGAAATAAGGAGAGGCTAGGATTCTGGGTATAGATCCTTAAGCAAAATAACGGTAACCATACAAAATATTATATTCATAAAGTAGCAGAAAATATTTTAAGAACTAACCCAATATGAGAATGGAGAAAGGAGATATGGCTGATAGGAATGTCTGCCATTAGGGGTACAGAGAATAGGTAAAAGGGGCTGGAATTTACTGGAGAAAACTGGCAAAGGAGTCACTGTACTGGGGGCAAATAATTAGAGAAGCAAATTCAATAGAATGGGAAAAGGCCAAGAATTCATTTGGACTGCAGGCTAGAGATTGCATTCCTTAGCAAGGAATTAGAGTATAGGCAAAGAAAAATGAATTGGGGGGGATCCTAAATAAATGACCAGCACTGGTAGAGTTTTTAGTAGAATCTAGAACAGAAGCTGCCATTAAAAAAGGGATAATTTGTAGAGCATATAAAATATTGCATGATAATAATAAGAATCAGTCAAAGGAGGTTAGAAAGGATTGGAAAGAGGGACTGGATAAGCAGTTCACAAAGAAACAATGGGATGTTATATGTATGACTCCCAAATATGCAACAAAGTCTCGAAGATTTAGGATCTTTTCTTGGAAGTGTTTTCAAAGGTATTTTATACCCCAACCAGAATCCAAAGAATTTTTCCTCATGTAGATCGTAAATGTTGGAGGTGTAATGGGGAAGGAAGACGTAATTGGGAACATATTTTTGGGAGTGTAATGAGTTGGTATATTTTAAGGATTCTCTGTGGGATGCACTGTTGGAGATGCTGGGTGAGCAGATTGGTGTGATGAGTGAGATGTTTTTCTGAGCTATGATACAGGATCAGAATTGCCTAAACATGGTAAGACCTTGCTGTCTCTAATTATGGTGGCTACTAAAAAAGCAATTTCTAAAAAATGGAAATCA
The DNA here is from genome assembly GCF_019279795.1 of Protopterus annectens. NCBI lineage: Eukaryota > Metazoa > Chordata > Ceratodontiformes > Protopteridae > Protopterus > Protopterus annectens. The sequence continues at coordinate 222,855,464 of NC_056744.1, forward strand.
AAATCTAAACCAACTATATTAGAAGTAGTGAATATAGTAACAGAGGTAAAACAACTGGAATTGAGATTTTTAGAAAAAGGTAGGAGAAAACTACGTAGGAAAAATAGGAACTGTGGGAACAATGCATACAGGGGAGGAATGATGTTTAAAAGAAGGCAGGACTTAAATGAGCTATTTAATGTTTGACTGAAAATGATTGGGTAGATTATAAGTGATGTATAATGTTTGCAACTAGGAGTGTGTCAGTATGGTTTGTGATGTAAAATATTTGCAACTAGGATTGTGTCAGTGTGGCTTGTTTGCATTTACATAAATGTATGATTGCTTATGTTGTAAGGGGTAGTTTAATAAATATGTTTTTGTTTAAAAAGGGGGGGCAGGAATGGAATAATTTATGTAATGTTGCTTAGGTTATATGATATTTAGCAGTATATGTGAAGCATAATGTTTGTTAATTTCAACTTGTTAATACAGTTTGATTACTTTTATAAAAAATGTAAATATGCCTATGTCACAAGTGATAATTCAGTAAAGTTGTTTAAAAAATCCATTAAAGGTGTCCTTCATATTGGGCATCCCAAGAAGCCTATTCCTCCTTCCTGGGACCTTAATTTTGTTCTTGAAAAATTGACTCTGGCTCCTTTTGAGTCTGCAGCTTCAGCTTCCTTATAGCATTGTACTTGGAGGACTGTTCTTCTTTTGGCCCTTACTTCCACTAGAAGGCTGTCTTGAGCTTCAGGCCCTTGCGGCTTTACTTCTTTTTTTAGTTTTTCATAGGGAGAGGTTGTCTCTTCATACTAATCCATGCCCAAGGTGGTTAATGTGTTGTCTCTTAATCTGTTTATTTGCCCACTTTTTCCCCTTCTCCACAGCCTGCTAGTGAGAAGGTTCTTCACACCTTGTATTTGCATAGACAACTCAGATATTATTTGGATAAAGCTAAAGCCATTCATAAGTCTGAACAACAATTTTTCTTTTCTTTCATCCTAGGTATTTAGGTTTTCCTGTTTCTAAGCAAACTGTTTCATCCTAGATCTCTAAGGCCATTTCCTTTTGTTAGTCTTTTCATGTGAAAAGCCTTTCTTCTTCTGTTACAGTTCATTCTGCTTTTTTCAAAGGATTGGATACCAACTCCATCCTTGAAACAGCTACTTGGAGTTCTGTGCATACTTTTACCAAACATTGTAAGTCGGATATGGTTTCCAGGGCTAGAGCTAGATTTGCTAGTGCTATCCCACATAGCTTTCTTGAGGGCTGTGCTAGACCATCCTCTGCCCAACTTTCTACTTGAGCTTTTGTACTATCCCTAGTGTAAGGAATACTGCCACACTGATATGAAAGGACACAGTACAGTTGTGTAAAATCTCACCATAACAGCAGATGTCTTTCCTTTCACTGTTACAGTATTCGCTCCCTTGTTTCTCCCAATTGTTCATTTTCCTTCTGGATGCAGATCTTCTTCTTTTACTCCTTGGACTGTTCCTCCTGGGGCCTTTCATGTCTGAGGAAGGTACGTCCGTACATCACCTTTGTGTCCTACGCTGTGAGTGGTGAGCATATGTGTAATGCTCAATGTCCCTATTACAACCCAAGGCTTTGTATACGGCTGGACATTGGGCTACCCTTGGCGGGGGATTCCTAGTGTAACGAATACTGCACCAGTGAAAGGAAGAACATCTGCTGTTATGGTAAGATTTTACACAACTGTACTGTCTCAAGGGTGATCTGACAGCTTGAACTGTCTCATTCATGTGGTACGCAGGTTGAGTTCATGGGCATCAGGCTCAGATCTGAAGGTTGTAACTGGCTCATGCTAATAGAATGTAATGTCTAAAAGCAATCTGGTTGAAAGAACACTGTGAACTGAAAATCAAGATGACCAAAGAAAATCCTTCAGAGGAGGTCTTCCTTTTCCCCCAGATTGAAACAACCTCCGAGTTGTGATAGGCTTTAATGTCCCCGCACGATAAAGTTGTATTTCTGTCTTCAGACATTTTGTTTTACCCTGTAGAATTATTTTGGCTAACTTACTTTCAGCCATATAACCTAGATCTCCAGTTCACTGATCATTACCAAGTTGTTTACTCTCTTTGTCATACTTCCATCCGGCATCATCCATGATTTTAACATGTAGAACGGAAGTTCACTAAAACAGTTTGACTACAAATTGTTCTTCATGAGTCCATTCATTTTCTGATACCTGCTTTTAGCGTGAAAACAGTGGAGCCATACTGATGAACAATGGATGTGCGGCAGAGAACCATTCCTGTATATTGTGGCAGTCCATCACAGGACATGCAGGCATACATATACATACACATACCCAACATTTAAAGGCTCATCAGTTCATGTTTTCATTGTTTTTAGAATGCAAAAAGAAAAGACTCAAGTTTTATTTTTATTTTTGTTTAGTTGTCTTAGGATACAGAAAAAAATGGGTCTGTAACATGTCTTTTAGTAGTTATTACATAGGAACAGGTGACTGCATTATGCTTCTAAGAAGTACTTGTTGGCTTTACCTGGACTACCATTGCAATTATAGACACTTCTTCTGTCACAGGCTTCATGTTTTTATATATGCTGTATATTGTGTCGATCATGTAAAATTTGAAAGTCACGGTATTACAAAGATTGGAAAATGTTATTGGTGCATTTTCTACTGTATACATTCCAGAGTTACTGCTGGTATGAGCATCTTGATCTGAACTTATGTTCTTAAAGAGATACAGTTCTCAATTCTAGGAAAGAGCCATCCTTTTTATCAGCCTCTTAAATAGCTTTTTAATCGCGCTGATCTCAGGTCACATTTCTGCAGAAGTCATTCCCTGTATGAGCAGCAGCATAAGCAACAAAAGTCTGACTGTGTTTGTTCTTTAGGCTTCCTTCACTTTCACCCTTTGACTTCTATTTGCAGTGGTTAGAGGAGGCCTTAACACATTTGTAATTCTGTTTTCACGAGGCCAAATAGGCTGCTGTGAGCTTTGCCGTGTCCTCTTATAATCTGTCTGCGAGCAAACTTTCAGCTGATATATCACTGAATCATAATCCTCCATGATAACTCTCTGGTAAGTGGGCTGACATTGATACCCAGGTTACTAATGTTTAGACATACTCCCTGTGTTCATACATACTCCCTGTGTTCATACATACTCCATGTGTTCATACATACTCCCTGTGTTCTACTGGACACTTTACCATTCTATAAAGACAAAGCTAAAGAAAACGTTTTTGTCTTTCAGAACTACACCACAATGTAGCTGAATGAAATTGCGATGCTTCGTTCCCAGTGCAAAAACATACATACAGAGAAGAATAATAATAAAATAACATTATAAAAATAAAAGTAAAATAGAATAAAAAATAACATAATGACCAGACACACTTTACATAGAAATAGAATTGAGTAACACCATGTGCATGACATGACTATAACATAACAACTAAGCAGCATATAGAATGGTCAGCATGAATATTGGACAGTGTGATTTATACTGCACTTGGTAAGGTAAGGTAAACCAATGTGACATCAGTTAGTTGCACATGAAAAAGCTTAATACTTATAGTGCAGCAAAGCCTGGATATGTAAGGATCCATACAGTCAGATAAATAGCATAACTATGTGGTAGGAGGAGAAGAATGCATTGACAGTCTCCTGGCTCATTTTTCACAGGAGTTCAGTAGTCTGATGGAGAGAGGAAAGAAACTGTTGTTAAGTCTAGACGTCCTACAGTGCATACTTCTGTATCTCCTACCTAAGGAGAGGCAGGAGAACATACTGTTTGCAGGATGCAAAGAATCATTGGATATCTTCCTGGCTCTACTGATGCAGCCTGATTCATATAGGTCTTCCAGAGGTGCAAGAGAGGAACCAATGATTTTCTCTGCTGCCCTTACAACTCGCCTAAGTGACTTTCGATCTGAGGTGTTGCAGCCCCCATACCAGACAGTGATTTAATATTAAGGACGCTTTTGATGGTACCCCTGTAAAAAGTTTGGAGGATGGTCTTCAATAGTTTTGCCTTCCTCAGTTTCCCTTGGAAATGCAAGCATTGCTGAACTATTTTGACCATATAAGATAGATGGACTGACCAGGGCAGGTCCTCAATGATATGTAATCCCAGAAATGTTGTACTTTTGACCCTTTCCACTGTCATCCTTTTCATCTCTAGAAGTTGGTGTAGTTCTTGAGACCTTCTGAAATCCACAATTGGTTCCTTAGTCTTGCTGACATTCAGTGCTAAGTTGTCACACCAGCCCAACAGATATTCAATCTCGTTCCTGTAGGCTGTCTCCTCTATGTCTTTGACCAGACCTATGAGAGTGGTGTCATCTGCGAATTTGATGATTTTATTGGACTCATGTCTGGCCATACAGTCATGTGTCAGCAGGGTGAATAGGAGAGGACTTAAGATGCACCCCTGTGGTACTCCTGTTTTCAGGGTTATGCTTTTGGAACTGTTGTCGCACACACAAGCCCTTTGAGGCCTTTCCATGAGGAAGCTTAGAATCCAATTACATAATTGAGAGTTTTTGCCCAGCTGTAGTAGTTTCATTATCAGATTCTGAGGGATGACAGTATTGAAGGCAGAATTTAAGTCTAGATATATGTACTGAACTGAAGTATATATACATAGGTTCATAGGTTCATAGATTAGTACTAAGCTATATATATATAAGCCTAGCCAATTATCCTTGTGAGACTCAAACCCTGCACCTTGTGTATATATATATATATATATATATATATATATAAAGATATAGTTGTGGATGATGGACCACTCAGACATGGTAAATGTGTGGTACAAAACTATAGCTGTTTCAACAAATTTAGTAATGCTGTTTTGCATGCTGGTTGACCACTTGTAATTAATGTTACTGATATTTGTCAGTTTAAATACAAAAAAATATCCTCTGACTTGACTTGGCTGCAACAACTGATAAGACACCACAATAAAAATGCAAACATTATAAGCAGTGCACTGATACTCCAAAATGACATCATATCTCATTCACATTGAAGAGTGTTTTGGGTAAAAATCGTAACATTAGTATCATTTCATCAATAACCATTGATGCAGAAATATAACTTCATATTGCACTCTGTACTATTGTCAGAGTGCTTCATTCAGTGCTTTATAGACTTTGAGGATTGTTTACTAGGGGATCTATCAAAATAAGTACAAGAACCACTGCTGTCTTAGCATTATGTAACCAGTAGTGCCCAGGAGGGTGGACTTTATAGGAAAGTAATAGGCCACCCAGGGTAGGGAGTACCTTTCTACCCTAGAGGGTCCATTATTTCTCTATACAGTGCCTACCCTGGAGAGCTGTATTTCATTTAAAAAAATGCAAGAGCAGTCCTTTAGTTTTTTTATACCATGTTTGTGTGTGTTGGGAATTTCTTTTTATAAACTGTAACAAACAGTTGCTACAGTTTATACCCTGCCTGTACAGAGCATTATGGCACTCAAGTTTTAGATGAAAAAAAAAATTGTAGCAAACTACTTGCTACAATTTGTACCCTGCCTTTTTGGAGTATTACAGCACTCAGATTTTAGTTAAGAAAAAAAAATATTTTTTTCTAACTTTTAAACCATAACAAACTGCTACAATGTGGCAAGCAGTTGCTACAATTTAGACCATTCACAGAGTGCTCCATTGCTCAGGTTTGAGTGCAAGTGCAGTACTGGATTTTAAAAGCTGGTATTGCATTAGATATTGAGAATGGTTGACTGTACCTCCCCAACACGTTATGCCTGGGGCACTTGCCCCTGTCGTCCCACCCAGCTACGCTACTGACAGTATTACATATTTTGGCATTTAGTTTTAGTCCATGATTTTTGTACCAATTATTTATTTGAGACAAACCTTTGCACAGGATGGATAAGTTATTTGGGAATCCAGTGACTGCTCCTAGCTTGCAGCCATTAGCATACTTAATCAGCCAGAGCCCATTGATATGGGTTTTTACTTCAGATAAGCAGATGCCAAACAGGAGAGATCCCAACACAGAACACTGGGAGACTCCACTGGTAATTGGTCTCTTTGTGGCAGTAACTTCCCCTAATTTGATATCTGCTTCCTATCTGTGAGCCATTTAGCAATCTACTGGGTGACATAGGAGTATATTCCCATTTTATTTTTAGCTTTTCTATTATGCCTGAATAGGGAATTGCGGCAAAAAATGTTGACCAGGTCAAGGTATGTGGTGTGTACTGTTTTGCCTTCAGCCATTGCTTTGGTAACCTTTTCAAAAAAAATCCACCAGGTTGAGTAAGCATGACCTGCCCTCATCGAATGCAAACTGAGACTGGTACAGTGCCTGGAGGTTCCCAATGACCTGCTTGGTTAATTCCACGATAAGTCTTTCCATGGCTTTACATTTGAGGATGGTCAGAATTATGGGTTTGCAATTGTCTGGGTCTTTGGAAGGTCCTCCCTTATGCAGAGGAATGATTGTAGCTGTTCTTCATTCTTTTCACCCTCTCACACTCTTCTCTCTGTCTCTCTAACAGTATAAACATACTTTTTTAAGGAATTCAGGACAATAGAACAGTATCACAGAATAAATTAAAGGGTATAGTCAAATGCTGCAAAGGACAGTCATGTGGAAAGTATTATGGTGAGAAAGTTATGTGATTGAATGTAATGATAAATTAAGCTTGTACTACCAGCTTTGATTGTCATTTGTGGTTACTGCTTGATATAGAGAGAGATTTTAGTGCAAAACCTGATCAGATTTCACAATCTAAACTACGTTTATGCTAATAAGCTTAAAGTTATAGTAATGTGGAAGTTTTTCATAACAATTATAAATTATAAGTTTTTAATTTAGATTGCTCTCTGTACAGTAGTATGGTCCTATTCAATGCTTTATAGAATTTGAGGGTCATTTACTATGGGATCTGTCAAAAAAGGTAAAAAAACACAGTGCTGTCTTAGTATTATGTAATAAATATTGCCCAGGAGGGTGGATATTATAGGAAAGTGATAGGCCAACTTGGGTAGGGAAGGGCCATTCCCCCACATAAAGCCTTTTATTTCACTATACAGTACCTTCCCTGGAGCTTTATGTCATTTAGAAAATTGCAAGGTAAGTCATTTATTAGTTTGAAACAGTTTTTATATGTGTTTGTGTTTGTTGGGATTTTTTAAATTTTTCAGGTTTAGGATTAAAAAAATGTTATACTTGGGTAATGCTTGCATACAGGAAATATTTTTTTTTTTTTTTTACACTATCGTATTATGGTAACAATGGTTTTCAAGATGGTGGCTTGTTAAAGTGATATAGCAAAATGATTTGTTTGTTACTGCTAGTGCTGTTAATACACAGGCCTTTACTTTTAATCATCAGCCAAATGTCTGTGGTCAAGCAGTCATTCTGATTTATTTTTTCATTTGCTATGTAGCTACTGACTCCATTACTGGAATCTCAAACCATTATATGTCTGTGACCTCAAACAGAAGGAGTTTACATTTCAGGTCTGAGGATTTGTGCAGGCCTAAGCCATGAAATTCACTGCATGGATTAGGAATGAAAATTTCTAAATTTTTCTATGCCTTAGTTACTATCTGTTGCCTTCTATTTGAAAATGCTTTTCTGTGTAGCCAAGCTAAGAAGGTTCACCAAGCAGGTGGCTTTGTAAGACAGCATTCATCTACACTGTCTGTATAGCAGCACTGTTATCCCTGAATCAAAATCAATATAAACAATATTTTGTTATGAGTGTGCTCCTCAGGTTTTGTTTGTATATCTTTATCTTAGAATGGAAAGAAAGAAGAAATTTTGTCTTAAAGGAAATGAGCCCCATTATAAAGATGTTGCTGTGTATATAAATTAAGTGGCTCCAGCAGGACTGTCTTTTCCAGATCTCCAGGGTAAAGTATTTGTTTACACAGTTCAGGAGGGCATGGAGACATTAGACATGCTCAAAGTTACCACGTCACTTCTAACATTCGTTTTTACTCCAGAGTCACTGAATCCAGCCCAGTCACAAGTCACACCTTTGTATTTTTAAAGGTATATATAGTACATAACATACCTGGTAACTGAGTTTACTTCCCACATTTTACCAAAAAAAAAAAAAAAGAAATTACTTCAATTTGTAACTATTACATTTGTACATTAAAGAAATATAACTACCCTACAGCCAGCCTACCAAGTCATGGGATTGTTACTTTCAAGCATACCTGTTAGTGGAAAAAATCTGGACAAAGTCTAAAGTAATGGGGGGATAAAAGCACAAAAATAGGGACACATTTTAAATATTGCCCTTATAAACTTAGAAAGCTGCTGGAATAATGGGATTTGTGTTAGCATGCATTTTCTGAAGGAAATAAAATCTGAAACTGAAATATATGTCATTATTTGTTCAAAATTAATTGACTTCCATTCTGCGTGATTTGCCAGAAAACCATAGATTTTATGAGGAACAGACCCAAGTATATGAGGCAAAAATCTGGACATTCTATGAGAATTTGTACAGTTGAGTGGTATGCTTTCAAATGTTTTGCACTGCACTGCAAAATTAAGAAATATATATAAAAAGAAAATTGAATGTGGCTTATTTACTGCCTCACTATCTAGCGTATTCGATTTACTAGAATTTGGGCACATTGAGGTTGCCTTGTTGCTGTCCATTTCCACTCATAGGTGGAAGTAGATTTGTCATAGACCTTGCAACAGTCTTACTATGAGTATTAGCTGCAGCAGTCAGTGTTTCACGAAAAGACTTCACTGCAGTTTCAGTTAAAGATCATGGATAAAACTTTTGACCTTGCCCAAAAAAATTGTTTGCATGCATACTCTTTATGTAAAACCAAACGTTCATTTTAAACGGTTTTCTGCAAAGGTTAACTTCTTAAAAAAGTTTCCAAATGGGGAAGTGTAAGATGCCCCAGCCATATTTGCGGCATTAATATTAGTGTGCTAGCAGGAGGTTATTTATGATGCTTTGAGTTCTAGGATTCATTATGCTTGAGGTAGATTTATGCCAAATTGTTAATTTAACAGGTTGGCATTTACATAATTGTTTCTCAATTATTTACACATGCTGTTCAAACATTATGAGCGCTCCAACCTTAAGTAACGTAAATGCCCCCTGCCAGCACATTAATATTAAAGTATAAATATGGCTGGGGCAAATTAGACTTTCGCATTCGGAAGCATTTTTTTCAAGATGAACTTTTGCAGAAAATACTTTGAAACAAACATTTATTTTTATATGAAAAGAGAGTTTGCATGCCTAAGGATGTATAAAAATACTTTTTGTGCCAAAACAAGAATTTGTTTTGCAGCATTAAATGAGATATTGATGCCCTGGTTGCGTCTGTTGGATGAGATTACTGAAACCTCTTCTGTGAATTCCTCCAAATGGCTGTGATTTCCTCGATATAGCTGCATGTCACCACTTCAGCACAACACATGGTCTAGGCTTTGCATGATTAAGTTATGTGGCCTGCAGTGCTGTGATTTCTGTCCAAAATTCTGATCCAGCATTATCCTCACACACTCAGTTTCTCTGTCTGAATTTGAAAGATTTTTAGCTCATCTCTCATAAAACTGCTTTTGATTCATTTGACTTTTTCACAGATGTTCCAGAGAAAGTTGTCTGTTTTCTGTAACTAAATCTTCTCATCTGTAATTGAGCTGACGCGAGTTTCACAGCATGTAAATTAGTATGTCTGTATTCTAGCAGGGACAGACAACACTGAAGCTGGCTTGATGAATCACTGCTGTTATGATTATTTTAACTGGTTGAGTCATATAGTCAACTTGCCCATTGGATTGTTGATCTCTTGGACTGACATGATGTGCTCAAACTCCCATTGTGTGGTAAATGAGTTAAATTCTTGGCTCATAAACTTGAGGATGGTTCTAATTGTAAAGTAAAAACAAAGAGTAAAGTGGACACCTCAGCCTGGTACCTCTTTTCAAACACAACTTGTCAGAGATGAGTACACCCACCGTAATGTTTTCCTCCAACCCTTCATATATCCTCCTAATTAACCATATTACTCTATCAGGGAATGCCTGCTCATAAAATCCCAGTTAACTCTTTTGAATGTTTTCTCTTTATCAAGACGCACCAATAATAGTGGTATTCTCTTACATTCTGCTTGCCTCTAAATCATCATTGTTGTTTTAATGTAAATGTTTGCCTCCCCTTCACAAATCCATATCAGTCCATATCTATCAAATTTGATAAAATCTTTGCCATTCTCTTAGCTAGTATATCATAAACAATTAATAATAATTATTAAAAATGGGCATTAGTCTTTCTGAAGCTGGGACTGTTTGAGTAAAGCAATCACCACAGCTTTCTTTCAAGTTGCTGGTACTGCACTCCCTTTTAAAATACTGTTAAACAAAACCTTTCCCGTCATTATCAATTTCTTCCTTCCCAGCTTCCAAATGTCCACAGAAATACCATCTCTTCCTGGAGAGTTCCCCTGTTGATTAATTCTACATCATTATTTTTATCTCATCTCTTCCTGTCTTAGCTATTAATTTTGAGCCTCATCCTTCCCTAACCTTAGCATAATTAAGTCTTCCATGAATATTTCCATTTGCGCCTTTTCTTGGTTTACACATTCCTGTGCTTTATGTAACTTTTCCTAAAGTTTCCGAAATATTTATCACAGCTTCTGTCTTGATCAGTTGATTAACTCCACACGCTGTCATGATCTGACAGCTTCCTTAGAGGTACTGTTACTGACAATGCAGCATGTACTGCAGCAGATATTGTCCAGTCCCAAGTATCGTACAGGAGAAAACTTATTTGTAAGTTTCTGTGTATTCACTGTTGCATGCACTTACCATCTCACTATAAACCATTGCAGAACAGTAGCTAGATCAGTTGGCACTCTAGGCAATACCCAGTCGGTGCCCCACAACCGTAGTTAAAAATGTCCTAAGTTGAATCCAAAACAACAATTATGTCCTCAAGGCAAAGAGCTATTACGTTTCTTCATAACAGCACCTTCCTGTCTGAAACATCTTTAAGAAACTGTAGCTATTGGATCTCCTTACTACAGTCCTAAGAGATACACACACACACACACACACACACACACACACACACACACACACACACACACACACACACACACACACACACACAAGCAAATAATTTTATTAGGCTGCCTAAATGACTCCTGCTGCACTTACATCCAGCATCCAAATAAAAATGACCACACTACTGAGACTTGCAGAGTCTGATCGGCACCTCTTCTGCAATGCCAGTCATAGTCTGTTACAGCATGTACCCCAACCCTCTCTGATATGACTTTGAACCATTCTGTCTGGACAGTATATGTCAGGAAAGTAACACCTTTTTTGACACATGACCTTGTTCAGCTTCAGGCCCTGTAATCTCAGTCAGTCCAACACCTGGCTTAGACATTTATCATGTTCCTACTTTGTAGCACCCAAACTGTAATGTCATTAATAATATAATGCACTCCTTCCAGACTCTCAGTCATGTTTGCTACAGCATTTTGTAATACCACTGCTGCTGAAGAGATCCCAAAAGGTAGTGTCAGGAATCTGTACTATCCAAGAGTATAGTGAATATATAACATTTGGAACCTTCCTTACTAGGCGTAAGTTACCAGAACTTCTGGTTTGCATGAACAACTGAAAAGGGTATGGTATTTGCTGTTGCAGCAACTAGTTCTTCAGAGGTCTGCAAAGGGTAATATTCCATCTTGATCCATTTGGAGAAGTCTTTTGGATCAATACAAATTCTAAATGTGTTCTGTTTAGCTACAATCTGCAATTATCACAGTGCTGACACATTTAGTATGTTCAGACTTAATTTATTTTTTTAATTAGGTAATTGAAATGGTCATCAAGGACCCCTTTCACTCATAGCCTGGATTACAAGGGCAAGGATAAAGCTACTAAGCATTCTGTCATTTATGCTTTTGCACTTCTAATGATGTACTGGCCATGGATGCATATGTTTGCATTCATTGATTACAAGTGGTTGTTTGACAGTGAACAACTGACTATATAGGTTTTTTTTATTTTAATATGTAGGTTACACACATCATTTATCTGACCTTGTACTATGTCAGCTTTTCATACTGCTGAAGTCTTCAAGCTGACTTTCCGAAAATATTTTGACTTCTGTCACACACATTCTAACAACAGTACATTACAGAGAGCATCTGCACATTACCACAAGTGCTGCACTTTATATTTTGGTGATATGCTACATTTTTGTTACTCATACTTGTATAAATGCATTTCGTCATGTTTTCCCATATCTTTAAAAGAAAAAAAAATAAATACCATAATGACTTCCTCACATGTGGCATGGAGAAATGTGGCACACTTACTGCCCCAGAGGCCACTTAGAGTAAAACTCGGCTCAAAACATTAAGTTCAGGACTTCCAAGTTTTAGGGAGTTTTTCATGCATCTTCAGAGTTGTGATGGTTGTACAGTCATCTCACAGAACCCATCCCAATCATGACGCTAACCTCAGTCTATTTCATACTTTTAAAAATACAGTACATCACATGCCTAATAAGCAACAGGATCATTTAAAGACATGCGTCTGGGCATTTTCTCCCCAGCCTCCATGAAAACAGGATCTGTGTGGAACCTAGGGACTTTCCCGGTCAACAAATGTTTAATAAAAATAAATAAATAATAAAATTTAAGAATAGGTAGAAGTAGCAGCTCAGACACTCTATGATTTTTGTGACGCCTCTGTTCACTGTAATTCCCTCAATAATATTTTTGCAGCATTTTCTTATATCAGATTTAGTAGATGGAATTTAACTGCACCATGTTTCTCCTTATTCATGCTTTTATAACAACTGATATTCTGCTAAACAGACAGCACTAGATCCCAGGTCTTTCTGAAGCAGATAAGGAGTCGAGCTCTTGTTGTCTGTCTTAGCTTTCATATGAAATGAGTGGTGAGGAAGAGTGTGAGACAGAAAGGAGACGGATCACTTTGCCAAACAGCATACCTCACAACTTCCCTGATTTTTTGGGACATTCCTAAATTTTTCCTAAAAATTTTGTTTTGACCCTTCCTTCTGAAATTGATTTTTTTTTTAAGAAGGTGGCAGACTCCAGCTAATAAACAACAATTATTACAAGTAGCAACTTATTTTACTTAAGAAAATTATGTTAATTAACATTCTTTATTTACATCAAATTTCTGTGTTAATAGTAGCAGTATTTAAAAGGTGTCCTTAATTTAAAGCCCTTTTCCCCTGATTATGTTTGTTTTTTTACTTTGACCCAAATTCTAGAGTTAAAAAGTTAAGAGCTATGCTAAGCAGAAGTGTGCTCACTCAGTTATTTCTCCACATTATCTGTGAGTCCATGTTGTATAATTTTATTTATTCATTTATTCATTCATTCTCATTTGTTTATTGTAGCACTCCAAATGGCTGAGGTTTCCATTTTCAGTGGCAGCTTATGGAGAAAAGCTTTGCAATGCATAAAATGAGTATAAAATGTTAACATAATATCACAAAGTAATCATAATACATGACATCATATTGAGTAAAGGTTATCATGCCAATATCAAACAGAGCTGACATTCATATTTATTTCTGTTACAGTTAGGTAATGTAGCTGGCTGAAAGATATTGCACTGACAGGCAGAGACAGACATAGGGTAGGTTGCAGGGGAAATGAGGTAAAGGGAGGAGGTGAGAAGCGATTACGAAAGTAGTGCGAGTAATGATGCTCTGGGGGAGAAGGATATGGATGACATTAGCAGACCTAAGGATCTGAGTAGTAATAACTGATAAACTGAAGCTTATCGGAATAGTTTGGAGCAGTCAGGTGTCAGTAGATATAATACATATTTATTGGCTGCTTAGATCACAAGTGTTCATTTGTTTTGGTGCTTGTTTTATGTGCTCCATTTCTTAGCAGAACTGAAATACCTGGGTATACAAACATGGATGAAATCCATCATCAGATTTTCTGAGCAGATTAAATCAATTGTTTAAATATCCTGATAAGTAATACATAAATCTAGCCATTGCGTAGCACATAACATGTGCAGCAAAGCTGATACACTTTCCAAAGTTAAAACTCCATCTCTCTCTGCTTTTTAATGAGAATATAAAATAACTCTCCTGTATGGTAGTACAGGTTTCTTGGCATTGCTATAAGGAGCTGATATAATCCTTTGCTTTAAATCACTGAAGTCACTGAACAGTTCACTGTCCTCTGACAACCTAAATGACCACTAATCTCAGCTCTTGGATTCAAATGCATGAAATGAACTTCAGAAGGCAGGGATCACTTCTGCTTGTTCATTTTGATTTTTTCAAACAAAATGATGTGAAGTGCAATTTTTAGTTTTGATTACCATGTAACTAGATCCTGCACCGTCTGAAAATCATAATTTATTGAAGTATTTTTAACAGATGAAGTACTGGGCACTTGTGTTATGCCATCAGCAAATTCATAACCATCTCCCATTTGCACTTTTATTCTTGGTGACAATGACCATTTCATTTTAAATTCAGGTTTTAGTCTTTGTACTGGTGGTGCTGTGGTAGCGTTGTCGCCTCACAGTAAGACGCTGTCCTGTTCGATTCTCAGCTAGAGTGTCTTCTGCGTGGAGACATGCATGAATGGGTGTAACTTTGTTGAAGGTTGTGCATCAGGGCTGGTAACTCAGCACGTAAAAAATCAACTACCAATCATTAGCAGACCGGAGTTCCGCTGTGGCGACCCCTAACCGGGAAAAGCCGAAAGACACAACAACAACTTGCTGATAGTGATTTTGTGTAATATATGCTACAATGCCAACACATATACTGGTGTTCAGTTCTTCATATACTCTCACCTTTTGTAACTGCACATTGCTATACTTTTTATTTTATTTTACATTATATTTGCCATTCATACTTTAGTAATAATTGTTAAAAATGGTGGAGTGGCATTAATTCATTATTCTTTTATCCATTCTCTAATTACATACGTAATCAGTTTCAGGTTGTTGGAAGATCTATATATTATCCCAGCACTTAGTGTTTGCAAGACACTGAAACTCATCCTGAACAGGGCACCAACTTGGTATAGAATAATATACACACATAGTCTCTCACACAAATAGCAATTTAGCAAGTCATCATTTCATGTACAGCACATTTTAGGAAGGTAGGCGGAAAATAAATCACCTGGAAAAAACCTGCATGGACACAGGGAAGGTAAGCAGACTGCACAGATTGCACCCCAGCCAAGAGAAGAACCAAGGCCTGCCAGGTAGCAGTGCTCAGTGTCATAGCTGGATTATGGTCAAATGGGACCCTAGGCAGGGTAATGCATTCAGATAACCCACCATCCCCCACAGTCATTCCATTCTCACATGACTTGGCTGCTTCTCCCCAGTTACCATAAACACTATTTAAATCTGTCAATGTGTATACCACTTCCTTCTTAACTTTTACAGTGATTACAGATATTTGGGTTTAATTTAAAACTTATTTTAAGTTTATAGCATAATCACTGATAGCCATTTACTAAACAAAGCAATACAGTCTCAGAATGAAAAAAAAGTCGTAGCAAGAAAGTACAGTTTTGTACCTACCATAAATGTAGATGTTCGAGGATCCACATTGCTGCAGTCCTAACTATTGGGGTAGTCCGCTGTCCAGTCGGCCCGAATACCAAAGTATATGGCTGACGTCGGTCAGGGCGCATTAGACTGACGTCAGTACGTCAGGGTACTAATGCGCATGACCGTCGTCATATCCTCAGTCTTTTCTTGCCCCAGATGTCAGAAGACCCTAAAAAGACAAGGCCAAATATACCTGCACCAAAAATATGTACAATATATACAAAATTACCAGCATATAACCTCACCTACACAACCACCCCTAAACACAGAGGGAAGGAGGGAGGGTAAATTGGACTGCAGCAATGTGGATCCTCGAACATCTACATTTATGGTAGGTACAAAACTGTACTATGTTCTTCATTCCACATTGCTGCAGTCCTAACTATTGGGTAGAATCCCAAAGCAGAGGTAAGGGAGGCTGGCAAATCATAAAGAAGCAGGAGCTGACAATATGCCTTGCAAAATAGCTGTGGCAAAACCAGCCCTAGACTTAGAGTAGAGAGGAAGGTGATAATGCTTAGAGAAAGTATGCACTGAACTCCAAGTAGCTGCCTCCAAAATATCCTTAGTTGCCACCCCTTAGAAATGCTGTTGAAGTGGCAGTAGCCCTAGTGGAATGAGGCCTAATCCCAGCTGGAATCTCCTTGCCATGATGGGAATAACAAAATGCAATGCAAAACCCAATCCACCTAGAAATAGTTTGTTTTGACACAGGCTTGCCCTGCGAACTCAAAGCAAAAGAAACAAACAACTGCTGAGACTGCCTAAAATCCTTAGTCCTGCTTAAATAATAACGCAATTGCCTGTGTACATCTAAAGTATGCAAAATCTTTTCCCCTTTATTTTGAGGATCCGCATAAAAAGTAGGCAAATGAATAGTTTGGTTTAAAGCCACACTAGAAACCACCTTAGGCATAAAGGAAGGATTAGTACGTAATGATACCCTATCCTTATGAAAAATCAAAAAAGGCTCAACCGCCATAAGGGCCTGCAACTCAGAAACCCTTCTTGCAGAAGTAATGGCCAACAAAAAAGCAGTCTTCCATGACAAGTATTTCAGTTCAGCAGTAGCCGAGGCTCAAAAGGTTGTAGAGTAAGTTTCTCCAACACAAAATTGAGATCCCAAGCAGGAGTAGGAGCTCTACGTGGGGGTCTTATATTCTTTGCCCCTCTAAGAAATTGCTTGAACAAAGGATGTGAAAACAATGGTGGGTCACAATCATAGTGAGCTGAAATTGCTGCAGCATGAATCTTAATGGAAGAGAAAGACAAACCTTTGTCCAGTAACTCAGTAAGATATTGAAGAGCCACACTCAAATTAGGCCCAGAAATCTCCAAATTCTTTGCTGCAGTCCAAAATAAAAATCTCTTCCATTTTTCTGCGTACACTTTCCTTGTACTAGGTCTTCTGGCTTCCATAATCACATTTAAAACTTGTTGAGGAAGTTGAGACCTGCTGTCTTTCAAAACAGAATATGCCAGGCTGTTAGATGAAGAGAGTGAAGCTTGACATGGAGCAGGTGACCGTCCCTCTGAGACAACAGGTGTGGAATCAAGGGTAAAGGCCATGGAGGCTTCCTTACCAGACTCCTCAGTAGTGGGTACCAGTGCTGCCGAGGCCAATCTGGAGCTATTAAAATCATCCTTGGCTTGTCTTGTCTGACCTTTATAAGCACCTTTGGAAGAAGAGGCAGAGGTGGAAAAGCATACACATGAAGATTTTTCCAACTGAAAGAAAGAGCATCCACTTTCCAAGCTGTGTGATGAAACCTCCTTGAAATGTTACCCTGACAAGCAGATATAGTCCAGTCCCAAGTATCGTACAGGAGAAAACTTATTTGTAAGTTTCTGTGTATTCACTGTTGCATGCACTTACCATCTTGCAGAACAGTAGCTAGATCAGTTGGCACTCTAGGCAATACCCAGTAGGTGCCCCACAACCGTAGTTAAAAATGTCCTAAGTTGAATCCAAAACAACAATTATGTCCTCAAGGCAAAGAGCTATTACGTTTCTTCATAACAACACCTTCTTGTCTGAAACATCTTTAAGAAACTGTAGCTATTGGATCTCCTTACTACAGTCCTAAGAGATACACACACACACACACACACACACACACACACACACAAGCAAATAATTTTATTAGGCTGCCTAAATGACTCCTGCTGCACTTACATCCAGCATCCAAATAAAAATGACCACACTACTGAGACTTGCAGAGTCTGATCGGCACCACATCTTCTGCAATGCCAGTCATAGTCTGTTACAGCATGTACCCCAACCCTCTCTGACATGACTTTGAACCATTCTGTCTGGACCGTATATGTCAGGAAAGTAACACCTTTTTTGACACATGACCTTGTTCAGCTTCAGGCCCTGTAATCTCAGTCAGTCCAACACCTGGCTTAGACATTTATCATGTTCCTACTTTGTAGCACCCAGACTGTAATGTCATTAATAATATAATGCACTCCTTCCAGACTCTCAGTCATGTTTGCTACAGCATTTTGTAATACCACTGCTGCTGAAGAGATCCCAAAAGGTAGTGTCAGGAATCTGTACTATCCAAGAGTATAGTGAATATATAACATTTGGAACCTTCCTTACTAGGCATAAGTTACCAGAATTTCTGGTTTGCATGAACAACTGAAAAGAGTATGGTATTTGCTGTTGCAGCAATTAGTTCTTCAGTGGTCTGCAAAGGGTAATATTCCATCTTGATCCATTTGGAGAAGTCTTTTGGATCAATACAAATTCTAAATGTGTTCTGTTTAGCTACAATCTGCAATTATCACAGTGCTGACACATTTAGTATGTTCAGACTTAATTTATTTTTTTAATTAGGTAATTGAAATGGTCATCAAGGACCCCTTTCACTCATAGCCTGGATTACAAGGGCAAGGATAAAGCTACTAAGCATTCTGTCATTTATGCTTTTGCACTTCTAATGATGTACTAGCCATGGATGCATATGTTTGCATTCATTGATTACAATTGGTTGTTTGACAGTGAACAACTGACTATATAGTTTTTTTTATTTTAATATGTAGGTTACACACATCATTTATCTGACCTTGTACTATATCAGCTTTTCATACTGCTGAAGTCTTCAAGCTGACTTTCCGCAAATATTTTGACTTCTGTCACACACATTCTAACAACAGTACATTACAGAGAGCATCTGCACATTACCACAAGTGCTGCACTTTATATTTTGGTGATATACAGCATTTTGTTACTCATACTTGTATAAATGCATTTCGTCATGTTTTCCCATATCTTTAAAAGAAAAAAAATAAATACCATAATGACTTCCTCACGTGTGGCATAGAGAAATGTGGCACACTTACTGCCCCGGAGGCCACTTAGAGTAAGACTCAGCTCAAAACATTAAGTTCAGGACTTCCAAGTTTTAGGGAGTTTTTCATGCATCTTCAGAGTTGTGGTGGTTGTACAGTCATCTCACAGAACCCATCCCTATCATGACTCTAACCTCAGACTATTTCGTACTTTTAAAAATACAGTACATCACATACCTAATAAGCAACAGGATCATTTAAAAGACATGCGTCTGGAGCATTTCTCCCCGGGCCTCCGCTGAAAACAGGATCTGTGGAACCTAGTCGGACTTTCCCGGTCAACAAATGTTAAATAAAATAAATAAATAAATAAAATTTAAGAATAGGTAGAAGTAGCAGCTCAGACTCTCTATGATTTTTTGTGATGCCTCTGTTCACTGTAATTCCCTCAATAATATTTTTGCAGCATTTTCTTATATCAGATTTAGTAGATGGAATTTAACTGCACCATGTTTCTCCTTATTCATGCTTTTATAACAACTGATATTCTGCTAAACAGACAGTACTAGATCCCAGGTCTTTCTGAAGCAGATAAGGAGACGAGCTCTTGTTGTCTGTCTTAGCTTTCATATGAAATGAGTGGTGAGGAAGAGTGTGGGACAGAAAGGAGATGGATCACTTTGCCAAACAGCATACCTCACAACTTCCCTGATTTTTTGGGACATTCCTAAATTTTTCCTAAAAATTTTGTTTTGACCCTTCCTTCTGAAATTGATTTTTTTTTTAAGAAGGTGGCAGACTCCAGCTAATGAACAACGATTATTACAAGTAGCAACTTATTTTACTTAAGAAAATTATGTTAATTAATATTCTTTATTTACATCAAATTTCTGTGTTAATAGTAGCAGTATTTAAAAGGTGTCCTTAATTTAAAGCCCTTTTCCCCTGATTATGTTTGTTTTTTTACTTTGTCCCAAATTCTAGAGTTAAAAAGTTAAGAGCTATGCTAAGCAGAAGTGTGCTCACTCAGTTATTTCTCCACATTATCTGTGAGTCCATGTTGTATAATTTTATTTATTCATTTATTCATTCATTCTCATTTGTTTATTGGAGCACTCCAAATGGCTGAAGTTTCCATTTTCAGTGGCAGCTTATGGAGAAAAGCTTTGCAATGCATAAAATGAGTATAAAATGTTAGCATACTATCACAAAGTAATCATAATACATGACATCATATTGAGTAAAGGTTATCATGCCAATATCAAACAGAGCTGACATTCATATTTATTTCTGTTACAGTTAGGTAATGTAGCTGGCTGAAAGATATTGCACTGACAGGCAGAGACAGACATATAGGGTAGGTTGCAGGGGAAATGAGGTAAAGGGAAGAGGTGAGAAGCGATTACGAAAGTAGTGCGAGTAATGATGCTCTGGGGGAGAAGGATATGGACGACATTAGCAGACCTAAGGATCTGAGTAGTAATAACTGATAGACTGAAGCTTATCGGAATAGTTTGGAGCAGTCAGGTGTTAGTAGATATAATACATATTTATCGGCTGCTTAGATCACAAGTGTTCATTTGTTTTGGTGCTTGTTTTATGTGCTCCATTTCTTAGCAGAACTGAAATACCTGGGTATACAAACATGGATGAAATCCATCATTAGATTTTCTGAGCAGATTAAATCAAGTGTTTAAATATCCTGATAAGTAATACATAAATCTAGCCATTGCGTAGCACATAACATGTGCAGCAAAGCTGATACACTTTCCAAAGTTAAAACTCCATCTCTCTCTGCTTTTTAATGAGAATATAAAATAACTCTCCTGTATGGTAGTACAGGTTTCTTGGCATTGCTATAAGGAGCTGATATAATCCTTTGCTTTAAATCACTGAAGTCACTGAACAGTTCACTGTCCTCTGACAACCTAAATGATCACTAATCTCAGCTCTTGGATTCAAATGCATGAAATGAACTTCAGAAGGCAGGGATCACTTCTGCTTGTTCATTTTGATTTTTTCAAACAAAATGATGTGAAATGCAATTTTTAGTTTTGATTACCATGTAACTAGATCCTGCACCTTCTGAAAAGCATAATTTATTGAAGTATTTTTAACAGATGAAGTACTGGGCACTTGTGTTATGCCATCAGCAAATTCATAACCATCTCCCATTTGCACTTTTATTCTTGGTGACAATGACCATTTCATTTTAAATTCAGGTTTTAGTCTTTTTACTGGTGGTGCTGTGGTAGCGTTGTCGCCTCACAGTAAGACGCTGTCCTGTTCGATTCTCAGCTAGAGTGTCTTCTGCGTGGAGACATGCATGAATGGGTGTAACTTTGTTGAAGGTTGTGCGTCAGGGCTGGTAACTCAGCACGTAAAAAATCAACTACCAATCATTAGTAGACCGGAGTTCCGCTGTGGCGACCCCTAACCGGGAAAAGCCAAAAGACACAACAACAACTTGCTGATAGTGATTTTGTGTAATATATGCTACAATGCCAACACATATACTGGTGTTCAGTTCTTCATATACTCTCACCTTTTGTAACTGCACATTGCTATACTTTTTATTTTATTTTACATTATATTTGCCATTCATACTTTAGTAATAATTGTTAAAAATGGTGGAGTGGCATTAATTCATTATTCTTTTATCCATTCTCTAATTACATACGTAATCAGTTTCAGGTTGTTGGAAGATCTATATATTATCCCAGCACTTAGTGTTTGCAAGACACTGAAACTCATCCTGAACAGGGCACCAACTTGGTATAGAATGCATATACACACATAGTGTCTCACACAAATAGCAATTTAGCAAGTCATCATTTCATGTACAGCACATTTTAGGAAGGTAGGCAGAAAATAAATCACCTGGAAAAAACCTGCATGGACACAGGGAAGGTAAGCAGACTGCACAGATTGCACCCCAGCCAAGAGAAGAACCAAGGCCTGCCAAGTAGCAGTGCTCAGTGTCATAGCTGGATCATGGTCAAATGGGACCCTAGGCAGGGTAATGCATTCAGATAACCCACCATCCCCCACAGTCATTCCATTCTCACATGACTTGGCTGCTTCTCCCCAGTTACCATAAACACTATTTAAATCTGTCAATGTGTATACCACTTCCTTCTTAACTTTTACAGTGATTACAGATATTTGGGTTTAATTTAAAACTTATTTTAAGTTTATAGCATAATCACTGATAGCCATTTCCTAAACAAAGCAATACAGTCTCAGAATGAAAAAAAGTCGTAGCAAGAACAGTAAACTTCTCTGCCCTTGAAACAGTATTGAAACCCACTGTCAAAGAAAATGCATCTTGCCAGTGGCAGGTTAAGTTTACCTTTGAGCTGTTTTCAAACCATAGACCCCTTGCACACATTTTTAGGACCATGCATACATAATTGTATTAAATTATATTCCTTGTATAGTACAGCAGCACTTATTAGAGTGTCTATACTAACTATTGTACTACTATTCATATTGAAAACAGAAATAGCATGAGCAACAGTAACCTCTTCCTTTGAAACTCACAATTCCTTGAAAATGCACTGAAACTCACAATTCCTTGAAAAATGCACTGAAACTGTTACGTAGTGTGGTATTTGGTGTAGAAGATTTGGGCTGTTGTCTCCTGTAATCAAGGTACAATTTTTAAACCTGAGCAAGTTAATTATCTAACCTGCTATCCCTAACTAGGGCATCACACACACACACACACACACACACACAAACACCTACCTAGCTTACCAAAGGAAGATGCGTGCCTGGAACGAATGTCTTGTTTCATACTCAAGCAAGTTTAATTTGTACACAAAGGAGCAGCAACAGGAACTTAAAATATAATATACGTGCAACGACGCACACAGAGAAGCAGAGTGCATTCTTAAAGAAGAATGCTGTTTATTAATTTAATTTTGTGGCAACCCCCAGCCAGCAGACCCTTGGCAACTGCCTAGGTCGCCTAGTGCTAGATCCAGCTCTGCTAACTGTTATTCCACTGTGCACATCTACATGCATGTTCATTATTGATGCTAGTTAGGCACTTGGAGACGTCTCTGATGTTATGTGTTTTGCAGCTCCACCTTTCAAAGCACTGGAATTTGGAGAAAAAACTAATCTTGACTTTCCATAGTAGCCACCAGAAGTGTATATCCTTCATACAGAAATAGAAAGATACTAATTTAGATACTGGCACTATTTAACTACTGTTATTTTCAGGTACTAGGCACCTTACCAAGTAGTCCAATTCAGTTCCCTACAAATTGTAGCCCCTTCACAAAATGACAGCATACATTTAAAACTCCATTAATAATACTGCAAGAAAATGACCACACACACACGCACACACACATACACACACATACACACACTGAAATCTGGCCACACACATCACCTGATACATAAAACAAACTAAAAGTAGCACCTTAAGTATTTTTTATCTCCCTCCTTAGCCCCTTCCTGACCCCCACCCAACCTCAGTCTGTTCTCCCAGGCTTCTGTCTTTGTCTGTACCTGAAGTTCCTAAATGCCTCATGCTGGGTACTTTAAATGTGGCACTTCTCTAGGCTGGATGTCCTGTGAGGTTCCTGGTCTCTACTGGAGGTCTTCTATGCATCAGGTTTTTCCCTCACCTTCCTTCTGAGATATGAGAGTTCTCCACCAGACACTTTATCCATTCAACCAATTTTCTCCAAGTCTGACACAGGTAAGAAGCTGAGAGAAAAAAATCATAAAAATGCCTGTGCCCAGACCTCTCAGATGTCTCTGTTTTGGAGGAACCTTCCTATTTTCAGGCCTGATTTACCCCTGCACATGATGTATCTATTTTATGAACCTGGTGCCTATTTTGTAGGCTTGATTTACCTCAGCCAGTCAATTTTCTGAATCCCCCTCATACTACTTGATTTTTGAAGATCTCTAGTACACAAAAAACACTGTACTGTACTAATTTGAACAAAGAGGACCCACCTTACATTTGCCTTTTCAGAAGCACAAATAAATTACTTTTTGTGACAGAATTTTATAGTACAGTTCATTAAGATCTACAGATTTTACACTGCTTGTTTGGCAGTGTGTTTATATTTTCCATAATTTTTGTTTCTCTCTATTTTAAGTGTTTTGGGGTAGAACTGCTATTTAATATTCAAATGTTATGCTAATTAGATGTCCACATTTTTGGCTGGATGTACCTACTTTTCAATGGCCTTTGTTCCTGTTTTCAGTGACTGCAAGTTAAGATGTATGCTATAAATTTAAACTACAGTCAGATTTTTGCAAAATAAGAATGAGATGATAATACTTTTTAATGATGACTGTTTCAAAAGTAAATATGTTTCATTTTTCCTCTCAAGAAACTGTTCAAAATATTAGAGGTTACAAAGTTGGTTGACTAGCCGCGGTGGTGGTGCTGCGTTAGCGTTTTCGCCTCACAGTAAGACTCAGCTAGAGTGTCTTCTGCGTGGAGACATGCGTGAATGGGCGTACCTTCGTTGAAGGTTGTGCGTCAGGCCTGGCAAGCCGGTACATAAAAATCAACTGACAATCATTAGCGGACCGGAGTTTCCGCTGTGGCGACCCCTAACTGGGAAAAGCCAAAAGACACAAACAAACAAACAAAGTTGGTTGACTGCATAAATTAGACTGTATAATGGATTGGAAGTTGACAAATGGCTATATTTCAAGTTGTATTGATAAATTAAGTAGCAAATAGCAAGCAAATTTGCTGTTCTGCAATCATTTGGGCAAAGTCATTCTAAATAAATAATACTGTTTTTAGGATAGCTTTATTACTATCGTTATTAGGTTATAATTTTATTGTTTATCCTGGATGTTTTTAAAAAAGCGTATCATTGGCTCTAAGTATTGTATCAGTCCATAGAAAGTTTCATGGTGATTTGTGCTTGTGGAGCAGGCCATCATAATGTGTATGAACCTATTGGTAGATAGAATAATTTTTTTTTAAGTTATGCTTTTTTACGAAGGTGGTTTTAAAAATGTTCCATGTTGTATTTTTTTTTTTTTTTTAATTTTTTGCCTTAGCTGCCTTGCAAACCTTGGTCAGATGGCCTGTTTGTTCCCCACACATTGTGGTAGTACTGACCAAGAGGGGCTGTTACGCTTTTTTTGCATGATTGTGGCCCTAACCATAGTGTGCATTTCAGATAATTATGCCCAAGGTTCAGCATGCAGTGTGTGCCATTGAGGTCATATCACTCATGTTTGTGAGTAGTGGAGACTCTCAAGACAGCTCTTCCCACCCCTCACCCCCCCAGTTTTAGTGCTCCTGTGGGGTCTGTGATCTCCATAAGGATTTAGCAAAGAAGCATGTGCCATGGGTATGAACTCCCCTCAGCCCCGAGGAAAGGCGAGCCAACAAAACCACCTTGCTTCTCTCCTCCCTATGCCAGCTCTAGCAGGTACCAGAGACATTAAATGTTCTGGCCTAGATTATAATTGGAACTTTATCTTTCTTTGCTAGCAGTGTATTGTATTGAGCAGGGTCTGATTTGCAAAAAAAGTAGGGATACAAGAAGTAATTCTGTTTTCCCATGGGAAATTCCATTATGTTTATAAAGCAAAACTCAGAAAATAATGGCATTTAGAGTTGTTCCACTCTTACCTGTTTTTGTGTTAATACAATTATTAATATTTATGGTTAAACAAGTTTTCTGTTGTTTTAAACAAGTGTTACTTTGTTAAAATGTGATGTTATTTTATGTTATTTTATTGCCTTGTTACACTGAAATAAGTAGTTGATAAATGCAAAATATGAATTATGCTACACACACAAAAAAAAACATCCATGTCCACACACACCATTTTTCTGTAGTAACTGTGGATATAACATTGTAATACTGCTTCAGGAAATTATTAATTCTATTAGGTAAAACTTCTAGCTTTAAACAATTGTAGGTACACAGCCTTCCAGTATCTTATATGTGGAATAAAGAAAATATCCTCTCTATATAACTACAAACATGGTTAATCTTTGCAAAAAAATGAACATGCATTCTCATTTGCACATGCTGCATTTCTGTACCCACATCCTAAATTCCTGTTAATGGTTCAGGAGTGCCCTGTTTCTCATTGACAAGCCCCCAAGTGTTAATTCAGGTAGGTGTCAGTCAACCAAAGTCCAACAGATATATATGTATGTATGTAATTTTACAGAAGTGTGTGCAGTGTGATATTTTCATTACACTGAACTGAAAAGAAAAAAAAATATATGTTTTATACAGCTCACTCTTGCATGTTGCTAAACAAATACAGCAAAGTAAAGTCTCACAAAATAAAAATGCCTCTGTGTACTTTTGTGTCTATTTAGAAAGTCCAGCATATAGCAGAGTTCTGGTCCAGCTAACACTGCAGGCTCCAACTGAACCTGGTCTTCTCCTACATCATTTATGTTTGCCATATTTATTACAACTTGTTGGTATCCTCACTAAATTGATGACAGTATTCTACTGAATTGCTGCTTTATTAGTGCTGTCTGTTACTGTTGTGATTGTGAGCTACTGTTTCAAAGCATTCTTTTGATTAACTTTATTTCATTGCTATCAGCTGCAATTCATTACTGTTTAACTGCATTTCTTTGCTGTTTAACTGTATTTTTCCATACCGCGAGTTCTATTATTTTGACTATAAGTGATTAATCGGTGCTTCATTGTGAGTTTTTTCTTACTGAGTTCATAACCTTAAAATCGAGTAGCATAGTCTAAATTCAGGTCTCCTGCATCCAGAGCTTCAGCTGCACAGTTTTTAACCCTTTTTGAGGTATTCCTGCTACATAATTTCCCTTAGTAGCACTTGCGTTATCATGTGTACTACTCTTAGACCTTCCTCCCTTTACTGTCTTAACTCTTTCAGTTTCTGACAAATATAGATTGACAATTTCCTACATTTTCTCCTGTCAGTCCGGTCGATATGGGCATCCTGAGACAGTGTAGCAACCGCTTCATGTACATGGACAACCCTCTGCTACTACCATCTAGGAGCACAATTTGTGAGAGATGCAATTACATCAAGCACCTAGTGTCATCGCTCTCTCCCCCACAAACCAGTATATCTGGCACTGAGAAGGCTGACAACAAGAACACCACAACTCAAGCACCACCCACATCTACACAACACACCCCCACATATGCAATGGTCTTCAGCAAAAGCATATCCAAACAAAAGAGATCCCCAAGGCATAAACGCACGCAAACACCACTGCCCACCACACAACACACCACACTTAGTCACACATATGTGTCTCACAGCCACTAAGGCCTAAATATAAACCCCAATATATTAGTCATAGGAGACTCCCTTGTGAGATGCACAGATATGCCCCTCACCAGGCTGGATAAGGAGAAAGTCAAGGTTAGTTGTTTTCGATGCCAGAATCTGCCACATCACCAATGCACTCAAGTCTATCAACAGGTGCTGTTATGACTCTGTCATAGTCCATGTTGGAGTGAATGACTTGAGATATACCTCCCTGAACTATATGAAGAGAGACATCGCGTTTGCTGAGTGTGTGTCCCAGACAGGTATGTTCCTAGCCTTAAGCAGCATTCTACCGTCACCCAGAATAGTGCCTCATTACAAACAGGAAATGATTAACTTTAACAATTTGCTTAGTATCTGGTGTCATTCCAAGGGGATCCAGTACCTGACAGCCTGGAATGACATGATTGACAAGCCCAGATGCTTTACCAAAGATGGCCTGCATCTGTCTCCCTACGGATTCAGGCTCCTGGCAAAGGCTCTTGCCTCCCCCTTAGTGCTTTTTTTAGGCAATGCCATGTGGTCAAAACTGCCAGCATGAAAACTTAAATTAAAGGTCATGCTGCTGAATGCTAGGAGTACATGAAACTGCACTCATTGCAAGCATTCTTAACCCTGAAAGAAGCTGACAGTTGTGCAGTCACAGAAACCTGGTTCAAAGCTGTGAAGAGCACCCCAGCCATACCAGTTTAATCATCCTGTTATTCGTTCAAACCCCAAACCATTGGTGGCAAACAAAAGGAGGTGGAGTTGCAATATATATAAAAGACATACACACCTCTAGGCTGGTCAAACAGTATGATGCACAGGAAATACTCCAGGTGCAGTTAACAATAGACAAGACCCCTATTCAAATCATAGCTAGCTACAGGCCTCCAACTCTGACTCAAGATGCCCACTTCACCTATCTGGACCTCTTCGACTCTATCAAGATTCAACCCTTCACCCTGATCCTGGGTAACTTTAACTATCCAGTCATAGATTGGAAGAAATACTCATGCCAAAACACAAATGCCCAGAGATTTCTTGACTTCATCAATGCAAATGCCTTGGACCAATTGATTGACACCCCCACAAGAGGTGGAAATATATTGGACTTGGTATTAACCAACATGAGTAACCACTGCAGCATCCCTATAGTGTCATCATCCCTGGTAAGATGCGACCACAGAGAAGTCACTTTCAAAGTCAACATCTCCCCTGATCCCCCCCAGCTAGGGTCAAACAAAAAACATCTCCAAAGCTGATTATAACCTCCTGAGGGAAGGTATAAACAGCTTCACAGCCCCTTCTCCCTCCACAGGAACTGGTACATATGTCCAAACCTACACCAAAGTACTACATGAGGATTTATATAGCTGCATGGAATCAGGAATACCAGACAGGACAAAATCATCCTCCTCAAGGAAGAGTAAACCTGTCTGATAGACATCTACAATAAATAAACTCTATAATAAAGGGTAAATATTGCTATCTAGGACCAAGAAGGAGTAGTTATCTAATTGGAAGCAATCTTGCCGTAGCCTGAACAAGTAAATAAGAGCACTAGTGAAATCCTCCAAAGCAAACTTCAATTCCAAACTGGCCACATCTACTAAAGACATAAGGCTTTCTTCATATATGTCTGCAATCTCAAGGAAGCACCCAGATCTGCTCGGAACTGGTGGTCAAGGACACCACAGACACAAACCCTGTAGATATAGCAAACCTGCTGGCAGACAGGTTCAGTGAAAACTTCACACCTCTGTCCCCCCATCAGTAAAACAGGACATCCTGGTACCTGCCCCCTCCCCTTATCTCTAGGGAGCAAGTCACCACTGCCCTCTCAAAGGCAAAAAAATGCAAGCTCTTTGGGACCCGATAACATCCCAGAATGCATCCTACATGAACTCAGACAGGAACTTGTAGCACCATTAGACACACTATTCAACCAAAGCTTGAGTACCGGCTTCGTCCCAGCCAAATGGAGGACAGCTACGGTCATCCCTTTGCACAAAGGTGGAGCATCCACCAATCCAGAAAGTTATAGACCCATCAGTCTAACTAGCCTGATCTGCAAGGCCATGGAGCGGATTATCATGGACCTCATTAACAAGGACATTGGCAACCTTCAGACACTTGATCCCACACAGTTTGGTTTTGTCAAGGAGAGGTCATGCCTGTTAAATCTGGATGACTACTTTGAGACAGTCACCAAGGACATAGACAAGGGGGTGATGTTGCACACAGCCTGCCTTGACCTGGCCAAGGCCTTCAATACTATTCCCCACTCAATTATAATAGATAAACTCTTTCAACTAGGCATCAATCCATATGTTACCAGATGGGTAGCAAACTGGCTCACTGATAGAACCCACCTATAGGGGATGCTACCTCAAGTAGTAGACCCATGACAAGTGGTGTACCCCAGGGATCAGTCTTGGGACCTCTGCTGTTTGGGATATACTTCTCAGAGGTGCAGGCCAAATCTAGTGGGCTATGGCTGACCAGCTTTGCAGATGACTGCAAGATGGGTGCTGTCATCATTCCCCTAGTGATGTCGACATCCTCTAAGAGGATCGTACCTAAACAAATGACTGGTGCCAGAAACATGGCCTCAAACTGAATGCCAAAAAATGCATCATCATCCCTTTTGTGGAGAATGATGTCCCCACAAATGATCACATTGATAATAAGGCAGTAAGTACTCAATCACTCGTGAGGGACTTGGGCACCCAGGTTGATAGCAAACTGACTTTTGACCACCATATTGCTTCCATTGTACGGAAAGCCTTCTACACAGCCCACCTCATTAGTAAGGGTAACTCATCCAGGGACATGGTGGTCATAACATCCCTGTATTCTTCTCTTATAAAACCCATTATTGAGTACAATGCCCCTTTTGGTATGTACCTTACAAAGCACATGCAACAGCTGGAGAGACCACAGCGGTTCCTCGCCCAGAGAATCCAGGGCCTCAAACATCTTCCCTACATAGATAGGCTAAAAGCCCCGTCCCTCTACTCATCTCCTACAGACTCCTTAGAGGTGACCTCTGTCTGGCATACAAAGCAATCTCAGACCCCCACCCTGTTGGGACTGCTGCACATCCGCAAGTCAAACTCCTCTCGAGTAACCCACATGCACTACCTCATCCTGGTCTGTGACATCAATAGGACTTCTTGGCAGGACAGATTTGTGTCCCAGAAAATCCCCCTTTTGTGGAATAGACTCCCCTCCATGTAAAGCAGGGTACGTCATTAAACCTTTTTAAGCGCAACCTGGATAACTGGATGAGGAACACTTGTGTCCCTGCTTGACAGTGGCATAGGGTTTTGACTTGTTGGAACATGGGCTAAAGTCTTGTCTAGGCTTGTAAGGGCCTATGATCCTGTGATACAGCATCGCACTGCAGGCTCAGGTTTCTTTACTTTCCTTAGAAATTTGTACTCTGTGAAGTTGAAAATCTCTTTCCTATATTAGAATCACACTTCAGATACAGGGATATACTCAACCACTCCCAAGCACTGGACACTACCCCCCTCCCCCCACCTGAGACACTAATGAATCTTCTACAGAGAATAATAAGCCTCTTTTTTTCTTCTGCTCCTCCCCACATCTGGCCTTCAGCTGCCATCGGCTCTTCTTCTCCTTCACTAGGTGTACCAGATATGCCTCATTCTCTGCTGGGCTAAACTTGACCCATGTGATATTGAGGATGCTAGTGCAGAGTCACCCTGCTGCCGGGTAATATCCTCTAACTCCACTGCATTAGCCTTGCAAGCTCCAGAACTGCTGAGTCTGGGAGCTGCATTCTTACTTCAGCTCCTGCAACTGGTCAGTGAAGCAATGTACTGATTGCAGAACCGAGCTCACCAGGCTTTTAATCTTGCTATTACAGCAAACCTAGGCAGCCTCCCTCCTCCTAAAAAGGGCAAGTCAGCATCAGCTGTTCACTGCCATCCTTCCTCATCCAGTCTGTCCAATGTCCATGCCATGACTAGTGCACTGATCAACTGGGGCATAGTAAGGGCTTTATTTCTCCATGCCATGGGAGTGGATAATAATTCTCTTCCTTGAGACAGTCAAGCATTTACGGTG